>NC_064417.1:11967674-12304011 GCF_023375975.1 Astyanax mexicanus
AAAAAAAATCAGAGAAAAATAAAACCGTGCCATTATTCACTAGTCATATTGGAAATTGGCAGAATGAAACTGCAACCAGCCAGCAGAGGCTATAGACCTCTGGTGGCTTTACTTTGGGGAATGAGATGTATGAATGAGGTGTACTGGAGACCTGTATGTAATAAAGTGACTTATGTTTTTTAGCTGCATTTTTCATGGAACACTGGAAGCGAAGGCAGATGCGTCTGAACTATGAATGGGATCTTACAGGCTTTGAGGAGGAGGAGGTGAGGAAAGACTGTGAAATTAACCATAAACACACACACACACACACACACACACACATATATATACAGTGGTGTGAAAAAGTGCTTGCCCCTTCATTTTTTTATTTTATTGTCTGTTCTTGATCATTCTTAAATGTTTCTAATCATCAAACAAGTTAAAATATTAGTCAAAGACAACACAAGTAAATACAATGCAGTTTTTAAATGGTTTTAATTGTTAAGGTAGAAACCTAATAAATGCTTGGGCCACCCTTAGCAGCAACAAGCCTGGTCATCAATAGGGCCGTTACTAGGGAGGGGCTGATTTAGTTTTTGTGCTGTTTTATATGAATTTACAGAGCGTTCATGGGATTAACATTTTTTCACAATTTTCAGTCATACCAGAAAAGGCTCATATCGGGTGACTGTCCCAATCACATTTTACAAATAAGATTTTGAATTAAAACAAGCAAACAAATTTAATTTATGTTTAATTAATTATATATTAATAACCAAGATGTCCACTTGTGAGTCTGCTTTGCTAAAGGTTTGGGCATAATATTTGGAGCCACCACTATCTAAAACATTTTGTCCCAAAAATGAATATCATATGGTGTGACGTCATACTCCTTTTTTTAACGGGCTATTGTTTGGAGACCTTTGATAATAACTGCATTTACATACATAAATAATGGTCTTAGATACATATATTATAGCTAATATTAGGGATGCAACGGTTCTCTGTATTTTATCAAACCGTGGTATTTCAATGCACGCACTAACAGAGCAAACAAACGTTCTCCCTCTATAACTTACAAGGTGCTGAATGCGCAGCACCGCACATGGCCAGGGGGAGGGGCTGCTGAGCATGTGCTTGGGGGTGGGAGGGTGTGTGGGTTGCAGTGAGTGAGTGTCCTTGCTCCACGAGGCAACGCTGTGTGTTTTTTTACCCTGCCGTTGTGTTTCACCCTGCCGTTGTGTTTCTCCCTGCCTTGCTCCTCCGTCTTCACCTCACAACCCACCACCCCCCAACCGCTGTTTTTTCCTCTCTACAGAAGAAAGAACATTTTAATTTGAGTCTGCTAATTCCCTGTTAAGAAAATAAAAGGTTTGAGTTGGTCCAGATGTCTCTGTCTGGTTCTGGTCCTTATGTGGCTCGCTGGTGACAAAACTTTGATGTTTTATTTGTGTGCTAGTGAGCACACAATGGTGTAGACGTTTATTTTATGTTTACTCGACGGCTAAAGGCCTCTAGCACAACTTGAACTCTTTTTGGGCCTGAAAACTGAAAAGATGCCACCAAGATGGTGCCAGACCCTGACCCATCATTGCGCAGATACACATTTTCCAGTCCAAGTAAAGAATTCTACAACTTTGGAGATCCGCTGGCCCACTTCAATTTCAAGGACATAAAATCCTCATTTTCCTGGATAAACACCAGCGCTGTGATTGAAAGAAGAAAGCAATTTGCAGAGACGCTGGGAATTCTGAGAGACATGAAGATCACACTCTCTCTTCACTTCCCTGCACGGTTCCAGGTAACCCAGATAATCAGCTGCACACCATTCTAGAGCTATCAGGAGCCAGTGTTTTTGTGGAGTCACTCAAATCCACAAGGCGCAAGGTGGACTGATGACATAATCTACCATTTTGACATTGTTGTGTTGGTTGGAGTCGGGTTCGTTGCCTCCATGGTGTGATTGACAAACTGTGTTGATTTGCAGTGACACTGGCTGCAGTACCTAACTAACTTAAAGATCATCTTTTTTTTACTTTTCCTCTACTTGTGGCTTTGTGAAGACTATGATGAGTTAACCACAACAACATGCACAAGGAACGGGGTATTTAACATTTTATAAGGACAATCCATAATTGAGGTAATACAAACTTTTGTACCTCTTTTTGTGCAGTTTAGACTTTAAAACCAATTGTTTTTGTGTTTGTTTGTGTTTCTTTTTTGGTTTCTTCTCACGATAATTTTGTTTCCTGGTCTGGGGACCCCGCTTCCCTACACCATAGTTTAGTTGAGTATAGAGTGTGTTTTTTTCGTAGTGGTTGCTTTTCCACTGTATATGGAGATATTTAGGTATTTCCAGGGTGGAAATAGGTCTGCATTGAGGGTGGGTTTGGGAGGGAGGGTGTGTGTTGTAAGGTGTTTAGTCATTGTTACTCAAGAATTTATTTATTTTATTAGATTTTTTCCCCTTTTTTTCTTCCCTTTCCAGGTGGCTCTTGCATCTTTCTGCTTTTGCTTTGAATGGTACTCCCGCATAATATGAATCTCACCAATATTACTTTGGCGTCCTGGAATGTCCGAGGGATCAATCATCCCCTCAAACGGGGTAAAATTTTCGCACATTTAAAAAAAAATGAAGGCGGACATAATATTTCCTCAGGAGACTCATATAAATGCTTCCCATCAAGCCAAGGCTAAGAACACAGTGGATATCCCAAACTTTCCAAACCACATTTTCCTCTAAGGTAGCAATTCTTTTCCGCAAGAATATTCCAATTCCTATCCCTTAACTTTAGTTAATATTTATGGTCCGAACTATGACAACCCAGACTTTTTTCGAAATCTCTTTAACATTATTCCATTCAACTCGTCGGATAAAATCATTATAGGCGGTGATTTTAATTGTTGCTTAGACCCGCACCTTGACAGAATGTCAGACAAGTCACCAACAATACTCACATCAACTCAAGTCTTAAACTCTTTGCTCAGGTCCTCAAATTTAGTAGATATTTGGAGACTTTAACATCCAAGTAGTAAAGATTTCTCATTTTACTCTCCTGTAAATAACTCCTTTTCTCGGATTGACTATTTTCTGGTCTCGTCAGAGGTGGTCCCAAAAGTGGGTTCCACCGAGTACCATCCCATCCCTATCTCTGACCATAGTCCAGTCACCCTTACACTATGTAACTTAATTAACAAACCAACATACAATTGGAAATTTAATCCTAATCTTCTCTCAGATACTGCCTTCATCAAATATTTGGATGTTAAAATTTCTGAATTTCTAGAATTTAATGACACAAAGGATGTCTCAGACACTGTTCTTTGGGAAACCTTTAAAGTAGTGACCAGAGGTCATATCATATCGTTTGAGGCCTCAAAAAAAGGAATTAGACAAATGTCTTATAGCCTTAGAAAAGCATAATAGCCTTAGAAAAAAACAATATACGCACTCCATCCACGGCAGTTTATGATACAATTTTACAATATAAACATGAATACAATAATATTCTCAACTAGAGAGTCAAAAACCTCCTTCTTAAACTCAAAAGGAAACATTTTGAAAAACCAGAAGGCCTCCTGGCTAGGCAACTCGGGGAGGTCAGGGCCAACCAAGCAATTCATAAAATTAAATCTGCCTCTGGTCACCTGCTTTCCAGTAATTGAGAAATTAATAATAGATTTAGAGAATATTATGCAGATTTATATACCTTGAGATTTACAGCTTCTGGACCTGACTTGGACTCTTTTATTTTTTAATTTAGCTATACTTAAGCTCGCTGATTCTGCTAGAGAAACTCTAGATTTGACAATCAATCTATCTGAAATCCAAGAAGCAATATATAGCTTCCCATTGGGCAAAGCTACTGGACCAGATGGATTCAGATGTGAGTTTTATAAAGCCTTCGCTACGAAACGTACTCCTCTATTACTTAGGATGGTCCATGATTCGATTGCTAATAATAAGTTCCTTTACTCCTTATACACTCTCCGGTCATATGCCAGAATACATCACTTCATTGATAAATTTTTAAACAGTAATTATCAGACTCGCTCCAGTGGTTGGATCAGCTGCCAGGTACCGAGAGTTTTTACTGAACTGGGAAAATCTGCTTTTAGCTACAGTGCACCGGCGAGCTGGAACTCACTACAGGAAACACTAAAACTCAGCTCACTGGTGTCACTCAATCATTTTAAACTTTTAATATCTAACCACCTTCAGACAGCCTGTACCTGTTTTACTCAATCTTAATTATTTATTTTCCTTCATGTTTTAGTTCTCTTATTTTTTATATATATATATATATTTATATTCCTTTTATTTATTTTATATAATTTATTTATTTATTTATTTTTATTTATTTTATTATTTTTGTTTTTGTATTTACTTTCTTATAATTATTTTATTTTAATATATATATATATTTTTTTTTTAATTATGTTTTATCAGTAATACTGTTATTATATATTTTTAATTTTTTAATTTTTTTAATTTATTCTTATTACTAAATAGTTTTATTTTTTAGTTTCAGTTTTATTCTTCTGTTTCATAAATATTAAATATTTGCTTTTAATTTTGCTTTTTCAATCACTATTGTATTTGCTCGGCTACATTGAAAATAAGGGTCACCCTCAATGTACTTCTGAGTTTAAAATAAAGGTTGATTGATTGATTGATTGATATATCAGGCGAACAAAATTAATTAACCCTGGCAGCCATTCTTTCCCTAGATGCCCAAAAGGCTTTTGACCAGGTTGAATGGCCCTATATGTTTTATACCCTAACTAAATTTGGATTTGGCAATGCCTTTATTAGCCTGGTCAGGGCTCTGTATTTAAATCCCTGTTCTTCTATTTTAATGAACTCAGACCATTTCCCCCTTTTCTTGCTTCAATGCAGGGTCAGACACAGAGATCCCTTTTCTCTGTTACTTTTCAATCTAGCACTTAAGCTGCTTGGAATTGGGATAAGGACTCATCCAGACATTCATGAGATTAAAGTAAATTGTCTTGAGACCTTGGTTAACCTATATGCAGATGATCTCCTGTTGTCTATTTCCAATCCTGCCACCTCCATCCCCAAACTTTCAGATTATATCAACTTGTTTGGACAATTCTCCAGCTATACAATTAATTGGAAAAAGTGTGAATTTATGCCCCTCACGGACAGTTGATAAATCAATCCTATTTTCACTTCCCTTTAAAATAACAGATGAATATTTTACATACCTTGGCCTTCAAATATCTAAAGATCCTAAACTCACCATTAAATTAAATTATGAGGCTGCAATAGATACCCTTAAAACTGGAAATAAAAAGATGGAAGCTACTCCCACTTTGAATGATTGGAAGAATTAATGCAATTAAAATGACCGTTAATCGATACTTCTGTATTCTCTTTCATCTGGGCCAAAAAAGACCCCACGCATCTGTAAGATTCACCTAAAAGAAAGCACTGCAGATGGTGGCTTAAATTGACCTAATTTTAAACATTATTATTGGGCAGCTAATGCTAGAGCTGTTTCATTCTGGCAGCTCTGATCCCATTCTGGTCTTGCTTCGGGACGCACCCCATTGTGGGTCAAGGTGGAGGCCAGTTGCTCTCCTCTGACCTCCTTACCTTCGTTTCAATATACAAAACTGTCATCTGGTAAAATTGCCACAAACAATAATTACATAATTAAAAACTCATTAAAAATACTATACCAAATTAAGCTTGTTACAAAGGCTCCACCAAATTCCATACATACCCCTATTACATTCAATCATGAATTTATTCCTGCTAAAACTGAAAAGTTTTTTTCTTGATCTTGAAAACCAAGGCTTGGCCTCCTTGGGAGACTTGTATCAGGATGGCTGCTTTACGTCATTTAAAACCCTGAGGGAAAAATACAATATGCCATGATCCCATTTCTTCCGATATTTGCAATTGAGACATTACACGAAGACAGCCCTTGTGGATTTAAAATCAAAACCACAGGAGCATGCTTTATTCTGCTTTTTTAATTCAGACCCATCAGCTAAACAACGGATATCGCACTGTATCTCATTTCTAAAACTTACCCCTGATTCTGATCATTTTAAGGACACCGGGGGCAAAAAATTAGATGAAGAAATATCGAAGATATATGGGAAGAAAGTTTCACTAGAATTTTAGACTGCTCTGTAAACTCACAATATAGGTTGATCCAATTTAAAATTCTACATCGGTTATATTATTTAAAAAACTACACTGCATAAAATCTTTCCTAGCATCTTGCCACTGTGTGAGAAATGTTTCATAGAAAAGGCACAGCTTTATTTCAGTGGTGAGATTATGTACCGAAAGCCTCACGCTTGGGTTCGTATTATTAAATTCTGGGATCCCACACTTTACCACCTTATAGAACCTCAAGAATGAGGGAACCATAGCTGAAGCCCACCCAGCATCCCCGCTTTCCCCTCCCTTTTTGTATTTAATTTTACCCCCCCCCCCCTCCTCCTTTTATTTTATTTTATTTTTATTTCCTCCTCTCCCCCCTTTTTTCCTTCCTTCCCTTCCTGTTTTTTTGTGGATTGGGTTTGGGTTGGATATGTATGTCCTGTATCTGACTTTAAAAAAATAAATTAAATAAAATATGTTTAAAAAAGTAGAAGCAAAATGTGTCACAATGTTTAGTGGCACTGACACATTCCATCAACAGCTTTGATCAATCATTGTTTTGCTCAGTCTCATTTTAAAAAGAAATTATGCATTCAATATATAAAGTTCAATGATTTACTAGAGATTATTAGAATTCCTGTAGCTAATATTTGACAGATTAAAATAAAAAGTGCAACATCTAATGAATACAGTAAGTGAATTAATTAATTTCTTGTAAACATTCTTCACTACATTGAGGAGACTTCACTTGTTCAACAATTTTGTTTTTCTCCTGTAACTGAAAATGATTTCAGTCACTTGACAAACCAAGTTTGTTTGTTTTCTAAATGCATCTAATACAGATTTTTGCATACAGATTGTTGCATGGTGTGATTTATCATATGGCATGACACCATGTCATATGGTGTGACATTCAGAATAAAAAAAAAATAGTATTTTGTTTATTAATCATAAACTGTTCAATGTGACACATTGAGAATAGTGCCAGGAAAGGTTACAAGAATGTTGGTACTTTAATAAAAAGGTATTACCAAAATAATTTAAAGTATATTGAAATAATTCAATTAAACGTGTTCCTGTGTGTGTAGATAATGAAAAATATTGCAAAAGGTAACATATTTGCACGTTACCCAGTGATTTCCGTGACCTAATTTTGAGGGGGTTTTTTTTGGGCTGTTTATGTATTTAAGTATTGGAGCTGTTTATGTTACTTGGTCTTAAAATGTTCCTAAAGAAAAATGAAGAAAGTTCCAGTAGTTGTCCATGGTTTTCCATTTGGTGATGTCTCCTTTTACATCACAACTTCAGCTTGTGAGCAGCCACAGTTCAATGTTGGTCAATAGCAGGTCATCTGGGAAGTCCACTTTAAACCTTAGATGTCTCTTCAACTGTTGAGGCTTGTGTCTGACATGTGAGAAATTGTTCTCGCCATGCTGGGTTGGCTGGAGCACTGTCTGGCTCCAAAAGATCTGTAACAGAGGAAACACTGAGCAGTAAACTGTTCATTGATGTTGGAAGTTTTCTGTCCCTCAGAAGAGGCTGCTATCTTAATGTACAGTGTTGTGAAATCTTCATCCCAAAGGGTAACCCCCATGAAAATAGAAATCATGGTTCTTCCTCAGGACAATGTACAATTACCCACCTCTTTTTTTTACTGACCCTAGAACTCAGTATTGGGGTACATGCAGAAACTAACAAAACTTGATGAGATATTCTCATCTAAATTGTTTTATGTTTCCTCAACCTGACCCATTGACCAAAAATAACAAAACATTTGCTCTAATCTTGTTAGTTGTCTGAGTTTTCATCTCACCACAGGTTAGAAAACTATTTGTATAACCCTACTGTGACCAAATTGTGCTTGTAGAGCTAGCGTTAGAGAAACCATGCTTGTGCTTGTAGAGAAACCATCTGGATCACTTTTAACACATCAGTTCAGCCATATTCAGAGTTCCATAGATCAGGAACTCAAACGTCAGGTTGTAACTAAATTGTATAAAACTTAAATTCATCGTATAGTGGTTGATTCTGTGTATAACAATGTTAAATTGATCGTATAGTGCTTTTAACTCTTTTTTTATCGCATCAAAAACAATGCATTTTGAAACTATCTAAATCCAATTCTTAAAAACATATTGCACAAATATGAGTTTAATTAGCAGTACAAATTAGCTTAAGCCAAAGCAGGAGAAATATCCCTGTGACTCCCTGTAAAGTGACTGTTCCTGTGAAATCCCAGCTGGGCTTGCCTGTAAGAACCCACCAAAAGAATTTCCCATTGTGTTAGAACTGGCACCCATTTTGCGTCTATCTGCCTGCTTTTTACGACAAACTCGAGAAAAGTGACCAATTCTATGGCAGTAGTGGCTCTTTGTTTATTAGAGAATGTTCCATTCTCTGTGAGGATGTGTATGGATGCAGGAACATGGTTTGGTTCAAGATCCACATCCAAACGGTCCAGTTCATTCTTAAGATCAAGCCACTTAGTTTTTCTCCAGTTTGGAACAGCAGCCACCAGAGCTCATCTAAGATCTGTTTGTAGTGACTCAACCAGCTGTCTAAAATGGGGACCATCAGTTGTATTGTTAATGTGATCAGCATTGTATTGGCTGATACCTGAATGACGCAGAAAAACTCTTTCAAACCTCTCACAGAAGTCTGCTGCAGACTCTCCTATTGTCTGCAGTTGGTAATCTGCCCCCAATCAGTTGTTTTACGGCATTTACATTTAATTCAGTCATCAAACGCCTCCCATCCTTTGTCAAGGTTCTGGCCTTTGTCACCCAAAGCATTTGACATTTTTAGCAAGTTTTCTACCATCTGTAACGTTAAGAACTTGGCTAGCAATTGCTACTGCACTTGGGATGTAAGTACAGATTAATTTCCTTTTGCATGAGATCAATGAAGTCGAGCCCCATTTCCCTTGAAGGTTTAAACTCTTTGGATATTGTGTCCAAAGTTGCTGAATTTAAAGGAATGTGTCCAATTTCTAGGGTAGGGGGTGGAGGAGATGCGTTCTGTCATTACTAGCCCAGCGCTCCGCAGCTGATTGGCTGTTTCTCCTGAGAGAAAATTTATTTGGGGCTTTCATTTGGCGCCCCCTGTAGTGCAGCGCCCCTACGCATCGCATAGGCTGCATACCCCCTTTTTAAGTTGTATGTCTGTCTGCATTTTGGCTCCAGTGAAAACAATAAACAGTAACAGAGTGACCAACAAGACACAAACCATATGTAAATACTGTAAGTAAATCCTACACGTGACTGTTTCATAGACAGTTGTACTAATCCCTTAGCTCTGTACTGTATTAAAAAAAAAATCTGTCTCTGTTTGCACTTCAAGCATAGTCTGGTTATGGTTATGCATAGTTAAATTACAAGACATTTAGGAGAAAAAACACAAACCATAGTCTTAATATGACTGGTTGTGGTTTGCACTTATTGTTTGCAATATATAAAAAACCTAGGAAAGTTTTTTTTGGTTTGTTTTTTATTCTTATTTCTATTTCTTATTAAATCAATGTGTGAGAGAAACCTGTCTGTTAAGTTTGCGTTATATGATTTTGTCAAACAAAACTGTAGTTTTCAATTTTTCATTTTTGACGTTTTCTTTAAAATTTTATTTTTAAATCTCTTCTTGTGAACCCAATATCGTGTCTCGTCTCGTCTCATGATATTAGTGTCTCGCCACACCCCTACTGATTACCCTTTCAAAATCAGAATCAGACGACTGTGGTATTTCAGTCTCTTCCTTAACTAAGGTGCTGCTTTTATAGTTAAGCGGTTCAGCAACATTCTGAATGTTTTGCCCTTTAGCATACATGGTGAAGAAAACAAGAGAACAAAACCAAGCTTTCTGAAACTATAGCAAAACAAAGACACTACCAGCAGTTACCAACAAAACGTCTCTCACTTCAGAGAAGAGAATTGTTACCAGTACTAATCTTCTAGCAGTAACAGACATCTCTCAGTTCAGAGATAGAAACAGTTACTAATGTTAATCTTCTAGCAGTAACAAACAAACATCTCTCAGTTCAGAGATGATAACCTTTACTGACTTCTCTTCAGTTCGAAATGGAGTTTACTCACCAAGTAGGTTTCAGTATGCCATCCGGGTCACAGCACCTAGTTGTTAAAAATTCGGCCTTCAGGAATCAGGAGTCAGATTCAGGAGACAGCTTGAGAGATGACTTGAGTTTATTCTCGTGCAGACAGAAAATCTACACGGGCACAGGCTTACTTGGTTGTTTGTCCCTCTCTGTGTGTCTGACTAGTCCATCTGACTTGTCTGACTGTTACTGTCTTAACTTAGGACTTTACATACAGTAAAAACTACTTTAGCACAGCATTTTTCCCATTGTTTGCACAGTAAGCTAATAGTAAGATTCAATTGAGATATTATTTTATATGTTTTGGATAATATTTTATTTGTTGTAGTAATGCTAAGAAATTCTGAAATTGGTAAAGGCAGGTTTAAAGTTGTTTAATTTTTGAACAGATAAGTGATCTTAACTGGTTGTATTGTAGAAATTGAGTTCCCCAATGCCCTATTCCTGGTTTAATTGTAGGAGTGACATTAAGGTGGTATTGTGATATGTGTGTTTGAGGTGTGTAAGCCCCCTTTTCATGGTGGGTAGTTTAGTGTTTTTTTTATGATGATAAAGTCCAGGTTGTTGCAGATGGGTGAATTACTGGTTGGTGAGAGTACAGAGTTTGTTATCTTGTGAAAATTCCACCAGGCTGTCAGTGTTGCCACGGTTGTATTATTGAATGGTGCCTCTAGGCCGCCGTGCGATTTTGAGTTTGATTCTGGGTGGTTTATTTTTCCAGTAATATTCCGTTATTGTGGTATTAAGAGTTTGAAACCAGGTGGGTGGGGGCTGAATGGGAATCATTGAAAATAAATAATTGATTTTTGGTAATACTGTCATTTTAATTGTAGCAATTCTGCCAGCAAGTGATGGGGGAAATGTTGTCCAACGGCGGAGATTGTCACGTATTGTTTTAGTTAATGAGTTGAAATTGAGGTTGAACAACTCTGACAGCTTGGGGGAAACCCTCATACCCAGATATGTGATGTACTTATTGCACATGAGGATGGGTAGTGTTTTCAGTTTAACATCAGGTTTATTTATGTTTATTGGGAGAATTGTGGATTTTCGCCAATTGATTGAATATTTTTTAATAATTTTTGATTGTTTGGATTGTTTCTTTTATTGAAATAACTGTTTTTTGTAGAAATAGTAAGATATCATTTGCATATAGACTGATTTTATGTTCTATGTTGGGTGTTTGGGTTCCTTTAATGTTTGTGTTTTCGCGGATTGCTGCTGCTAGTGGTTATATAAAGATAGGAGAATAGATAAGGAGAAAGGGAGCATCCTTGTCTAGTCCCCCGATGCAGTGTGAAAGGTTGTGATATTACCCTGTTGGTGTTGACTGTGGCCTTTGGTGTAGTGTATAAAATCTGTATCCAATTAGAAATGATTCTCCAAACCCAAGTTCCAGTTTACTCTGTCAAAGGCTTTCTTTAGGGCTAAAATCGCCTCTGATTTATGATTGAAGAGTTAGATAGTGAGGAAATTTGTGTAAAAAAAGTCATGAAAAAATGAGGGATTGTCAGTAATTGGTCCGTGGATAATAGCAGTGGTAAAAATGTTGTTGTTAATGTGATTTCTGATGATAAATCGTCCATCTGGGTCTGTGATTGTAGTATTGTGTGTGAATGGGATTTTGTTATTTATTAAAATGGTTATAATTGATAACTATAATATAATGATGTGATTCTGTTAGGTGAGTTTCTTGTGGAAGGTATATATCTGCTTTTTAATGTTATGATGGTTTTCTCTTGAGAGCCGATTCCATGTATGTTCTATGTAACAAATTTTAACTGTTGCATGTTGGAGTGTTGTTGGGTTTCAGTTTGTAAATGATGGTATGGTTATGTTAATGTTTCTGTTTAGGCAGTTGTCATTTATTTTAGACAGGTAAAAGATAGAGAGAAAGATTAGTGTAGGAATAAACATGGTAGTGCTGTGTTGTTTTCCTGTTTTATTCATAAAGAAAAGTGCAGTGTAGTGTATATGAGTGCGATGTAGTGATGGATAGTTATAAATAAATATTCAGACAGTATTCTTATGTATATTATTTGTATATATATTTGCATGTATATTTCTTATTAAAATATATGTAATTGTTTAGATAGATAGATAGATTTTGTGTGTTTACAATATTTTCCCTTATATTGCGAACTTGTAAGTCGAGTATTGTCCATTTCATTTCCTTGTTTTCCTTGATAACAGATGAGAATTGGTTTGTGACGGTGTTTGTATTGCGCTGTAGCGTTTTGTTTTCTATAGCCAGAGACACGACCTGCTCCTGGATGAACTCCAGGCTTTCACGCAGCACCTGGTATTTTTTATGCAAAACTAGTTGACAGTTAGACAGTTAGACAGTTGAAAGTTTCCTTGTGTAGGCAGCTGACTTGAAGCTCCAGCGGAGGTGTCTGGTGGGTTATTGGAAAGCGGCCAAGGGGTATTTCATCCAGCGCATGCGTCTGAAAAGGTGTGTGCAGAGCCACAGCGGAGATCCCCAACTTCTGAACCAGGCTGGAATTCATGAAGTTCCCCTTTGCTCCATAGTCAACCAGAGCTGTACCACGGAGAGAGACAGATTGACAGCAGACCAGGATTTCAAGAGAGAGCGCTTGAGAGACTGACCCTTTAGTGGGGAAACTCACCACATTAGCGAGTGAAGATGACTCCACAAGCTTTTTTCGGCGCCTTGATCAGTTTGGGACGAAGCCCACAGGTTGCCTTGACATGACCGGATTCTCCACAGTACAGACACAGGTGGTTCTGGAGCTGGGGCTGGCACTCCTCAGGAGAAAGTCTGCTCTAGTTGCAGGACATGGGCTCAGGAGTGATCTCAGGAGGTGAAAAGACAGAAGAGAAAGTAGGAGAGGGATTTACGGAGAACGAGGAAACAGAAGAGGAAAAGGGAGAGGAGTTCACAGTGAATGAGGAAACAGGAGAACTATGAGACAGAGATTTACGGGAAAGCAGCTGGTCTAAACGGATAACGAGAGAGATTAACTGGTCCAGTTTGAACCCATCATCACGGCAGGCTAATTCAGATTGGACCCCAGAGGAGTGGTAGTGTGATGTTATTTAAAGTATCCATTCAGTGTTCACCATAATCACAGCTTCAGGGAAAAAAGCTCTTCCTGAGTCTGCTGGTGTGGGAACGGAGGCTCCTGTATTGCCTGCCAGATGGAAGGAGGGTGAAAAGTTTGTGGTTTGGATGAGAAACGTCCAAACCGTTTGTGGTAAATGTCCTGGATGCTAGGTAACTGGGTGCTTGTGATGCATTGGGCCGTCTTCACTACTCGGTGGAGTGCTTTTTGGTCAGCAGCGCAGCAGTTGCAGTACCATACTAAGATGCAGTTGGTGAGTATGCTCTCAATGGTACAGCGGTAAAAGTTCACCAGGGTCCTGGGAGACAGGTGAACTTTCTTTAGTCTCCGAAGGAACTAAACTAAGTGAGTGTGTGTGTGTGTGTTTGTAAAGTGGCTGCGAGACTCGCGGTCGCTCACCGTTGTTCTCTCTGCCGGGCTGTACACAAACACCCCCAGTTACCTCCTCATTTTTTTTTAGGAAGTCCTTTTACTTTATATATCCATCCCAGCTCATTAAAGGGGTGAGCCGTGCTTCCCGGCAAAGCCTTTGTTCTCCCTCTTACTCACTCACGCTGGGCGTGAGTTTCGTTTCTCCACCTCCTCGGCTCTCCACCCGTTTTTGGGTTTTGTTTTCCGCCTGTTTTCGGGTTTTTGTTTCCCGTTTTTGTTGAGGAGTTCAATTATAATATGTATATTATTATTTTAATATTAATCAGTATTATAATACTACTTATAATAATAATTATTATATATTTATTTTTTGTCATTATAATAATAATAATTTATATTATTATCATTATTATTGTTATTTCCCTTTTTCTTGGGTTTACCTGCTTTGAGATCTACTGTTCTGCAACTGGGTTCAACAACTCTGGGATGGAGGGCTGCCTATCAGTAGCACTCCACCCCCATTACAGAAAGATCCAGCCCACCATGGATCCAGCAGAGCAGTTAGATCTCAAACAGGTAAAAGTGACCCTGGAGAACCAGGGAGGTACGTTAGAGAGGCATAAGCAGGCCCTTTAGCAGATTCTTTCTCTGCTGGAGGGTCTGACAAATATGATAACACCAGGCCCTCCACAACCCATACAGCCGTCTCCCCATATGCCTGGACACCCCCAGGTAGAGGAGCTTGTGGCTGCTGCACCACCCGTGGGGGCTAGAGTCGAGTCGCACGCTTTCGGGTGAGAGCGGGTGGAACTCCAGTGCTCTGGTCAGCGCCTTCCATCATGGTCTCAGTGAGGACCTTAAGGATGAGCTCGCTCACCGCGACCCTCCGTCGTCACTTGATGACTTGATCAAGCTGACCCAGAGACTGGGCCTTAGGCAGAGGCGCAGAGTGCGGGTTATGGAAACCTTTCATGGTACTCATGGTCAACCCTCAGCTGTTGGACCGTTGCCGGCAGCTGAGAAGCGACCTGACCACGGGGTCCGATGACCGGTGAGGCTGGGACACACCCGCCTGCCAAGGCAAGAGCGCGATGCCCGCATGCGGGAAGGGCGGTGCCTTTATTGTGGGGGAGTGGGGCACCAGTGCGTCGCCTGCCCAGAGTTGGCAGCAAAAGGAGGAGAGGCACCCCTAACAGACCTGCCAGGGCTCCCTCGAACCTCGGGGGTATTCCTCCAGGCAACACTGGTGTGGGAGGCCTCGGAGGTGCGTCTTCCCGCCTTCCTGGACTCTGGGGCAGCTGGTAATTTTCTGTACGCAGCCATTGCTAAAAAGCTTGGTTTGCCGCTGGTCCCCCTACGGGAACCACTGCCCATAGCAGCCATCGACGGGCGGTCACTGGAGCCAGGGGTAGTGTCTCACCAAACACGCCCCCTCATGCTGCGAGTCGGGGCTCATTTGGAGCAGATCATGCTATACATCATAAGTGCCCCCGACTTGCAGCTGATTTTGGGGTTCCATTGGCTCCAACAACACAACCCCCATGTCGACTGGCTGACCCGCTCAGTTCTGAGGTGGGGGCCAGCTTGACAAACCTCCTGCCTTCAGCCCCCCAGAGTCCCTGAGGTTGCAGACCCCGACCTCGGAGGTCCTGATGTTTCTCGGGTACCCAAAGAATATCTGCCCCCACCACCCCTGTGACATCTCTATAGACCTCCTCCCTGGGACTAGTCCCCCTAGGGGAAGACTGTTCTCCCTCTCTGGCCCAGAACGCAGAGCGATGGAGGACTACATCCAGGAGGCCCTCGCTCTGGGTTTTATTCGGGCATCAACCTCCCCAGGGTTTTTCTTTGTGGGTAAGAAAGATGGTGGGTTGAGGCCCTGTATAGACTACAGAGGCCTCAACAAGATCACCACAAAAAATCGCTACCCCTTGCCCCTTATGTCATCTGCCTTTGAGGCACTGCAGCGGGCTACCATCCTCACCAAGTTGGACCTGCGCAGTGCCTACAACCTGGTCAGGGTCAGGGCAGGTGACGAGTGGAAGACTGCATTCATCGCCCCGTCCGGGCACTAAGAGTACCTAGTTATGCCGTTTGGGTTTATGAACGCCCCTGCCGTCTTCCAGGGGTTTATTAATGAGGTCCATCGGGAGGCCTTGGACCGTGCGCAGACCATATCAAATCAAATCAAATCAAATTTATTTGTATAGCGCTTTTTACAACAGGTGTTGGCACTAAGCAGCTTTACAGAAACATGATTACAGGACAAAGAATCAGGCAAAACATTACACATAGAAAATACAGAATACAGAACCCCCAGTGAGCGCGGAGGCAAGGAAAAACTGCCTCAGAGCTGCAGGAGGAGGAAGAAACCTTGGGAGGACCAAGACTCACATTTGAGGGGGGACCATCCTACCACTGGTCAAACGGCTTTTAAATTAAAATTTAAAAAGTCTTTTATACATCCATATAGGTTTTATGTACTCAGGAGTGTAATAGCGCCACTAATGGCTTGGATGTAGTCTGTAGTGGAGAGTAAGATGGATGATGAGCAGCTGATCTGTGGTGGTGGTGGAGAAGAGCTGACTTCAGAAACTTCCATCAGTCTGGCCGGACAGGAGACGCGAGAGCCTGAGGGTCCAACATCGGTATCGGGTCAGACAGGTGGGCAGTCAGTAACTCGGAGGAAAGCAGAGAGATGGAATTAGTTTTGACTGGATTTATGCAAAACTGAGAATATTAAAACATTATCAGAGTGTGGCAAATGACTCCGGCAGAACTGAATAAAACAGCCTAACTAAAGGCAGAGAGCCAGAAGGTAACATAGACATGGAGGCACCCTGAAACACCAGCATCCACCCACTGCACCGTCCACAAACCTGAGTGACCGTGTGCAGTGGGAGAACAACAGCACCAGCATCTCAGTTTACCACAATTTCCTCTGTCCATGAACCCCTGAATCTGCAGCCTTATCTAAAGGAAAAAAAAAAACATTAATTACCAAAAGCTAAACTAAACAAGTAAGTTTTCAGTCTAGACTTAAAGATTGAGACTGTGTCTGAGTCCCGAACATATTCGGGGAGATTATTCCAGAGTTGAGGCGCTTTATAAGAGAAAGCTCTTCCTCCTGCAGAGCTCCTCTGAATTTTAGGAACTACTAATAAACCAGCACCCTGAGATCTGAGTAATCGCGGTGGTTCATAACAGGAGATGAGGTCTTGTAAATACTCAGGAGCGAGTCTGTGTAGGGCTTTATACGTTAACAGGAGAATTTTATAGTCTATGCGGAATTTGACTGGAAGCCAGTGCAGTGCTGATAGTACTGGACTAATATGGTCAAATTTTCTAGTTTTAGTAAGGACCCTGGCTGCAGCATTTTGAACTAGCTGAAGTTTATTTAAGTTACTGCCGGAACATCCAGACAGTAGTGCATTACAATAATCTAGCCTTGAGGTAATAAAGGCATGTACTAATTTTTCTGCGTCATGCAGTGATAGGGCATTTCTTAGCTTGGCAATATTACGGAGGTGTAGAAAAGCTGTTCTAGTAACATTAGATATGTGTTTATCGAATGCTAGATCTGAATCTATGATAACTCCAAGGTTTTTAGCTGCTGAACCAGGGGTGGCTGAGAAGTCAGCCAGATTTAGCATTAAGTCTGATAATTTATTTCTAGCAGCTTTGGGGCCTAATAGGAGAACTTCTGTTTTATCACTATTTAATAGGAGGAAGTTGTGCGACATCCATGATTTTACATCTTCTACACAATCCTCGATTTTCTTTAATCTCACTCTGTCATCAGGTTTGGCTGATATGAAGAGCTGAGTGTCATCCGCATAACAATGAAAATTCACATTGTGTTTTCTAATAACTTTGCCCAGTGGGAGCATATATAATGTAAATAATAACGGTCCTAATATAGAGCCTTGTGGGATTCCATATCTTGCCTTGGTATAACTGGAAGACATATCATTTATCCTCACAAACTGATAGCGATCGGTTAAGTACGATTTAAACCATGCTAAGGCAGTTCCGGTTACACCGACCATGTTCTCTAGTCTTTCTAAAAGGATAGTATGATCTATTGTATCAAAGGCTGCGCTCAGATCGAGAAGTACGAGTAGGGAAACACAGCCTTGGTCGGCGGCTATAAGTAGATCGTTTGTTATTCTAACTAAAGCTGTCTCAGTGCTATGATAAGGCCTAAATCCAGATTGAAATTTTTCATAGATCAGGTTTCTTTGCAGGTAAGAGCAAAGTTGTTGGGCTACAGCTTTTTCTAAAATCTTAGAAATAAAGGGTAAGTTTGAAATAGGTCTATAGTTAGACAGTACACTAGGATCAAGATTTGGTTTCTTGATCAGAGGTTTAATTACAGCTGTTTTAAAGGCTTTGGGTACATGGCCCAGGGCGAGCGATGAGTTTACTATCATTAACAGAGGTTTAATTATATCTGGCAGTACCTGTTTTAGTAATTTTGTGGGAACAGCATCAAGTGTGCAGGTTGTGCTGTTTGAAGAGGAGATAATTTTCTCTAGTTCTAGCTGTGGAAGTGGGTTAAAGACTTCCAACCTAACTTCAGTAACAGGGTTTTGTTCTAGATCAGCCAGACCAGATGACAGAGAGGATGTAACATTTATCTGTTTAATTTTATCCCGAATGTTTTCAATTTTACTATTGAAGAAGTCCATAAAATCGTTGCTGGTGTAAATGGCTGGAATCTGAGGTTCAGTACCTGCCTGGTTTTTAGTTAATTTGGAAATAACACTAAAGAGAACTCTAGGATTATTTTTATTTATCTCGATCTGTGAGGCCAGATACGCTGAGCGGGCTTTATTTAGTTCTTTTCTATATTTAACAAGACTGTCTTTCCACGCAGAGTGAAACACTTCCAGTTTAGTTGATCGATATTTACGCTCTAAATTTCGTACTAACTGCTTTAAGGTACGAGTTTGATCACTGTACCACGGTGCGAGCTTTTTCTGTCTCTCTATTTTGTGTTTAAGGGGTGCTACAACATCTAAGGTAGAGCGGAAGGTATTTTCTAAACCTTCGGTTAGTTTGTCTAGTTCTACTGGGTCTATAGGAGAATACATTAGAGTTGATAAGTCTGGAAGCTTATCTGTAAATTGTTGGGCTGTAAAAGGCGTAATTGAACGTTTTACAGAGTAGCTAGGGGATGTACGTATATTATGACTAAGATGTAATTTAAATGAAATAAGGTAATGATCTGAAATTGCGGAGGTTTGAGAACGAATATTCGGGTTATCTATGCTCACACCCAGGGTCAAAACTAAATCCAGAGTATGATTACAGTAATGAGTAGGTCCTGTTATATTTTGAATAATACCAACTGAGTCTAAAATCGATGTGAATGCCTTTTTTAATGGATCATCCAATTTTTCGAAATGAATGTTGAAGTCTCCAACTATAATCACTTTATCATTACTTACTGCTAAGTCTGTGACAAAATCACTAAATTCTTTTAAAAATTCTAAATAGGGCCCTGGTGGTCTGTAGATGTTAATTAAAGAAAATGCATTCTTTTTTGTAACTGGATTAATTATACTGGTATAAAGAAGCTCAAAAGAAGTAAAATTTTCATAGTGTTTCTGATTGCTAACTAAGGTACTTTGGAAAAATATGCAGACCCCGCCTCCTCTACCGGACAATCTCGGATTGTGTATATAATTATAGCCTGCAGGGGTGGCTTCATTTAATGCTACATATTCATTTGGCCTAATCCAGGTTTCTGTCAGACACAGAACATCGAATTTCTGATCAGTTATCATTTCATTCACTAGAACTGCTTTTGAATTTAGAGATCTAATATTAAGTAAACCAATCTTTAGGCTTGAAATGTTAATACTACAGTCTGGATATGATTGTTTAATATAAGTTAAGTTATTTAGATTTACTGTTTTAGTTTTTTGATGTTTTTGTTTGACTCGGGGGACAGACACAGTCTGAATACATTGGTATCTAGGTAACGTCTCTTTGCAGCTCGCAGACGGTCGGTTAAGCCTCTCTGTCTGCGGCCTGGTCCCGGCTCTGGATTGTCAGCAGCTTCTAATACTACTCTGCCGACTAACTAAAAGACTATGAGCTATGCTGCATGAAAGTAAGGCAGCACCCTCCCGCGTGGGGTGGACACCATCCCTACCTAAAAGACCAGGCTTGCCCTCAAAGTGTAGCCAGTTATCTATAAAGCCCACATGATTTTCTGCACACCACTTGGACATCCAGCGGTTCAGCGAAGAAAGCCTGCTGTAAGCTTCATCACCACGCCTCATTGGGATGGGGCCAGAGCAGATTACCTCCTCGGACAGCGTCTGGGCTTGTTTAATCACCTCTTTAATATTAGCCTTAGTTACTTCAGACTGCAGCAGACGAATATCATTGGCCCCTACATGAATTACTACCCTCGAATATCTCCTATTCCCTAACCTGAGGTTGCCACTAATGTCCGGTGCTCTGGCTCCCGGTAAACAAGTAACTGTTGCCGCTGGTGCCCCTAAAGGAGTAGCTAATTTCACGTGTCGGACGATAGAGTCTCCTATCACCAGAGTACCTTTAACAGGCTCCTCAGTTGGTGCTTCACTGAGCGGGGCAAACCTGTTTGACACGTGAACTGGGGGAGCATGGTGTTTAGGTGGGCTGGCTGTGGCCTTTGCGGTAGCATTAGCCTTAGCCTTTCGACTATGCCGCCGAGACGTTACCCATTCGCCCCGCTGTGAGGGCTCTAAGGCCGGAGTCGAGGGGGTACTAACTCTCCCTGAGACACCCGGGGCTGCTAACAGTGAATCCTGCTGTCTATCCCTTATTAAACCCCGGACGTGCAGCTCTAACTTATTCACCTTATCCACCAAGGTGCTAACTATCTCACACTTAGTACAAATACCACTATTGTTACCAGTATCGGTGGATAAGGGATCTAAGCTATACATGCCACACTCTAAACAGGTGTAAACCTGAGCAGAAGCCATGGAGAAAAAAGCACTCACCTTGTTTCAGTTGAAATTAGAAACTTACACAAACAAACTGCAGCAGCAAACAGCTAATCCAGCAAACCTGAGGAAAAAAGTCTATAAAAGTAGACTGAGAGTGGATTAATAGGTGTGTAGAGCAAAGAGGAAGCAGACTAAAAGTGGATTAGTAAGTGTGAAGAGAGTAAAAGAGAAGAAAACAGAGAAGAGTGTAGAAGCTGAAGATTAAAGCAAGCTCTCAGCAGCAGACCAGCACAGCAGCAGACCAGCACAGCAGCAGACCAGAGTAGTAGAGAGCAGAGCAGGGAGCAGAGCAGGGAGCAGAGCAGGGAGCAGCTTGTTGGGTTTTGTTGTGTCACACAACACACTGCGCATGGACCCCGCCAAGATCAAGGCAGTGGAAAACTGGCCTCAGCCCACCTCAGTGCGCCTGGTCCAGCGTTCCTGGGCTTTGCAAATTTCTTCCGGCGTTTTGTAAAGAATTTTAGCTCTGTGGCTGCCCCGCTAACTGCCCTAACGAGGAAGGCGTTGGGGTGGTTCAGCTGGTCCACAGAGGCCCAGGAAGCATTTGACGCCATCAAGCGTCTGTTGACCAGGGCCCCAGTTCTCCAGCTGCGTGATCCGGGACTTCCATTTGTCGTAGAGGTGGATGCTTCTGAAGTAGGCGTAGGGGCAGTCTTGTCCCAGCGATCAGGGCCTGGAAACCGACTGCACCCTTGCGCCTACTAATTTCTGCGTCGCCATTTTTGGTGGCCACAGATGGAGAGGGATGTGCGCTCTCACGTGGCCGCCTGTGAAGTTTGCGCTCGTTGTAAGGACCCCAGAACCAGACTTACAGGGCTGTTGTGCTCCCTGGCCATTCCCTCATGTCCCTGGTCTCACCACAGGTTTTCCAAGGCGGCATGCTTTGTTGCGCTACCAAAACTGCCATCTGCGCAGGGAACGGCCAAGGAGCTGCTGGACCAGGTGGTCCGCATCCATGGACCACCTGCGGACATTGTGTCAGACCGTGCGGCGCACTTTACCAGCCGGTTCTGGGGTGCCTTCTGTCATCTGTTGGGGGCAAAGTCCAGCCTCACCTTTGGGTTTCACCCCCAATCCAATGGTCCGACCAGCTGAAGTGGGTGGAGTATGCCAACAACACGCTCTGGCACTCGTCTCTAGGGATGTCATCCTTCAAGTGCCAGTTTGGGTATGCACCGCCTGCTTTCCCTGGGCAGGAGACTACCACAGGAGTGTCCTCGGCTGACCAGACGGTCAGACGCTGCCGCCGAGCATGGGCAAGGACCTGGGCTGCTCTCTTGTCTGCCAGGGCGACCCAAAAACGGGACTCCCGAAGGGTACGCGGGGGTCTCCAGTATCTGGTGGACCGGGGGTGGTACGGGCCGGAGAAGCGGTCCTGGGTACCAGTTCGCCACATCTTAGACCCGGAACTGGTCAGGGCTTTTCGGCGGGACCGTGCGGCGGGTTTAGGGCCATCGGGTGCTGCCCCTTGGGGGGGGTGGGTCCTGTAAGGGCTGGTGCCCAAACGAGGCATCCTCCGGGACATCGGAGGGCTGAGAACACAGGATGATGAGTAAGGAGCAGAAGTTGTCTAACTTAACAGACTAGGGTCTGTCAGTCAGGAAGTCAGAAATCCAGTTATACAGGGATGTGCTGATGCCCAGATTGCTATGTTGAATGCTGCACTTAGCAGCAGCAGACAGGGAGAGCAGGCTTGTGACAGAAACCGAGGCACCGACAGAGCGGGGAGGTGTAGCACATAAACAGGTAACGTTAGTAACATTAGCGTAAAAAGTTTAAAAGGAATATTAGCTAAATAAATGACTGAGCCACCCTGAATAAGACAGTGTCAAAAAGTTTTTTGAATCCCCAGCATGTTTCTATTGTTCAAAATTGCACAAAGGTATACCACCCAGCACTACACTAAACTTCTTATGTTTAATATGTAGATGATACATTATGCTTCTCTTTAACCCCACATACATGAATTGCAAGTCGGTAGTGCTCCGCTAATTATCAGGGGACGGTCTAAACCAAAAATGCCAGGGCTGATTTTTTTGTCCCAGTCCAGCCCTGAACATCTCCCATCTGTGTGTGTGTTTGCGTGCACACGTTTTTTTGTAGCTTGCATGGGAATCATTGCGTGATTTTTACAATTTTCTTAATTATTTATCAATTTGCGGGAGCGGGACCACATGTTAATTTGATCCCACTCCCGCATCGCCTGGATTGATTCAATCCCCACTCCCGCCAATAACAATTCAGTCCTGTCCCGCACCACAACATATTCTGACGGGTCCCGCGGAGTGCAGACCTCTATTTGCAGGTTCACAGGAACCGGCTCCGGCACCAGCACTTTGTGGGGGGAAAAGAGGTATGTGATAACCATATAAAACTCAGTTCAGTAAAATAAACTTAAGAGAGAAGTTAATCAAGGGCGGCACGGTGGCGCAGTGGGTAGCACTTCCGCCTCACAGCAAGACGGCCTGGGTTTGATTCCCGGCTGGGGCAACCTGGGTCTTTCTGTGTGGAGTTTGCATGCTCTCCCCGTGTCTGCGTGGGTTTCCTCCGGGTTCTCCAGTTTCCTCCCACAGTCCAAAGACGGCACGTTCAGAATAATTGGAACTTGATTGAAATTGCCCCTTAGGTGTGAGTGTCCGCCCGATGCCTGCTGGGATAGGCTCCAGCCCCCCCAACCCCCCCCCCCCCCCCGCGACCCTTCACGGATAAAGAGGTTGACAATGAGATGAGATGAGATGAGAAGTTAATCAAATATTGTCAAAGATAAAGGAGAGGTTGAGGTTTTGGTGTGCTGTTTCCATGATTTGAAAGTGAAACTAATGTGGAGGTATGACCCTACTGCGGGGGGGGGGGGGTTCTCAGTTAAATGAATGAATTAATAAATGCCTTTTATTGTCACTATACCCATGTACAATAAGACGAAAAGCAACTCCTTTCAGTGTGGACATATAACATAGACACAAAAAAATAGGTGCAAGGTTCTGAGGAGCAATAACACGTTCTCTGTTTAGACAGAGAATAGCATATAAACAGATTGTGCACAGAAGTGTATGTATTCACAGTGATGTTAAATATGTTTAAATGTTGTATGAATCCGTGTGTGAGTTTAATGTGGTAATGGCTTTAGGGAACAAACTGTTTTTAAGTCTTTGTTTTAATGCCCCTGTGGCGCCTGCCTGAGGGCAGCAGGTCAAACAGTTTAAAGCCAGGGTGAGAGCTGTCCTTGGTGATGTTTTTCGCTCTGCTGAGGCAGTGGGAGGTGTAAATGTCAGCCAATGATCTTTTGTGCTGTCTAACTAACCTCTGAAGCCTCTCTCTGTCTGCTGCAGTGCAGCTGCCGTGCCATACTGTAATACAGTACGTCAGCAGGCTTTCAACAGACGAACGGTAAAAGGTCAATGGCAGGTTGGAGTCCAAGTTGTGCAGCTGCTGCTGAGCCTTCTTGATGAGGGCTGTGGTGTTGTCTGTCCAGAAGATGTCAGCGGAGATGATAACACCAAGAAACCAGAATGTGTGGACCCTCTCCACACACTCCCCATTGATGTAGAGGGGGGCTATATCTGTGGTGTGCCTTCTGAAGTCAATAATGATCTCCTCAGTATTCTTCAAGCTGTCAACTTCAGGACCTCGATTCTGTAGGCTGTCTCATCTCCCTTTGAGATGAGCCCGAGCACTGTGGTGTTGTTTGCAAATTTAACAATGAGGTTGGTGTTATGGGCTGGACTGCAGATTTAACTGTATAGGCAGTACAGGAGGGGGCTCAGCACACAGCCTTGTGGGGAGCCAGTGCTCAGTGTGCGAGTCGAAGATCGGAGGGGGCCAAGTGTCACAGTCTGTGGCCGGTTGGTGAGAAAGTCCTTAATCAAAGCAGTCCTGTATTTTTGAGAGTTCGTATTCATGCCATGTTGTAACAGTCTTAATGGTGGGCCTGGCACTGCTGTGAATGATAGTGGAGTGTAGGCTGAGGAGAGAAAGAGAAAGATGGTCTGACTGGCCGAGGTGGGGGAGGGGTATGGCTCTCTACGCGTGCTTAATGTGGGATTAAACATGTTGATAAAATTTAGGGAGTATCAAATCAAATTTATTTGTATAGCGCTTTTTACAATTGGTGTTGGCACAAAGCAGCTTTACAGAAACATGATACATGACAAAGAATCAGGCAAAACATTAAACATAGAATATACATAATACAGAACCCCCAGTGAGCGCGGAGGCAAGGAAAAACTCCCTCAGAGCTGCAGGAGGAGGAAGAAACCTTGGGAGGACCAAGACTCACATTAAAGGGGGGACCATCCTACCACTGGTCAAATGGCTTTTAAATTAATTTTAAAAAGTCTTTCATACATCCACATAGGTTTTATATATTCAGGTGTATAGCAGCTCCACTAATGGCTTATAGAGTAAGATGGATGATGAGCAGCTGATCTGTGGTGGTGGATGGAGAAGAGCTGACTTCAGAAACTTCCAGTCTGGCCAGACAGAGGACATGAGAGCCTGAGGGTCCAACATCCCTCGGTATCGGGTCAGACAGGTGGGCAGTCAGTAACTCGGAGGAAGGCAGAGAGATGGAATTAGTTTTGACTGGATTTATGTAAAACAGAGAATATAAAACATTATCAGAGTGTGGCAAATGACTCCGGCAGATCTAAATAAAACAGCCTAACTAAAGGCAGAGAGCCAGAAGGTAACATAGACACGGAGGCTCCCTGAAACACTGGCATCCACCCACTCCACCGTCCACAAACCTGAGTGACCGTGTGCAGTGGGAGAACAGCAGCACCAGCATCTCAGTTTACCACAATTTCCTCTGTCCATGAACCCCTGAATCTGCAGCCTTATCTAAAGGGAAAAACATTAATTACCAAAAGCTAAACTAAACAAGTAAGTTTTCAGTCTAGACTTAAAGATTGAGACTGTGTCTGAGTCCCGAACATATTCGGGGAGATTATTCCAGAGTTGAGGCGCTTTATAAGAGAAAGCGCTTCCTCCTGCAGAGCTCCTCTGAATTTTAGGAACTACTAATAAACCAGCACCCTGAGATCTAAGTAATCGCGGTGGTTCATAACAGGAGATGAGGTCTTGTAAATACTCAGGAGCGAGCCCGTGTAGGGCTTTATACGTTAACAGGAGAATTTTATAGTCTATGCGGAATTTGACTGGAAGCCAGTGCAGTGCTGATAGTACTGGACTAATATGGTCAAATTTTCTAGTTTTAGTAAGGACCCTGGCTGCAGCATTTTGAACTAGCTGAAGTTTATTTAAGTTACTGCCGGAACATCCAGACAGTAGCGCATTACAATAATCTAGCCTTGAGGTAATAAAGGCATGTACTAATTTTTCTGCGTCATGCAGTGATAGGGCATTTCTTAGCTTGGCAATATTACGGAGGTGTAGAAAAGCTGTTCTAGTAACATTAGATATGTGTTTATCGAATGCTAGATCTGAATCTATGATAACTCCAAGGTTTTTAGCTGCTGAACCAGGGGTGGCTGAGAAGTCAGCCAGATTTAGCATTAAGTCTGATAATTTATTTCTAGCAGCTTTGGGGCCTAAAAAGAGAACTTCTGTTTTATCACTATTTAATAGGAGGAAGTTGTGCGACATCCATGATTTTACATCTTCTACACAATCCTCGATTTTCTTTAATCTCACTCTGTCATCAGGTTTGGCTGATATGAAGAGCTGCGTGTCATCCGCATAACAATGAAAATTCACATCATGTTTTCTAATAACTTTGCCCAGTGGGAGCATATATAATGTAAATAATAACGGTCCTAATATAGAGCCTTGTGGAATTCCGTATCTTACCTTGGTATAACTGGAAGACGTATCATTTAACCTCACAAACTGATAGCGATCGGTTAAGTACGATTTAAACCATGCTAAGGCAGTTCCGGTTACACCGACCATGTTCTCTAGTCTTTCTAAAAGGATAGTATGATCTATTGTATCAAAGGCTGCGCTCAGATCGAGAAGTACGAGTAGGGAAACACAGCCTTGGTCGGCGGCTATAAGTAGATCGTTTGTTATTTTAACTAAAGCTGTCTCAGTGCTATGATGAGGCCTAAATCCAGATTGAAATTTTTCATAGATCTGGTTTCTTTGCAGGTAGGAGCAAAGTTGTTGGGCTACAGCTTTTTCTAAAATCTTAGAAATAAAGGGTAAGTTTGAAATAGGTCTATAGTTAGACAGTACACTAGGGTCAAGATTTGGTTTCTTGATCAGAGGTTTAATTACAGCTGTTTTAAAGGCTTTGGGTACATGGCCCAGGGTGAGCGATGAGTTTACTATCATTAACAGAGGTTTAATTATATCTGGCAGTACCTGTTTTAGTAATTTTGTGGGAACAGCATCAAGTGTGCAGGTTGTGCTGTTTGAAGAGGAGATAATTTTCTCTAGTTCTAGCTGTGGAAGTGGGTTAAAGACTTCCAACCTAACTTCAGTAACAGGGTTTTGTTCTAGATCAGCCAGACCAGATGACAGAGAGGATGTAACATTTATCTGTTTAATTTTATCCCGAATGTTTTCAATTTTACTATTGAAGAAGTCCATAAAATCGTTGCTGGTGTGAGTACAGTCTTTAGATTGGCCTTAAAGTCTAAATTAAAGTCTCCTGTTATTATGGAAAATCCGTCAGGGTGAACACATTGCTGGTTGTTAATGGTGTTCAGCAGGAGAGAGAACGCTTTGTTTACATTTGCGTCTGGTGGAATAAACACAGCCGTAATGATCGCTACTGTTAGCTCTCTTGGTAGAAAAAAAGGTTGTCATCTTAACGCAGGGATGGGCAACTTCCATGATGGAGAGGGCCACATTTTTTTCAGCATGACCCTTGGAGGGCCACATGACCTTGCACTTCAAATAATTGAATATGAAAAACGCTACAAATTATTTTCAATAAGAACAAATTTTATATGAATTTATATCTGTATGTTTACAGCACCAACATTTATCAACAACTATTTTCTGCATTTTAATGCATTTTAATATGCATTATAAATATAAAATTATAAACTGCTCCATTTTACTGATTAAATATTATAGTGATCTGAAGCAGTAATGGTATTTTCTTTCTCCAAAGGACTGGAAACTTTATAATAATAAAAACTACTCATTTTATACTTTATTCTGCAGTATGAAGGTGTCTGAACTCGGCCCCTGATTGGCTGACAGTCCTCATTTGCATATCGTCACGTGCAGTAGGCTTGTCACCACACGTGCGTTAACACGTGCAGCCTCGAATACAGCGCGTTTAATAAGGAGTTAAAGTTTTTATTAATTTCTTTCTGCCTGAAATGATTTCCAGCACTGATTAGATATAAATGGGGATTATAGGAGACTGGATTGATGGATTATCTTAAATTTGGACGCGTTTTGAAGGTAAGAGTTTGGGGGACGCGCTGGTGGGGGTTGGGGGGGTGTGTGGTGTGTCCTGAGGTAACCCCAGGACAAAACCCGAGCAGGTTTTAACTGTAAACACGCGCTCCGACGCGCGCGTTCAGCTCTAATTTAGGAACCGTACATCCTACAGTAAAACGGAGCACAGTTCCGGAATCAGGAGAGCCAGACGGTTTGAATGGTGTATAACATGACCGCCCAAATATGGACGTGCGATAAACGCAAATATTAAAACAGTATTTAATATCTTTATGAAACTAGGCATATTTCGCCCTAAATACTTCTTTTCTGAAAGGAAATACTGCTAAATAGGCTAGATAACTGAAAAGCAGAGTTTCTAAGCTTTAAAATATATAGTATATTGTATATAAAGTATATTGTTTGTCTATATTGAGCCTATAACTGTTCATAACTATTCATAAACATAGCCAGATATTATTTTTCATAAATTTCTGGCCCGCCGGCGGGCCAGGGCGTGTATATGACTCACCTGATGGATAATGCAGTGCAGTATAGGGCAGTTTACTCCGCTCTGCCTGAGTAGCCCCGCGAAACCTCTGTGTTTTCCCTGCATCGCAGGTGCGCCATCCGTAACAACAGTTGACAGCTTTTCAAAGCCACCATATTCACCCACAGCACTGGTAACGGCGTTGAATATATCGCTGCCGTTAGTGGTGTCGTGCAGAGATGCCAATTTCAGTAACTCCTCGTGCACATCAAATGCGTTTTCCCTTGAATTCGGTGAAAAGGTACTCTTCTTCCCATTTTGTCTGAAAATGCGATTTTCTCGGTCAAGTTTTCTCTTTATGCCACTGCTAGTGGCCATGGCTGTTGACTTTCTTCCTCACTGTGCGCCCGTGCCTGCTATTATTTGGCAGCGCCCTCTAGCGGTCAAAAGTAGAATTATTATATTATAGAATTTTCTTTTTTTTTTTTTATGAAATTATGAAATTATTTTGATCTATTCGCGGGCCGCACTGAGTGATGACGAGGGCCGTGTGCGGCCCCCGGGCCGCCAGTTGCCCATCCCTGTCTTAACGACATGTACTCAAGATCCGGGGAGCATTGTTTATATATGATTGTTCTCATGCACGTACATGCATAACCCCCTCCTGTGCTCTTACCGGAGTTTTCAGTCTTGTCCCAGTGGAGCAGTGTGCGGGCTGGTAACTGCATGCTGGCATCGGGTATCCTGGGGTGAAGCCAGGTTTCAGGGATAATTAAAACACAGCAATCTCGAACATAGTGATTTCCAGCGAGTTGTAGTTCCAGGTCGTCCATTTTATGCACCAGGGATCTGGCATTGGAGAGAAACAGGCTCGGTAGAGGTGGCTTGTGAGGTTGTTTTCTTAGTTTTAGCATGATGCCAGACCTGCGGCCCCGCTTTTGCTTCCTATTCCTCCTCCATCTCTGCCTCCTCCTAGACAACCCAGGGAGAGCCCGGCGGTCTCGCTACATTGTCTGGGATGCTATGTGTGTAATGAAAGTCGCTCGAAACAGAAAATTGGTGCTGGCAGGTGTAACAGATGCTCGCAGAACCAAAAGTACATGAACAAGCAAGAAAGGAGTAAAAAACAAGCACTGAAAGAGAGAGCTGTGAGCCGCTGCAACCATGCGCACCGCCATCTTGGTCTTCAGAGAGACCAGAGTTCTTTTTAGAATACAGGTTGTTTGCATATAGTTTGTTTGGTGAACAATCAACTGTTTTCTTTTTTGTATTCTCTCTTCATATTTGTATTCTCACTTATACCTATTTCTAGAATATTATATTCTTAGCCTATGTCTAGATACATAACAAAGTTGTTCTATCAGTATAATTCTAATTTAACCAGGGTGAGGTATTGAAATGAAAAGTTTGAAGACACATGAACAAGTTTTATTTTTTTACCTAATACATCAATTTAGTCAGTATCATTACTGGTTTAAAAAATATGACTATTAACATGCCCACCCATTATGTTCTACTGCCCCTCAAGCAAAGCAGTCGAGAACCGGGGATGGTCATCAAGATATTTAAAAATAAAAAATTGAGGAGCCCTAATGTTCTTTTTGCTCAGCAGTGTTTTTTGTCTTGGCACTCTGCCATGCAGGTAATTTTTGCCCAGTCTCTTTTTTTATGGTGGACTCATAAAACACCTTAACTAAGGCATATGGAAGGGCGCCGAGTGGTCCAGCGGTCTAATGTGCTGCCACTATGAGCGGGAGGTTGCAGGTTCGAACCCCGGCTCATGTTGTTTTGCCATCATCTGCCGGCATTCAGCGGCTGGTGGTGCTTAAAGGCGTCTGTGAGCGGATGTATCGGATGTAACCTAGCCGCTGTGCTTTCCTCCGAGCGCACTAGCTGCTCAGGCAATGATTCATCAGCAGCAGCTAGAAAAAAGGGGTGACTGACTTCACATGTGTCGGAAGTCGCAGGTGCCACTGGTGATAGGGACGCACAAAGGGGTGGGACAATTAGAAAGCCAAATTGGGTGAAAATGGGGAAAAATCAGAAATAAAATTATAAAAAAAACTGAGGCATTTGGATGTTGTTGTGTGTTTTTTGTGGGTTACTTTTGGCTGTCCTACTAATTAGTTAATTACTTGATAACTCTCAGGTGCTCCTCCCTGTATATAAGGTCCTATGTTCCTCTCAGTTGTTGCAGAATATTCATCCATTTCGATTGCTTTGATACAATGCATTTCTCCTGTGCTCTTGATCCTACCACACAGATAATTTAATACACTCTCTCCTATTACATCCTGGTTTCTATTACACACAGAAAACAGCATGTTGTGTGCACCTGTGGGTTTATGTGTGTGTATTTAAATGTGAACCAAAGTATAACAATATTTCACTCCTAGGAAAGGTCTACCACTTTTGTGGATAATGGCTCTCACTATAGTTCCGTGAGGAACACTGGAGCCAGAATATGAGGAGACACGTGCTGATGAAAAACCAAGGGTTTATTTACAGAGTACTATGTACTATAACAAACAAAGGCAGGCAGAATGGTAAATAACAGGGCAGCATAAACAAGAAACATACCCAGGACATAGTAAGGGCCAGGCAGAAGATCTGTAACAGAGGATCCAAAAAATAACAAAAGGATTAGGCAAAGAGAAGATCAGCAACAGAAGGCAATAGTATAAGGGCTGTGCAAAGAGAGTACAGTAGTCGAGAAACAGAAGGTAGGTCAGAAAACAAGGATCAAGAGCACAGGAGAAATGCATTGTATCAGAGCAATCGAAATGAATGAATATTCAGCAACAACTAAGAGGAACATAGGACCTTTATATACAGGGGAGAGCACCTGAGAGTTATCAAGTAATTAACTAATTAGTAGGACGGCGAGGCAGAGGGCTACAGCGTCGCATGCTTTGCATCATCACTGTAGTACAGGGGCTGAGTATGCTGGGAGTTAGACTCTTCGGTGGTAGCAGAGACTAGAGCAGGCAGACTGACAGTGACAGTCTCAAAACTTTAGTAATGGCTTTATAACCTTTTCCAGACTGATAGATCTTAGTTATTCTTTCTCATTTGTTTTTTGAATTTCTTTGGATATTGGCATGATGGCCAACTTCACTTTGTCAGGCAGGTCCTGTTTAAGTGATTTCTTGATTGAGAACAGGTGTGGCAATAATCAGGCCTGGGTGTGGCTAGAGAAATGCAGCTGATACAGTTAGGTTATGTTTTAACAAGGGAGCAAACACTTATTCACACAGGACCATGTAGGTTTGGATTTTTTTCTCCTTTAATAATATAAACCTTCATTAAAATGTAAAAAAAAATGCATTTTGTGTTTACTTGTGTTGTCTTTGATTAATATTTAAATTAGTTTGATGATGTGGCAAAAAGTGGCAACAGACAGTGTACTACTGTTTGTGCTTCTTAGTAATAGTAATAATCAGATGTTTCCTCTTGATCAAGAAATGTATATAGTGTTTCTTAATGAGTTCTCTAAAAACATTTCAGCAAAGAAAATGGGGTGCAGTGCAAAATAGTGTTCTCTTACATGTAAAAAAAAAACATGATGAAGTGCCCTTCTACAATGTAGACATCATGTCCTTTTTACAACCTCCACCCTTGCTTTAACCTGTGTCCCCATCACTTTGTGTGTTTATGTTTTAAATAATAATTGCTTGATTACTTTTGAAATATTAATAAAAATATATAATAATAAATAACTTATCTGTCCCCTGTGGGTGGTGTTTGTAGGAAGCACAGAAGGTTTGTATTATATTAGCTTTATATTAAAAATCACACATCTGATCTTCCCCCTCTGTTTCACATTGTAGACTCTTTAAGATGAACTCAAAAGTACTGTCAAATAAATATCACACCTTTCTAAAACTGTCCTTCCACACAGATAATCTAATACACTCTCTCCTATTACACCCTGCTCTCTATTACACACAAAACACCAGCATGTTGTCTGCACCTGTGGGTTTGTGTGTGTGTATGTGTGTGTATTCAAATGTGAACCAAGAAACCAACGATATTTACCGTGTGTTTGTGTGTGTGTGTGTGTGTGTGTATGTGTGTTTCAGGACCATCCTAGAGCAGAGTACGAGTTTAAACTGATGCAGAAATCTCTTAAAAAAGAACTGAATGCACATAAGAGGGTATGTATACACACACAGCTCCACTTCGTCATACTTACACGTTTCACCCCCATGCTTAATGGTTGGATTGGTGTTCTTTTCATTAAAATTCTGTGCCCTCTTTTCTCTAAACATATCATTGCTTATTGCAGTCAAAGAGCTATAACCTCAGTCCACCAAACTTGTTTCCAAAATAGATCAGGCTTGTTCAGATGTTTTTTTGCAAATTTCTGACTTCATTTTTTTTAGTAAGCATGCAGAGGAGGTGTTTTTCTAATGATTTTTCCATAACATCCATTTTAGAATAATAATCCACAAGTCACGAGTCGGCTAATCGTCCAGTATTTTGCATGCCTACAGTCATTTAACTGCCAGGGCCGTAAAACAGTAGCAAGAACACTTTCATGTTTTAAATGTATATCTGTTTTTGTGCACTGAACCTAATGGAACATTATAAATGCGCATAACTAAACTGATGAGCACGGAGAGAGTAAAGGATAAGCTGTAAAGTTCCCACAGGGAACACTAATTTGTAGGCTAGGCTCAAAGGCAGAGCAATCAGGATGCTCTGGGTCACCCTCTTGTTACACCTGTCCCTCACTCATCTACTCACACACTCTGGCTTTAACATTGTATTATTTAGGGAGGCATTAATATGCAAAAGAGTCCATAAGATGTGGAATGTCTGTGTAGTATCATCCATCCCCGACCGGGAAATCTTTTGGTTCTCCTGATGGCCATTCCGGGCCTGGCAGTGGTGTGTGTGTTAGTGTGTCGATCAGAATGAGCAGTGCTTCTAGAGGTTTATACACCACATTGTCACTGTGACCAGTGTCCTGTGGGCAGGGTCCTGTGGCCAGCTTCCCGTGGCTAGTGACTTGTGAGCACTGATGAAAAACTAGAAGGTGACCAGCATAAACTGTGTAACAACAGATTCAGAGCTTCTGTCTCTGACTTTATGTACAAGGTGAAGCAGCTATAGGTAGGTAGGAGTGTCAAATAGAGTAAAGGACAGTAAGTGAACACAGTGTTTAAAAACTCTAGCTGCACTGCTGTATCTGATCCACTCATACTACAACACACAGTAACTGCTGAAAAGCAATGAAACATTTAATTTATTACAGAAATTAAACAATTTACTAACAATGAAAGAGTATTGTTGAAGAGTTTCTTTCTTGTTCAGAGAAGAGAAGAGTCAGGAGAGCAGAGCCGAGAGGAGAAGCTTCTTTATTGTAGTGATCACGTTGAGACTCAAAACTCTGTCTAAACATTCAGATCTCAAACCACAGCTTATATACAATTTTGTCCACACCCCTTAGAAACAGATGTTCCACACCCCTTCCGCACAAGAGTGGTTTGTGAACCTATAATTACCTCCACCACCTGTCACCTCTTGACCTTAGACCTTGTCACTGGAGACTTACTCCGTGACGGTATGTGGAGGATCTATGTGAGTTGAGAATAGAATAAGGGATGTGGTAGGATTTGTGTGAGTTGAGAATGAAAAATGTAAATTTACATCAGTATCAAGGAAGATTCTTTTCTGTGATTACTAATTCAAATTACAGCCCAAATATATACAGCTCCAGAGACAAAAATTGAGAACACTTTTTTAGTATTGTGGCAGGTAGGGGGCGCTAGACCAATAAAAGTAGGAGTCAAGACCAAAAAAATCAAGCAAAAGCCCACTTCAGGGGCACTTTATTTAGAATATTTTTCAAAAGAAAGTACACAGCCACAGGCTGGAGCAGTAGGGCGTTATCAGAACGTAATTGACAAGAAATTACTTAAGTAAAAAAAAAAGAAAATTAGATAGCGCCCTTTAGATAACAACTTGAACAGGGGCAAGTAGAGAGCTTGCCTCCTGTTTAGAGATATAAGGGGAAATAACCAAATAGTAGAGCTGGGCGGAGTTTAACGGCTCAAACGAAAACAAAAGGAGAGAGAGAAAAAATAAAGAAATAAAGAAATAAAATAATAATAATAAATAATAAAAGAAAACAAACGAGGAGGAGCTGGAGGGAGGAAAAGGGAGCAAGGAGCAGGATTTGTAGCCTCGGAGCTGGGCTTCAGTAGAGGCTTGTGGCTTCTTAAGCAACCTGGCGTAGCTTCGGCTCCCGGATTAATCTGCTGTAGAAAGGGCAGAGAGAGAGAGAGAGAGAGAGAGAGAGCGCGAGAGAGAAAAAAAGGGGAAAAAACACAGGGTTTAGTCAACTGGTGGGGTAGAACCAACCATCCCGAGTTCAGTTCATTTCCTCCTTATATGTTGGCGTCCTCGTGGCTGTGGACTCTGTTCAGCTGTGCGCTTCAGTGTCTGCCAGCCGTGCGTGATCAGAGCGCCCCGCCCCTTGGCCACGCGTTCTTGTTGACAGTTCAAAACAAAGGTGCTGAACCAACAGGAACGTTCAGCACCCCGGACAGCGGCGATCACCGGGTAGGGCTTACTTGGCTTGTCCGGCGTAACAGCGATGAGGCGCTCTGCGTCACAGTCCCCCCCCCTTAGAGACCTACCCGGGAGCCCGAAAAGCCTGAGTCCGACAAGGGCCGTCTAGAGAGGGCATCAGCATTGCCATTCAGTCGGCCAGCTTTCGCCATCCAGGTTAAAGGGGCATGATCAGTAATGAGAGTGAAGGGCCTACCTGTCAGATAATAGCGGAGCTCCTCCACAGCCCACTTGATGGCCAAAGATTCTCGTTCCACCACGGCATACTTGCCTTCGGCCGGGCTGAGCTTCCTGCTGATATAGAGGACCGGGTGTTCTTCCTGATCTGTCTCTTGTGCCAAGATTGCCCCTAGTCCCGTATTCGAGGCGTCAGTTTGTAGAATGAAGGGTTTTGTGAAGTCAGGATTTCGGAGGACCGGTTCGGTTGTAAGGTGACTTTTGAGACTTTCAAAGGCCTCTTGGGCCTCGGGGGACCACTGAACACGATCCGGCTGATGTTTTTTTATGAGGTCGCTAAGGGGAGAGGCAATCGTGGAAAAGTGGGGCACGAACCTGCGATAGTAACCCGCCAGTCCGAGGAAGCCCCGGACTTCGGTCTTGGTTCGGGGTCGGGGCCAGTGTCTGATGGCATGGACCTTGGTTTCTTGGGGCCGGAGTAACCCTCTTCCTATCCGGTACCCCAAGTACTGCGCTTCGGTCAGCCCCAAATGACACTTGGCAGGGTTCGCAGTGAGTCCCGCCTCCCGGAGGCTAGTGAGGACTTTGTTATGGTGGACTAGGTGGTCGGCCCAGGTTTCTGAGTACAAGATGACTAGATAAGCAGCTGCGAACGCATTGTGGGGTCTTAAGACGATGTCCATCAGGCGTTGGAAAGTGGCGGAGGCTCCATGGAGGCCGAAAGGGAAGAACTGTATACTGCCTGTGGCCAGAGGGGTAGAAAAGGCTGTTTTTTTCCCTGTTCTCTGCAGAAAGAGCGACCTGCCAGTAGACTTTTGTAAGGTCTAGGGTGGATACGAACCTGGCTTTCCCCAGCCGGTCGATTAGTTCATCCACTCTGGGAAGGGGATACGAGTCGAAGAGGGCCACCTCGTTCAGTTTCCGGAAGTCGTTGCAAAAACGCCAACTGCCATCTGGTTTGGGCACTAACACAATAGGGCTTGACCAGGCACTATAGGAGGGCTCAATGACTCCCAGTGCCAGCATCCGTTGGATCTCTTCCTCCACCACCTTTCTCCGGGCCTCGGGCAGTCGATAAGGTCGTTGTCTGATGATGGTGTGTGGAGGGGTGTTGATGTGGTGCTGTACGATGTGAGTTTTAAAGGGTTGGTCTGAAAACACATTCTTGAACTTTGTCACACATTCAGTGAGGTCCTGGCGTTGGTGGGGGCTTAGCTCGGGTCCGAAGGGCACAGGCGTCGCTGTCTCTGTGGGTTTAGACTGGGTAAACGCGGAGAGAAGAGGAACAGGTTCAATCCATTTTTTTAGGAGGTTAACATGATAGATTTGTTCCTTTTTTTTTCTTACCCGGCTGCGTCACCCGGTAGGTCACTTCTCCTACCTTTTCTTTTACAGTGAAGGGGCCCTGCCAGGAAGCCAGGAACTTACAGGTAGTGGTGGGAATTAGGACCATGACTCTTTCCCCTGGCTGGAACTCCCGGACTTGCGCTGGCCGGTTGTAGACACACTGCTGGGCACGTTGGGCTTCCTCCATGTTTTCACGGACAATGGGCCATACCTGGTCAAGGCGCTGTTGCATGTGCTGCACATAGTCGATGACTGACCGGTATGGTGAGGGTTGAGTCTCCCAGGCTTCCTTGACAACATCCAGAAGTCCTTGGGGCCGGCGCGTGTAGAGCAGCTCAAAAGGAGAGAACCCTGTGGAGGCCTGGGGAATTTCCCGCACTGCAAACAGAACATGGGGTAGGAGCAGGTCCCAGTCTCCATCCTGCTCGACCGTGCGTTCGTTTTAGTGTTTGGTTAAAACGCTCTACTAGGCCATCAGTCTGTGGATGCCAGACAGATGTACGTAGTTGTTAGATCTGGAGCACCTTACATATGTCCGCCATTAACTTGGACATGAAGGGGGTGCCCTGATCCGTGACTATGTCATGGGGAATACCAACCCGACTGATGAGGAGGACTAGTTCGCGGGCGATGGCACGTGAGGTGGCTTTCCGTAGGGCCACAGCCTCAGGGAATTTCGTGGTATAGTCTACAATTGTGAGTATATATTTGTGGCCCCGGGCAGATTTGGGTAGTGGACCTATTATGTCCATCCCAATTCTTTCAAATGGGACACCAATAATAGGTAGAGGAATTAAAGGGGCCGGAGGAGGTTTCTTTGGAGTAGTAATTTGGCAGCGTGGACATCGCTGGCAAAAGTTTTTTACTTCAGCGTGAATACCGGGCCAATAGAAACGGGGCAGGATGCGTCTCAGGGTGTTTGCACATGCTAAATGTCCACTAAGAGGATGGCGGTGAGCGAGGTGCATGACTGTATCTACCCGGGACTGGGGAACTAACAACTGTTCTATGGGTTCGCTTTGCAGGAGGGTGGCTTGGTAGAGGAGATTGTTTCTGACAAAGAAATAAGTGGGAGGAAGGGGTTGTGACCCATGGACTGCTCCGTTGACTACTTTTACATTATCCCAGGCATACTTTAGTCTGTCATCCTCTCTCTGTTCCCGCTGGAACTCACCCTCGGCTATGACCTGGTAATACAGGGAAGAGAGGGGATTAGAGTAGGCTGCATTCTCACCTTCAGAGCTGGCCTCCTCACTCTCACTAATAGCAGGGACCAACAGAGCTTGTCTCCTCCGTTCTCTGGGCTCCTTTTGCCGGGGGCGTAAGCTCAGATCATGGGATCGGGATGTGGCCTGTTGCAGTTCTCTGTCGAAGCCTGTGAAATCCCAACCTACCAAGAGGGGCACAGGAAGGTCATTAAGAAGACCCAGAAGGAGGTGGTGTTGGGACTTGGCGGACATCTCCATGGACGCAGGCCACTTCGAGGGATTGTCCCTCGGGCTTGAGCCAGGGGACGGCGGAGCGGCGTACAAGGCTGATGGTACTGCCGGAGTCTAGGGTGGCTTGTAGAGGGTGGCCATCAACGCGGAATGGTCGGGTCCGTCCCATGTGGGGTGAGAGAATGTGGTAACTGCATCCGACTAACCAGGTTTTTGCTGGAGCCCGTGGTGATTCCCGCTCTGTGGGTATGGGTTCATCGCGGGGGCTGGGCAGAAGGTGGTTGCTCCGTTTGGACATTTTTCGATCGTCTCGGAAAACAAAGTCGCCTCCAGCATGTTCTTCCCTTCGCGGACGGCTGTACTCACGTCTGGGAGCAGGGTTTTCCTTTTTTTCGTTTTGACTAAGCGAGAGTATAAAGTCTGCAGCCTCTGTGGCCTCTACCATCTCTTGGGCAGTACTCGGGTCTTTCAGGCCAACCGCCTTCTGCAACTCACCAGGTACAGCCCGGAGAAAGTGATCCATGGCGACGCTTTCAGTCACGACCTCAGCAGCCAGGTGATCAGGTTGCAGCCAGTGGCGGGTGACCATCAGAAGCTGGGACATTTGCATTCGGGGGGAACTGGAGTGTCTGAACTTCCAGCGATGGAACTCAGCAGCTGCGGCTCCGGAGCCGAGATGATGGCGCTGCAGGATTTCAGCCTTGAGTTGGTTATAGTCATGTGTGGCGAAGGGTGGGAGGGAGTAATAGGCCAATTGGGTCTCGCCTGTCAGAAAAGGGGCCAGGATGTTGGCCCATTCTTCTTTGTCCCATACCTCTCTTTTTAGCAATCGACTCAAACATTTACAGATAAGCCTCGATATCGTCGTCAGCCGTAATTTGGTGAGATACTGCTGGGCCACTCTCCTGTTGTCGGGTAGAGGGGAAAGACTCGGGGTCCGCCTTTGCGCCACCAGCTCTTCTGTGACTTCCTTTAGACCCCGCGTTAACTCTTGGGTGACCTCTTGTTGTCGCAGGTTGCATTCGAGCAGTTGTTGCAACAGTTGATCCATGGTTCTGGCCTCCAGAGGAAGCGGGAAGGCAAGAAAGAGGGACAGAAGTGACAGACAAGGGGGAGAAAGAGGGGGAGAAAGAATAAGAGAGAGAGAAAAAAAAAATTGTGTGGTGGTTGGTTCTACTTATCTAGGTTTACTCCATAAAGTTCTAGCACAGGTTCCTGCATTCTCCACCACTGTGGCAGGTAGGGGGCGCTAGACCAATAAAAGTAGGAGTCAAGACCAAAAAAATCAAGCAAAAGCCCACTTCAGGGGCACTTTATTTAGAATATTTTTCAAAAGAAAGTACACAGCCACAGGCTGGAGCAGTAGGGCGTTATCAGAACGTAATTGACAAGAAATTACTTAAGTAAAAAAAAAAGAAAATTAGATAGCGCCCTTTAGATAACAACTTGAACAGGGGCAAGTAGAGAGCTTGCCTCCTGTTTAGAGATATAAGGGGAAATAACCAAATAGTAGAGGTGGGCGGAGTTTAACGGCTCAAAGGAAAACAAAAGGAGAGAGAGAAAAAATTAATAAATAAAGATATAAAATAATAATAATAAATAATAAAAGAAAACAAACGAGAAGAAGCTGGAGGGAGGAAAAGGGAGCAAGGCGCAGGATTTGTAGCCTCGGAGCTGGGCTTCAGTAGAGGCTTGTGGCTTCTTAAGCAACCTGGCGTAGCTTCGGCTCCCGGATTAATCTGCTGTAGAAAGGGCAGAGAGAGAGAGAGAGAAAAAAAGGGGAAAAAACACAGGGTTTAGTCAACTGGTGGGGTAGAACCAACCACCCCGAGTTCAGTTCATTTCCTCCTTATATGTTGGCGTCCTCGTGGCTGTGGACGCCGTTCAGCTGTGCGATTCAGTGTCTGCCAGCCGTGCGTGATCAGAGCGCCCCGCCCCTTGGCCACGCGGACTTGTTGACAGTTCAAAACACAGGTGCTGAACCAACAGGAAAGTTCAGCACCCTGGACAGCGGCGATCACCGGGTAGGGCTTACTTGGCTTGTCCGACGTAACGGCGATGAGGCGCTCTGCGTCACAGTATTTCTAGGTATATGTTTGAGTACAATTAATATCGTTGTTTAATTCTAAGTACTACTGACAACATTTCTCCCAAATTGATCAACATAATGAAAATACACCCTGGTTTGTGATTTACTTATGATAATCATGCCATTGAGTAAAGTAAGGTAAGTCACTCCTCTTTTAAACAATACTGTAATTCTTATAGCATGCTCTCCACCAGTCTTTCATATTGCTTTTGCATGACCATATGCCACTTCTGGCATAAGTCATCCTCTATAAGTCAAGAGGAACATAAATGGTCACAAGCCATCAAACAAAACTGAAGTGCTTGAATTTTAACCAAAATCAGTGTGAAAGATTGGTGAATCTGATCTCTAATTTTTTATTCTTAATAGTGTGAGATGTAAGATCAGACTTTCTCTCTCTTACAGCTGGAGAAAGAGAAACTGACATGTAGAGACAGATGTCCAGCTTATTTGACTAATATTGTTATGATGCTTTTGATGGTAAGTAAATACCTCTTACTACACTCACATTCTCTCTATCTTACCCTTTCTCTCTCCCTCTAACTCTCACTCACATACACAATTTCACATTTTATTCCAATTTACAATGGGCAACAGATGAGTGATATCTGAAGTTGATATGTGATGAAATATTAGTGATCAGACGTGATCATTTTTTTACAGATCACCAGAAAATCTGTCTCCACATATTGTTTGAGTGATATTGCAGTAAAATATCTGCATTTTATGAATTTTACTGCATTTAGAACCTCTACTAATAACTCAGCATTTATTACTTTCCACTGATCCATTTTTTCTGTATCATATGAATAGGTATTTTTTAAATACTTGTGAATTATGTCAAAGTATTTTTGGTTTTGACTATGAAAATAATATCTTAAAATTATGTATGCATATGTATTCAAGTGTTCAATTCATTTCTTATGGTTGCTACAAGTTGTAATGATACAATGCAAAAAGAATACAGTTAGATTTACAAATAGCCTCTAAACAAGTTTTCCTGATTTGACCCCCTTCTTTTAGCCCCGCTAGACATTTCTAAGGACAGAGTGCTTTAAGATCAGAGATGAAGTTATACAGTAAGTTTATACAAGATAAGTATATACTTAAGCAGTTGAAGTTTAGTGGAGCTTCTCGTTTCTCTACTAATACCAGCAAAAGGTGCTATTCTACAAACCTGATTGCACTGTAAAAAATGTTGCCCTAGACCTACTAGATCTAACTGATTAAAGCAGTACTATTAAGTTAATATTTGGTAGGCTTCATTTTGAATCAAAATTAATTCATTAGAAAACTTTCATAAATGTAATGTACAAACTATAAATAGAACTAACAAAAATAAGTTGAATATGCATCACATATTTAGCAATGTTTACTCAATAAAATAATTGTCCAATTTCAACTGCAATTTTGAGCTCAACATTCCTAACTAATTCGATTAAATGTAGATGATGCACTTATTAAAGTAGAGTACAAATAATAGGAGAGGATAGATATCAAATATTAATAAAGCAATAGAGATAAAGCATATGAGAAATTTGAGACACTGCAACAAATAAAAGTACCTCAAGAATATCTGCTTCTCATCTGATTGCCTTTTAAGCTAGTGTAGCCAGCTAGTTAATACCTCAAGTTCTCAGAGTGTGAAACACTCTTAAAGCTATTACAGGGCAATGTTTTGTAACTTGCTTGTAACTTACTTGTCCTCGGCAGCATGTATGTACATGAACCATATTACCGTAATTTCTGGGCTATAAGCCACTACTTTTTTCACACGCTCTTAACACTGCGGACTAGATAACAGTGAGGGTAATATATGTTTTTTTCTCATTTTTTACGGGCTTACAAGTTACATAAGTGCTTTACTCCCCCAAATAAACTGTTTTCAGGAAAGATAAGTGTGTAGATTAACCCAGGGTTGTCAGGACAACAATGTATTTGCAGCCACTTAAATTGAATCGTGTAATTGGCGCTCCGAGCTGAGTGGAAGGCTTGGATGAAAAGTGGCAAGAAATAATTTACCAAAACTGTCTGCTTGCAAAGAGCAACTTTTGCTTAAGTCTGACAAGGGATCCTGACAGCAGGGAGCAGTAAAAAAAATCCAGTGCACTCTAAAAATAAAAATAGTTCAATTTGAGAATAAAGTCGTAATAATACAAAATTAAATTTGTGATATTTAAAGATTAAAGTCTTAATATTACGAGAATAAAGTTGTAATATTAAATTGGAAAAGAAGGCTAATTACTTGGGCTGCCAGTTAAGAAGCTTGGAGGAAAAGTAGCATTTTTCGCTAATGATCTGTTAAAGGGCTGCTGGGTTACATTAATAACCTGCTGCTTAGTAATGCTCTAGTGTTACAGTTAGATAATTCAGTGTGCAGCTTTTGCCATGAGGGTGTCGCTACTAGTAGCCTAGCCTTTAGCTTTCACCCTTCGAGACGTCACCTGGGTCAGCAGAGTGCATGGTACTTCATGGAGGTTCCGCTGTTATCTGTTGAGCTTTAATTTTCTTTGTAACTGTTTTTTAAAAAATTACATTTCCTCATTTTTACAGTGTACAGTTGGAGTTAGGTCAATAAACACAATTCCATATCATGCTTCACAGTATATTTGATTTTGATATGGTTTATATAACACAGAGACAATCCTGCAATCGATGTTCTATTGATACATTACTTATGTTTAGTAGATGTTCTATTGATACATTATTTGTGTTTAGTAGATGTTTTGTTGATACTATATTTAAATGAAACAGATATACTATAATGTTCCTGTTACATGCTCAGTATAAACAAATGAATTAAGTAAATTATCAACAGACTTTATTTAAACACAAGTTTATATGTTGTCATATAAACAAAATCAAACTCACGTATCAAATTTCTTTGATTAAAATGACAAAATAATAAAGGGGGTGTATGGGTGACTAAGTGTAATCGTGTGTGTGTGTGTGTGTGTGTGTAGTGCACAACAGGAACTTCAGTTTTCTGTGAGAAAACGTTTTCTTTTTCTGCTTCTATTCACCAAGTGTCTCTTGAATGTTGAGCCACTGTGAATCCCTCTGTTCACATCCTAATTAACCCTTCTGTTATGTTCATTTCTCAGTTCAATTTGATGTTTAATTTTATGTATAATTATCCAAAGGATGTCTGACAGGTAATGGTTCAGTTAGGATAATTCATCCGTTTTTCATAAAAAAATATATATTCAAACTTTTTTTGTTTCACTACTTTATTACTTTTAAAAGACCAACATATTACACATAATAGTTTTACATAACATTAAACACAACATTGTAATTTTGTTTTAGTTTTTGTGTTTGCAGGGGGTGGTTGCAAATATTAACCTTTTTCTTATATTATGTGTTGATTAAACTAATTAAGGCAAGCAGAAGAAGTTTCATACTGAAACAAATACTTTTAACTATTTTTCCTAGATCTTCAAACTTTAAAACAGGTCAATTTGACCCAGAACATAACAGGAGGGTTAACTGATCAAAAGGTGGTCGAATTTATTTTTACACAGCTGACCAGTATTAAAATAGAACATACTGTGTACACTGTTGTTAAAAAATATTAAAAATACAGATGACCACCTGGATTATTTAAAAGCACTGTAGCTACCGCTATCTATCTATCTATCTATCTATCTATCTATCTATCTATCTATCTATCTATCTATCTATCTATCTAGCTATCTAGCTAGCTAGCTAACTAGGTTAAATAAGGTAACTTTAGTAGGTTAGCAGGCATAGATAACCAAATGTATGCTTACATCTAACTAAATGTCATTTTTTCAAGCAATAAATATATTATTAATAGAAAATAGTGAATAACATTATTTTAATTTTGCTAACAGTAAAATAGGCACATTAAACGAACTTAACAAGTTAACTGGGTTCCCCATTCTTAGCTAACTAGGTCAATGTCACAAAACAAACAGTTCAACATAACCAGGTTAGCCAGTTTATCTAACCATAATTAGCCTAGTTAGCCAATTCATACAAATTAATTTACTAACCTTCAGCTAGCTAATTTACAACTAGCAGAGTCTGCATACAAGTGAACAATTTCTGCAACACACAGAAGGAAAATCGTAGTTAGTAGGGGTGTGACGAGACACTAATATCACGAGAACGAGACGAGATTTAAAAATAAAATTTTAAAGAAAACGTCAAAAATTAAAAATGGCTTGAAAACTATTTATATATTTTTTAACTAGTTTTATTTGACAAAATCATATAACGCACACTTAACAGACTGGTTTCTCTCACACATTGATTCTATAAGAAAAAGAAATAAGAATAAAATATAAAAAAAAAAACTTTTCTAGGTCTTATATAGTGCAAACAATAAGTGCAAACCACAACCAGTCATATTAAGACTATGGTTTGTGTTTTTTTCTCCTAAATATCTTGTAATTTAACTATGCATAACCATAACCAGTCATATTAAGACTATGCTTGAAGTGCAAACAGAGACAGAACATGTTTTTTAATACAGTACAGAGCTAAGGGATTAGTACACCTGCCTATGAAACAGTCACGTGTAGGATTTACTTACAGTATTTGCATATGGTTTGTCTTGTTGGTCACTCTGTTACCTTTTTTTTCCACTGGAGCCAAAATGCAGCAAAACATACAACTTAAAAGTAGCAGAAGCATCTTCTACGCAAATGCCTGAATTTTCCTCTTCTGCTGAGAGCTGCTCTCACTGCTCAGCCACCACGTGCTATTGCTATCGCTACTGGGTTGCCAGATCCCTCTTAAAAAGTCCACACTTAACTGACGAGAAATATCATCATGTTTTAATCTTGCGAGATCTCGTGCCACCCCTAGTAGTTAGCCTACACATTTTGTGTTTTTCAGTCACAACTATGACCTGATCAGCTAGTTAACCTACTCCTGACACCTGACAACATTACTATTAAAAAGATATTGCTTTAATTTAATAAAAGTGTGCCAAATATGCACACTTACCTTTAGTGTTGTCTGTCTTCACATTAATAGCACTTGCAATGGTTAATTCTTCTTTTATTAGACTCCAGGCTGTGTTTAAAACGTTAACAGTCTCCATATGCCCGTGGCTGTGTGTGCTTACGCGCGCTTCTGCTTGGCTTGCACCCTGTCAATCACAGTGGCTGCTGTTTCTGATTGGACAATCTGAAGTGTTTGCCCACACCCACAGTTCGTCATTCCAGTCCGCGCCAAAATCAAATCCCAGCAGCTCGAGTCGTCAGTGTGAACAGATATGACTAATTTTTAAAATAAACTGATTCAGAAGATGTACGTTAAGGAAACAAAGAAGACGTCCCTAAAGCTTATACAATGAATGCAGGGGGAACGTCTTTTGAAAAAGAAAAAGAAATGCAGTAAATGCAAGAAAAAATGAAGATGGTTTCGCATAACTGCACAGATGGATACAGATGGATGGATGTGGTAAGTTAACTTTCACTGAGTAAGTATGTTCTACATTAATTACATATTTCTTTTAGTTTAAATCAGTATTTTTTGTATTATTATATACTTTATTAGACACACCTGGAATGTTGGTATGGTAATACAATTTTATTTATTATTATAGCTCCTTTGATTTTTCTCACTTTTCAATCTAATTAGCAAAAGGCAGGTGAGCAAATGACTATGCCTTATGAGCATCACTGATTGAAATGAGCCTGTTTTACACTAAATATCTGAGATCAGCTGAGATCTAAAATTTGCAGATGTGCATTAACAAATCATTTTTAATGGGATGCTCTGTGTTGATGTAGCCACATCAGTTGCGCAAGCAAAATGGAAAGGCATTAGTAAGTCAAGTCAGGTAGTTTTATTGTCAATACTGCATATGTACAGGACACACAGAGAATTGAAATGATGTTACCCTCCTTCCCAAATTTTACAGCAGGTACAGATAATATATATATAATAAAAGAGAATAGGAGACACTATGTGTATAATACAGCAGGGACACAAATAGACATACATGAGACAGAAAACAAAGTAGGGGGTGAAATAAGATATAATATAAAAAAATGGGAGATGCTATATGTACAATACAACAAGGACACAATAGACATACAGAAGATGGAAGACAATAGTGCACTCAGGATGCTGAGTGAGGTGTGTGCTGGAGGCAGGATTTGCATTGGGGGTAGAGCAGGGAGAGAGTTCAGCATCCTCACAGCCTGATGGATGGGGCTGTCATTCAGTCTGCTGGTCCTCGCCCCGAGACTCCCCAGTCTCCTCCCTGATGGCAGCAAGCTGAATGCGCTGGAGGGTCCTGCGGCAGGAAGCTGTGCAGGACCAGTACCACATGGTGAAACAGCTGGTCAGGATGCTCTCGATGGCCCCTCTGTAGAAGGTGGTCATGATGGGGGTGGGGGCTCCATCTCTTCTCAGCTTGCGGTGAAAGTAGATGCTGATTTGCCTTCCTGTCCAGTGATGCTGAGTTGGTGCTCCAGGAGAGGTCCTCTGTGATGTAACTTGGTGCTGCTCACCCTCTCCACAGCAGTTCTGTTGATGGACAGAGGAGTGTGCTGTGTGTGAGATCTCCTGAAGTCAGTGTGTGAGATCTCCTGAAGACAGGCATACAAATTTTAAGGCCTTGCTAATCACCTGCTATACCTTGTGTCCCACACTAATGCAGGGTTAGGTAGCAGTCATTATAGAGGAACATTAACTGAACATCACATTACAGCAGTTACTGTACTTAAAGGTCATTAACATTACAAACATCCCAGTAACCAAACATAGTTATTAATTATAACATTACAGGATTAACTTTTTTTAGTGTTTAGTGTAGCCAAATATAAAACACATCCAGACCTATGTTCGAGGTAGAAATGAAATTGTATAACAAAACCAACTCATGTGAAATTAACTATGGATAATAATATATAAGGAAATTAACAAAATGCTGGAGAAATTTGCTCAAGACTGTACAAAGTACTGCCGATTTTTTTCCTTTATGCTCCGATAATTATTATAAACTAAAATATTTTTACTTATTTGACAAAGAGATTAAACTTGTTTCTCCCATAAAGTAGTATTTAAGTGGTATTTAAGGACTATAGTATATTTTTTTACAGTTTAACTAATTGTTTACAGTGTACTGATATGACATGAAGTGTCTTTAATAAATTTACAATTATTTTCCCTTTTTTAATCTAGTATGCCAGAGGTCGTATTGGAAACACATGGAGGCAGAAAACATGGGTTTTTGGAATCTTGGAGATCCGTGATGATTCCAGAAGACCGGTTTTGCGACTTGTAAAAAGAAGAAAAAAGCAGACCCTTCTTCCCATCATTAAACGGCATGTAAATATTGAAAGGGCATGGAGGACTTCGAGGTAACTAAAATAAAAAAATGCCTGAAAAATCATCTAAAGTTCATTGAATGGACCTATTGGCTGGGAAGGAAACACAGAAAAGGAGTCATTTGTCTGCTTTTGAAGGATATTCGTGTAGCATAAATTTTCTCGCATGTATTTTCTCTGTGTTAAGGCATATGTTTTTTAAAGCTCTGAATGTTTTATGTACTGTTTATAAAAAACATGTGAACCTTAACTTGTGTTTAAATAAAGTCTGTTGATAATTTACTTAATTCATTTGTTTTTCATTTTATTTGGAGTGGTCAAGTTAACATCTGTATGTTTATCTGAGAAAATACTGAACATGTTACAGCAACATTATAGTATATCTGTTTCATTTAAATAGAGTATCAACACAACATCTACTAAACATAAGTAATGTATCAATAGAACATCTACTGAACATAAGTAATGTATCAATAGAACATCTACTAAACATAAGTAATGTATCAATATAACATCTACTAAACATAAGTAATGTATCAATAGAACATCTACTAAACATAAGTAATGTATCAATATAACATCTACTGAACATAAGTAATGTATCAATAGAACATCTACTGAACATAAGTAATGTATCAATAGAACATCTACTAAACATAAGTAATGTATCAATAGAACATCTACTGAACATAAGTAATGTATCAATAGAACATCTACTAAACATAAGTAATGTATCAATATAACATCTACTAAACATAAGTAATGTATAAAACCACATATTAAGCATGTAATGTATCAATATAACATCTACTGAACATAAGTAATGTATCAACAGAACATCTACTAAAAATAATGTATCAATAAAAATATAATTGTCAGTAATGTCAAAAAAAACATCTACTCATTTAAAGTAGTGCTTCAATAACCCATCAGGAAGGTTATGATGACAGTTCATTTTATAGAAAGGATTGCTGTCCATTTACAACATTTAAACAGATGAATGTTTAGGTATGTCACTACTGCAGGTGTACAGATATGTTGTTGATTTTGTTATTGATAGTCTGTTGACAGTTTATTAATCATCTACAAAGGACCACTCAAAATAAAGTCTTAGCAAAACATTTAATTAGTGGGTGCGGCTTACATTCAGTGCATTCAATAGCCCGGAAATTATGGTATGTTTTGTAATTGAAACATAGTTCTAATATTGGTGCTAGGCTATGTTGTTATTCTATGTAAAATTCTGTCCCAATAGATTTTCACAGAATCAGAGCTACAAGGAAATTGAGTGTTGTGTTTGCAATGATTTTAAGAGATTGTGATGTGATTATAGGGTCTGTCCCAAAACCTAGGGAGCTCTCTATGTAGGCACTGACTACGTAGACAGCTGTTTAACTAGACAGCGTTCTAACCGCCATCCAGCCTTATAAGACACATTATTGGGACTCTCTAGTTAGGCAGCGACTGCGTCACGACTTGGCCCCGCCCACAGCACGCGCCCACTGTTTACTTACCTCAGCCGCGGGAACCACCTCATCACCCTACCGGCATTATGGACGAACCTCTTGCCGTTTTTATTGCATTTTTAATAGTTTTTGCGCTGGAGGAAGAGCGACAGAGACGTGAGAGCCGACGTGCTGCAGCCAGACACCGACATTTAAGAAGAAGAGCGCTGATTTCTGCACTTGAACAGGTAAGATCTGCTCAGATTTTCTCTGAGGTAAAAACTTTTCTCTCATACACTGAGGTAAAAACTTTTCTCTCATACACTGAGGTAAAAACTTTTCTCTCATACACTGAGGTAAAAACTTTTCTCTCATACACTGAGGTAAAAACTTTTCTCTCATACACTGAGGTAAAAACTTTTCTCTCATACACTGAGGTAAAAACTTTTCTCTCATACACTGAGGTAAAAACTTTTCTCTCATACACTGAGGTAAAAACTTTTCTCTCATACACTGAGGTAAAAACTTTTCTCTCATACACTGAGGTAAAAATTCAACTATTAAAGCTTCCCCCACCCCCCAATTATTTAACTGTAAAAGCTATAGTATTTTATGAACAATTAGCTAACTAAGCCATCATTATTATTATTATTATTATTATTATTATTATTAATAATAATTATTATAACAATATGTACATAACACTAAGAAGCATACCTACATTGTTTATTTAATACAATTATATTGATTAGATATAGTTATATAATCAAGTATATAATCAAGTATATAATATATAATCAAGCTGATACAGCATTCAATTAATTGAAAATTGTGGGGGAAAAAAGTTGATATGCAGACAGACAAATGCTGTCTTTTAAGCATGAAAGGTATGTTTAAAGGATAGCATTAATCTGTTTTTGCAAATACACGTTTTATTTTATGCTAACTTCAAAGTGATACAACTATACACATGCAGACAATTAATTTATTAACAATAAATAAATAGAACCTGTGTGAACAGTTAATTTACAAAACAGATGTGTTATTCTTTAAACACACACACACACACACACACACACACACACACACACACACACACACACACAGGTAAATAAATAAATAAATAAATAAATACACAAACAGCATATATATAATCAATTTTTCATTTCTTGCAGGGAGAAAGACCTTCAAGATACTGTTCTCTGAATACAAGTGTACCACTTTTGAGAATATTTCTGGACGACACCCAAGACACCAAGCCTGACTTTCGCCTGAGCCGTGAATCCCTGAAAGTGCTTTTTCAACTTATCAAGCACGAAGGCACCCATGGTTGGGGGGGGACCATTGAGGTGTTAGTTTTTCTTTTTTGGTTGGCCTGTGGCACATCATACCGCGTTGTTTCCCGTGCTTTTGCTATGCCCCGTTCTACAGTGCACCGTGTAATTCACAGAATGGCCAGTGAAATGCGGCAAATCCTACCCAAAGTTATCCGGCACCCAAAACCCGAAGAACTGCAGAGCATCTCTGATGGCTTCGTGAGGCTGGGAAACCATACAGCTTTTCACTCTGTAGTGGGTGCCATAGATGGGTGCCATGTGCGTATCAAAGCCCCTGGAGAACCTGATGCACAGTGCTACAGAAACCGGAAGCTCTACCCCTCTGTGCAATTTCAGGCTGTCTGTGACCACCAGGCAAAGTTTCTGGATGTTTTTATTGGCTTTCCTGGCTCAGTACATGATGCACGGGTGCTCCGTCACAGCACTCTGTATCGGCAGGCCACTTTCCCACCCAGGGGCTACATGATACTTGGTGATGGTGGGTACCCATGCATCTCTCAGCCCATAGCCCTCATCACTCCATTCAAGAAGCCTGTCAGAGGAGAAGAGAGGGTGGCCTTCAATAGGCATCATGCAAGGGCACGTTCTATAATTGAACGTGCTTTTGGGATGCTGAAGACCAGATGGAGGTCAATTTTCCTGCATGCCCAAGAGGTAAATCCAAGGTTTGTGCCAGAGGTGATTGCTGCCTGTGTCACTCTGCACAACATCTGCATGGGAGCGGGAGATGTTGTTCAGCCTGAGGAGGAAGCAGATGAAGATGAGGAAGCTGATGTGCAGGAAGAAGACATCACAGCTGTCAGTGGCCACCAATTACGAGAGCAACTTTGTGCCAACATTGCTGGTGTCCAGTAATTTTATCAAACTGGAAACAAATAGATCAGTTCGGTTTTCATTAACTGTTACATTTGCACTGTAAATATTTTTTATGTAAATATTGTATAAGCCTCAATCATTTTTGTTTAATGTTCTAGTTTAAAATGTCTTATTCCATTGTCTTATTTGTGCTACTTTAAACCAGTTCACTTGTTCTACTCACTGTTAATATTAGTCTTGTTCTGTTAGTGTGTTTAGAATAAAAAATGCACTTCAAGAGTATGAATTTCAGCAAGTGTTAATCTACAACGAACAACCCATTAAGTAAATTTCAGTATAGAATACCTGCAAGGCATGCATTAGTTTACCATGACTGCTTTAAAAAAAAAACACACACACACACAAATGACAGTTCTTAAAACAGCAACTTTAATTTTTGAATATGCATGAATAAATTAGTTAATTTTATTAACAAGCTTTTCTAAGAGATTATACAAGCGGTCTGACCGCTCCTGCTCTGCTCTCTCTTGCCTCTCTTCTCTCTCCCTCTCTCTCTCCATGTCCTCTCGCAGGAGGTCAAGAAGAGTTCCCTGCCGCTTCCTTCCTCTCTGCTCAGACAACGGGGATGCCACAACAGAAGATGGCCCTGGTTCCTCCTCATTAGATGAGGCTATTAGCAAAGGTGGTGTGACCGATGGTCGATTGCCAAGAGCCTCATCCATGAGGCTGAACCAGGGCCAAGTAGCTGCAGTGGCTTCCCCATTGTCTGTCCCACTCCCTGAAGGTGGACACTTCAGCTCCTAAAATAAAATTAAACCTGTAATCTAACCTCAATCTGCTATCCTCTCTAACTGAATTATACTTTAACATTAACAATTATTAACATATGTAAACTACACTCAAATCAGTACATAAAAATCTATAAAATACATTGTTCATTATTCTACACAATTTCAGGTTAATCTTTGAACTTACTTTGTACTTTTTTTTGAGATTGTCCCATTTTTTTCTGGCTTGTTGGGGCGTAACTTTGTCCGCAAGCCCCAATTCCAGAAGAATAGTCCTGTCAAAGAAGAAACAAAAACAAATTATGGCATTAAGATGCTTTATAGTTCAGGAAAATATTTTGCAATATCTACCTACATTTTTTTATTAGTTTAGAAAGATACCTAAATGCATGAATGTATAACTTAAGCAATTCTTAGCTTAATATTAGCTTAGTTATGCTGTAACTGACAATGCATTAGTTACGTATTAACTATTTAGTTTTCTAAAGCAGGCTTTCTGTCAACTTATTTGCCACAAACCTATAGTTTTATTACTGTAATCATAAGCAGTTAGCTAGCTGGTTGGATTAATTTATCAAAGTGTAACAGCTGCATCATTTAAGATGCAATAGAATAATAATATATTATCGTTAAATAACTAACTAGTTTAGCTAAAATAAGCCCTTACTTCCAAGCTGAGAGAGCGGAGTTTTTCTCCCCAGTGAAGAGCCTCTCCTTCTCTATGCGAGCCTTTATAAAGGCTTCTATTGCTGATCTGGTCCCTAAAAGAGTGAAAGTAATTTGTATATCTGAACACTGGCTATCACGTTAAACAGCCCACATACAGATCGTATAAACCCGACAGGTCTAACTAACTATAAAGAAAGGGTTAACTGAGTTAACTAATAAAATTTTACGGCGACTGATAAAAAAGCGCTGAATATCGCCAGTGAGGCTACTTAGCTATTGAGCTAACAGGCTAGTTAGCATCAGCCCATCTAAAACAATGCACTGGCGCTTCAGAACCCGCTAGCATAAATGCTAACACCTCGATATATAAAAAACTGGAAAACGGCCACCAACTAACCAAAACTACAAATAAAACGCTAATTTATGTTATTTTATGCCAAGAAAACTCCTGAAACACCACACTTACGCTATAAAAACTTAAATAACTTACATTTGAAAATGACTTCGCCGCAGGCCGATCCACTTCCGTCCGCCATTATGGAAGAAGTTGAGCTACGCGGTGCTGCCCCGCGCTGCATCATGGGATTGCCTTACCGGCTGAGGAAGGGTCTAATGCTCTCTTATTACAGGGTCAGAATAAGGTATCTTAGTAGACAGCATTTTAAGGTATCTAAGAATTGGGACAGCCTACTTCTCGGGAACGCGCATCCAATGACGTAAGATGCTGTCTATGTAGAGAGCTCCCTAGGTTTTGGGACAGACCCATAGTTTCATTTGTATGTATACATGTCTTTTAAAAAAAATGGCTAAAGATTATTTAGAGTTCAGTGAAGTAAATTATGGTCCTAAGGTCAGTTCCGATCACTGTTTCAGATTGGTGTGACATTTGCTATTGTGTTTGGGGTCATCCTGTACCGAATCTCTACTAAAGCAGCACTGCACATGAGCTCCAACCCCACCACCCGCTCCAACGTGCGGCTCACTGTCAAAACTACTGCCGCCATCATCAACCTGGTGGTTATCCTAATCCTAGACGAAGTGTATGGCACAGTGGCCCGCTGGCTCACTGTTCTGGGTGAGTTATTTTTATTCTTTTTTTTTTTTTACTTATAGGTTATTTATAGATTAATTTTGAAGCAGGAGGAAAGATTACTTTCTAATGAAGAGGTCTATAGTGGGGTGGTTTATAGTGAGCTGGGTGTGTTACAGCAGAAAACACTAAAACAAGTAGCACAGTGTAACTCCAGAACAAGGCTTTAAATGCTGGAACACGATTTGCCATTGTATATGGGACGAGTGCTGTTAGCATGCTCCAGAACCAGGATTGAGAACCACTGAGGAGCTAATGCTCACTTCTCTTCTATCTGTCTTATCTGTCACACAATCTCATAATTCGGAGCATACGGTGTTGTTAAGGTGAAAAATGTAATTAAACATACAGGCTTCTGAACATATGTATTTACCACAGCATGTGAGAGAGGCAGGTTTTTGAAAATCCTATTCTGGGCCATATAATAATTCAGCTTAGACACAGAATCACAAAAAGGGATTCAAGGATTCCAGGAGATTTTATTGTCATTCGTATCACATGTGGTACATGAGGTGGAATGAAATTGTGATCTCACGATCCAGTTCACACCCAAAAGCAATTGTTAAAACAGATAAATATAGATAAAAAAATAATATAAGAACACAATAAAATAGAATAGAACAAATAAGACATCAAGATAAATACAGAAAAATAGGGAGAGTAGGCAGGTGGCCAAGTCCAGAGAGCAAGTTTGCTAGCAGCATGAATTAGGAGCATGAAGTGTCTCAGTGCGGTTTAAAGTGACCTTGTAAAGTGTCGGTGCAGTGTGTTTTTTAGAAATATGGCCATAAACAACATGGGGTCAACTACAAAATGATGACATGGCTTCGGTGGTCTGTTGATTTTTCTTGTTCTGCTGAAAGTACCTTTAATAGGTAAGATTACTTATTTTACCCTTTCTTAATAAGATTAAATGAAAGGGCATAACTAAAACATATGAGCATTGTGCTTTTTCTGATTCTTTCAGCAGAAGTCCCTCATGGGACACAAACATGGAAATTATTGGAGCCATCACCTTGGCGCATGATTTTTAATAGGATTTTCTTAGGTCTTGTTTATACTTTTACTTTTACTTAGGCATCATAAGTAGTTACAAATGATGCCTAATTTCCCCAAAACTGAATTTCTTCAGGCAGTCCGAACAAATTAAAAATGTCACTTGCAAAACTAAAATTGAATGAATGAGCTCAAGAATAACACAAAACTGATTTAGGATGAACAAAAAGCACACCACAAATATATGTAAAAACACAAGATCACAACAACAAATTTAAAAATGTTATGAAATCAGATGATTTTGCAGATAAAAAAGCTATATAGATAAATGTTAGGCAATCAGTGTAGGCAATCAAAGCCATAACAAAAGACAAAAAAAACATTTTTAGCTACCTGCTGCTGCAAAAAACTAATTTTATATTTCTCCCTAAAGCAGGGCTGGACTGGTAATCGGGCATACCGGGCATTTTTCCGGTGGGCCGTCAGTCCTCAGGGGCCGATGCTGTTTCTTCCCTTTTTTTCCTAAGAGACTGGCCCACAATATAGAGGGGCGATGCCCATTGGCCCATTTTCAATATAGACAGTGGACTGAACCAATCAGGATATAGGACGAAAGCGGCCCCACCCTCTCTCTGCGTGGTCCACTGAACTCCCACTATAAGTTCAGTGTTGAGCGCGCATATTAAAGAAGAGGCAGCGCGGAGAAACAGACGCCGCAGAAAGTAAGTGCGGAGAAGTTACGCGCAAAGAAACTGAAATTTCTCACTGTAGATGAAACAAAAATTGTAAAAATCACAGACATATCCGCTGCTGTAGCCTCCGCGTCCTCTGTGAAGACAGGAGCAGCAGACAGACAGGGAGAGCAGCAGCCAGCGATGCAGGCTTGTGACAGAAAAAAGAGTGACCGACAGAGCGGGAAAGTGTAGTACGTAAGCAGGTAACACTGGGACTTTGAGGTGATGGGGTAACGATAATAATGGCCATTGATTAGTATAAATATTAATTGGTATTTACATACCATTACATAGCAAGGCTGAGAAGTGCTGGATTAGCAGCAAGTGTCTATGTTAGGCTGCATCATAGCATTTTAGATATTTAGGTTAAAGGAATGTTGAAAGGCTGCAGTTTGAATTCGTAGCCTCTATGCTGTGGTTCAACATGTTTTAAAAAGCACTCAGACAAGTGAAATAACATATTTTAAAACTGATAAATGTAAAAGCTTTGCAATTTAAGCATGACTAAAGTAAGTGTAAAATATACATATATAAGTAATCTTAGCAAAAGGTATGCCCACAGTAAATAAGAGAAAAACAGTGTCAAATGCTTTTAAAGCAGCCCTGTTTGTAGCCTGATACAAATGCATGTTGTAGCTGTTTAAAGGAGGAAGCACCTTTAACCTGAAGAATTAGAATTGAGCTGTTATATCAGAGAAATAAAAAAAATGCATATTAGAGATGATTTTAATAAAAAGGATAAACAAATCAATTGAACTACAGAGCAGACAAAAATGGTGGAGTTAACAATAAACACTAAAATTCTTATATTTGGTAGGTTGATGATACATTATGCTTCTCTGTACTTAAATTACAAGTCAGTTGTGCCCCGCTAATTATGAGGGGCCGGTCAAAACCAAAAATGCCAGGGCCGATTTTTTTGTCCCAGTCCAGCCCTGTTAAAGCACTTAGTCTTTCATTTTAACTCATCAGGAGAAAAGGAAGCAAAACTAACTGCCACTCACTCCCTACTTTCCCCCAAAGATATTAGAAAACTGCAACAAAATTAAAAAGCAAACAAAGTGTGCAATGGTTGGTTTTCCTGGTCATCAAGGGGAGGACACAGCTGCATGAGACAAACAAAGAAATATTACAGGTTCATAACAGGACACTTCACCCAGGGGTAATACAGCAGACTGGGATTGTTATGCTGTTACATCATTGGACGTATCAGGAACCGCCAGAGGTGGAAAGTAACGAATTACACTTACCCACGTTACTGTAATTAAGTAGATTTTATGAGTAATTTGTCATTTTTTAACTAGTTTTTAAAATAGGTAATTTTACTTTTACTCAAGTACATTTTGACACAAGTTATTTACTTCTCTACATTGGAAAACTCTCCGTTACTGAGTAAAAAAAAATGTTGGGAAAAAAACTGTCTTAACTTAAACAAATTGGCATAAAAAAATGATTAAATAAAATTTAAATAGCCTCGTTACTCATATTTCATTCCGGCAACATAAAAACAAACAAACAGATAAATCACGCCATCCGGAAAGCTTGTGGTTGGATAACAAGTATAAACATATACCATTCAGACCCTCTATTGGTTTGTATTTGATGCGTGACCTGCACATCACGTCAAACTCCAGAAGTGCGCCAGTGAGAAAGTTGGTAAGAAGACCCCAGTTTCAGTCATATGAAATAGTTTGGGCACCCCTATTAATTATTTTTAGTTCTAAATATTTGGGTGTTTGCAACAGCCATTTCAGTTTGATATATCTAATAACTGATGGACACAGTAATATTTCAGGATTGAAATGATGTTGCACAGAAAATGTGCAATATGCATTAAACCAAAATTTGACCGGTGCAAAAGTATGGGCACCTTTATAATTGTATTGATTGGAATACTCCTAACTACTTTTTACTGACTTACTGAGGCACAAAATTGGTTTGGTAACCTCATTGAGCTTTGAACTTCATAGCCAGGTGTATCCAATCATGAGAAAAGGTATTTAAGGTGGCCAATTGGAAGTTGTTCTCCTATTTGAAACTCCTCTGAAGAGTGGCATCATGGGCTCATCAAAACAACTCTCAAATGATCTAAAAACAAAGATTGTTCAACATAGTTGTTCAGGGGAAGGATACAAAAAGTTTAACCTGTCAGTTTCCACTGTGAGGAACATAGTAAGGAAATGGAAGGCCACAGGGACAGTTCTTGTTAAGCCCAGAAGTGGCAGAAAAATATCAGAAAGGCAGAGAAGAAGAATGGTGAGAACAGTCAAGGACAATCCACAGACCACCTCCAAAGAGCTGCAGCATCATCTTGCTGCAGATGGTGTCACTGTGCATCGGTCAACAATACAGCGCACTTTGCACAAGGAGAAGCTGTATGGGAAAGTGATGCGAAAGAAGCCATTTCTGCAAGCACACCACAAACACCTGAGGTGTGCTTTTGCTTTTGCATACCTCAGGCGACTCTGTTTGTGGCGTGCTTGCAGAAATGGCAGAAAAAGGAGTGCCCAAACTTTTTCATATGACTGTATGCCTCCTCAGCTGCAGCAAGGGACTTTCGGAATATTGGATGCAAAAACTATTTTTTTCGGATGCGATGCAGCTCAGCATCTAATTTGAAAAAGCATATTAAGGTAAACTAACAGAGTAAGCTCTTCCTGTCGGCAGCACGAGCAGTCGCAGCGGCTACTCCGGAAGCAAAACACGGTGCTTTTGTTTGTTTTTTTGTGTCAATAATCCGATCTGAACTTGCAATCATGCAAAAGTTTGCTATGGGAACAACTTACGACCGACAGACCCTGGTAGACCTGCAAAATCAACAAAAAACTGAACGCGCGCTAGGCCTGCTAAGATCCGCGGCGTTTCCTGAGCCTGCTAGCCGGAAGAGGGCTCCCCGCAAGCGGTGCGCGAGGAGCCGGAAGCGGGGTAAGAGAGCCGGAGTCCGCGTTAAGCTAATGGCTAACTCCAGCCGGCCAGCGGTTCCATCGCTCCTCCTTTCCAACGTTTGCTCCCTGCCGAACAAGATCGACTATCTCCGGCTCCAGTGGACAACCCAGCACGAGTTGCTGTAGTCAGAGCCAGGCCATTCTACCTGCCCAGAGAGCTTAGCAGCGTGTACATAATAGCTGTGTATGTAGCACCCAGTGCTAATGCTAATGCTCTGCAAGAACTGTACACAGCTATCTCCAAACTCCAGAACTCACACCCCGACGGACTGCTGGTGATTTCAATCACAGTAACTTGAAGGCTCTGCTGCCCAGCTTTCACCAGCATGTGGATTTTCCTATGCGTGGAGCTAACCTGCTCGATTGTGTGTACACTAACATTCCCGGTGCGTACAGAGCAGAGCCCTGCCCCCACTACGGCTACTCTGATCATATCTCTGTCATGCTCATCCCAGCATACAGACAGCTCATCAGACGTGCCAAATCAGAGAAGAAGCAAGTGACAACCTGGCCTCCAGGAGCCATCTCTGCTCTTCAGGACTGTTTTGAGCACACTGACTGGGACATGTTCAGAGAAGCATGGAGGAGTACACATCAACCTGGAGGAGTACACAGACTCAGTGACTGGCTACATCAGCAAGTGCATTGAGGATGTTACTGTCTCCAAAACCATCACATCCCGCCCCAACCAGAAGCCGTGGATGACTGCAGAGGTGCGTGTGCTGCCAAGAACCCGAGACAAGGCCTTTAAGTCAGGGGACAAGGCTGGCCTCAGAACAGCTAGAGCCAAGCTCTCCCGGGGGATCAGAGAGGCAAAGCGCACCTACGCAAAGAAAATCCACGCCCACTTCCAGGACACTACTGACACTCAGCGCATGTGGCAGGGCATCCAGACCATCACCAACTACAAGTCACCTCCACCTGCTTGTAACAGTGATGCCTCCCTTCCAGATGCACTGAACTCCTTCTACGCAAGGTTTGAAGCACAGAACTACACGACAGCAAGGAAGACCACACCTCCTCCAAACGACCAGGTACTGTGCCTGTCCTCAGCTGATGTGCGGAAAACTCTACTCAGAGTCAACCCACGGAAAGCCCCCGGACCAGACAGCATACCTGGCAGAGTGCTCAGAGGATGTGCAGAACAACTCATGGATGTTCTCACGGACATTTTCAACATCTCTTTGAGTACTGCAATCGTGCCGACGTGCTTCAAGACGACCACCATCGTCCCTGTGCCAAAGAAGTCTCAAGTGTCCTGCCTTAATGACTTCCGTCCCATTGCACTTACTCTATCAAAAACCAGCTCCCCTCCTCACTGGACCCTCTGCAGTTTGCTTATCGTCCAAACAGATCAACAGACGATGCCATCTCTACTGCGCTCCACCTGGCTCTCACCCACCTGGACAACAAAGACTGCTATGTTTGAATGCTGTTCATTGACTTTAGTTCAGCATTCAACACCATCATCCCTCAGCATCTGATTGGAAAACTGAGCTGCTGGGCCTGAACTCCTCCCTCTGTAACTGGGTCTTGGACTTCCTGACTGAGAGACCACAATCAGTCAGGATTGGAAACAACACCTCCGGCACCACCATACTGAGCACCAGCGCCCCCCAGGGCTGTGTGCTCAGCCCACTGCTGTTCACTCTGCTGACGCATGACTGTACTGCAAAGTACAGCTCAAACCACATCATCAAGTTCGCTGATGACACAACTGTGGTTGGCCTTATCAGCAAGAAAGATGAGTCAGCATACAGAGAGGAGGTGCAGTGGCTGACAGACTGGTGCAGAACCAACAACCTCTAAACGTGGATAAAACCAAGGAGATGGTTGTTGACTTCAGGAGAGCTCCAGGTGTCCACCACCCGCTGAACATCAACGGCTCTGCTGTGGAAATTGTAGAAAACACCAAGTTCCTCTGTGTTCACATTGCAGAGAACCTCACCTGGTCCCTCAACACCAGCTCCATAACCAAGAAAGCCCAGCAGCGCCTCTACTTCCTGCAGAAACTGAGGATAGCACATCTCCCACCTCCTATCCTCACCATGTTCTACAGAGCGACTGTAGAAAGCATCCTGAGCACCTGCATTACCGTCTGGTTTGGGAACTGCAACACTTCAGACCGCAAGACCCTACAGCGGATAGTGCGGATAGCTGAGAAGATCATCGGAGTCCCTCTTCCCTCCATCACCGAGATCTACACCACACGCTACATCCGCAAAGCAACCAGCATTGTGAATGACCCCCCAACCCTTACACGGACTCTTCGCTCTGATGCCGTCAGGCAGAAGATACAGGAGCATCCGAGCCTCCACTACCAGACTCTGCAACAGCTTCATCCACCAGGCAGTCAGACTCCTCAACACACAGAGACAGAGCTGAACCCCACCCCACCCACCACTCACCCAACACACTCACACAACACACTCACACAACACACTCACACAAAACTGAACTGAACACCCCACCCCCCCTTTACACACACAAAGACTGAACTTCACCCACACACACACCCACTCAGCACACAGAGACTGACATGACTTTATTCCTTCAGCAATATTTGCTGCACTCTTAAAAACTAAACTATCTACCTCAGTAACTGCTGTGATTATATACGTTCTATATGTTACAGTATGTTACACATCTCTGCACCTTATCCTCACTAAACACTCTATTATACCGTATCGGTACTGCACTGTCCTGTCTTAAATTGTCTCGTCTTTTGTATTTATTGTATTTATTGTTATTTAGTGTTATAATTTTATATTTTATGTTGCACTGTCGTCACTATCGCACTTTGTTGTCTATTGCTTGTTGTTCTATGTTGCACCATGGTTACGGAGGAACGTAATTTCATTACACTGTGTACCTGTACTCAGATGTAATAACAATAAAAGCCTCTTGACTTGACTAATTGCGTCCTACAGTTATATGTTGATAAGATATTGTAGTAACCTAGTGATGCACTAATGATTAATTTGTAATGTTTGTCATGGCTTGTACACGCCAAGACATGCCAAGGTTTGTTTGCTAGGTCTAGGCTACGATTCAGTGTTGTAAGTTCAGATTTTTAATTTCTGGACCTGGATTACCCACCTTTAGCTGAGTTCGGCTCATCCTTAAAGAACCATTCTAGGTTTCAAGCCCAGCTAAGAAAGTGTTGAGAGTAGGCAACACACATCAAAGCAAAAGCTTCTACTTTATCGTCTTAACGCGCCCTGGCCCACCCGCGGGCCAGAAACATGTCATAATTAATATCTGGCTGTGTTTATGAATAATTATAGGCTCAACACACAATATGCCACATATTGAAGCTTAGCATCTCTGGTTTTCTGTTATCTAGCATTAGAATTAGCTGTATTTCCTTTTAGAAAATAAACATTAACAGCGAAATATGCCTATTTATTAAAATATTACTTATAATTTGCATATTTGCTTTTTACGTACGTCCGTATTTGATATTTGATGTGGACATGTTATACATCATTCCAACCGCCTGACTCTCAGGATTACGGAACAGCAAACCATTTCACTGTACAGTTCCTAAATTACAGCCTAAAGAGTGCGTTAGACTGTTTTATACAGTTTTACAGCAGCTTGTGTAATTAATCCCCCTGGGTAACTAGAGGTCAACAGTCACACTTACCGCCCCCCTGCTGCTGCTTAAAAATCACTCCAAATAAGTAAATCCATCAGTCTATTCGCCAATGATCCTGGTTTTTGTCAAAGCAGTGCTTATAATATAGGTTTTCACGGCTTATTTAATAACAGGTTTGGCTGGGTTTACAGTTTACTAATGCACATGCACAGAATCCAGTCTTCTTGAAGAAAGACATGTGAATCGGCCAATCAGGTGCCGCGTTAGGCAGAGACAGAGCTGGGGAGGGGTCACTGTCACTGAGCACATATATATATATAAACACATTCTTTACTGCAAAATAAGTTATAAAATTAGTAGTTTTTGTTCTTATAAAGTTTTCAGTCCTTTGGAGAAAGAAAGGAATATCCCAGGAGCAGATCACTATAATATCTATCCAGTGAAAAAGAGCAGTTTATAATTTTACATGGTGAATGTAAACACCTTGTAGCTAAATAAAGAACTGTAAAACACTTATATAAACACACGTATACATTTTTCATTTTAAAATTAAAAATGAGAAAATCTAAAAATTACCTGTATTTTTTTCTTGTTTTACCATATTTTGCATATTACATGTTCAGTTGTATATTTTTAAGTGTTTTCAGTTAATTTTGTAATATTAATTGATCAAATTACAATTCTCTGAATAATTTAATATTAGTGTAGGTTTAAAATTTGGGCATTTATTTTCAGGCGGAAAGAGGTTATAAAAAAGGTTTGTTGACAGAACTGGTGTTCTTAAGTGCTTAAGTGGGAACATTAAACAATCTGCTTGAATGTTAATGTAAAAAGCAGTTAAAGCAAATCTTTAAAAATACAATTTATAGTCACCTATATGACCATAACTTTTTAACAGTAAAGAAAAAAAATGGATCATAGAAACCTATGCCACTTGTTCTTGAAAATGTTTTATGGGGTGGTCTGAACAAATACTGCCTGAAAGGTCCAAATTATTATGTGGAATAATAGTTCATTAAAAACAATTTGATTTTTGATTTGTTGTACTTTTTTATATCAAATAATTAAAAGTAACTATGTAACTTTTACTCAAAGTACATTTTAAATTGAGCACTTTTTACTCTTACTTAAGTAGAATTTTAGCAAAGTAAAGGTAATTTCACTCAATTAAAAATTTTCAGTACTTTTTTCACCTCTGGGAACTGCTCACTGGCTACAGTAGTTCTCCCTCAGCAGAGGAAAGACATTGGTCCTGTCCGACCAGCGATTTCTCCTATAGAACCGATGGAAAAATGAATGTGCAGAGATGGTCATCTTCTGAGAAGGTCATCGAATCAGAATAAAACTGTCGGCAAAACAAACTAATGAAACTAATGAAATACAGACAAAATACGCAGAGGACAAGCCCCCAATTATGTTATGACTGAACCTAGGGTCATGCCATTACAGAATATGAGAGTGGGCTCTCTCCACAGACCCTCTGCCAGAACAAACATTGGACAAATGTGGTAAGAGATTGGAGAAATGTGGTTTCAGGGATGAGTCTTAGATTCACATAGACTAACAGATGATCCCTTACGTTTTGGTTCATATAAGCCTCATCAGGTCTGGATACATGCTGCAAATGGAGATTTTCATCCACTACCCAACACCATTAAATACCGTTAATGCTGTAATGTGTGGAAAACTATGGCTTAAATTTTATGTTGTAGTGTGTGCGATGTTATTATTTTTGTGTTTAATTTCTGTTATGGTTCCAGAGGTACCAAAAACAGATAAGAGCTTTGAGGAGCGACTGATCTTCAAAACCTTCATCCTAAAGTTTGTGAATGCGTTCACCCCCATCATTTACATTGCCTTTTTCAGAGGCAGGTAAGTGTCTAGCATTTCTTAACCTGATTTCATTAAAATATTATATAATCTAATTACCTGAATCAGTACTGAAGTGTGTGTGTCTGTGTGTGCCCATACTGTAGGTTGGTGGGTCGTCCTGGCAGCTATCTTTATGTGTTTGAATCATATCGAATGGAGGAGGTAAACTCGGCTACAGTCTGAAACTCTGTTTTTGTTCATTTTGTTATCACAACACAAAAACCTGGATCAATATCAACTAAATCTCTTAAAACACAAACGCATGTTCTCTGTATAGAGCCAATGTCTATAAAATACATTTAAAGTTGTGGTTGTAAAGTGACAAAATGTAAAAAGGTCAAGGGGTATAATTACTTTTGCAAGCCACTGTATATTCAGTCAAAGTGCAACCGCTGTCAAACTGCTAACAGGTAATGACATTAAAGTAATAGCATTACTATTGCACTCTCCCAGCAAACAAACAAAACTCCTGACAAGTGTAAATACACTCTAAATACACTTTACACAACACCAACATGATACAACTCATGTTGGTGTTACACAATATGCATTTAATTAATATATTTCTAACGTTCTTACATTTTATTAACAAACCATATTAACCACTTGCACAATTCGGAAACTTTCTTATTTTATTTACTGTTGCTTGTCTACAGCATGCCAAAATTTGGTCTCTTAATGTACATAATCTACTGAATTCAGTACTGTAATAACTGAAATTTCCTGTTTTAATTCCTTTGCATTACTTAGACTTCTCTTTACTCAGACTTACCCTATGTCATCACATAGTATCTAGGCGATGTTGGTGGTTGTCTCTCTCATTGTTGAGCACTCGTTTCCTGATCTTTTTTTTTGCTGCATCATGTTGTCTCTTCTGTTCCTTCTGGGCAGAGAGAAAGGCATGTTGCATTCCACCTTGTCCCTTCACACAGAATGAGTGTACTCAGCCCTGTCTGCTGCTGCACAGACAACAGATCTGTAAGGCGGGGGGTGGGGGGTGGAGTGCTGTAAAAACAGCAGCTCCAACCACACAATTGGCAGACCCAGTCCCAGACCAGTAGATCTTAAAGCAGGTAAACCCAAGAAAAAGGGAAATAATAATAATAAACAATAATAAGTAAATAAGTATGTATATATATATATATATATATATATATATATACTGTATATATATATGTATATATATATATATATATATATATATATATATATATATATGTGTGTTTTTTTCTTTTTCTTTTTTAAATAGGATATATAATAATATTATATATTACAATTCTTATTATTGAACCCCAATCCACGCGGGGATCGAATGCCGGCCGTTGTGGTCACAGCCCAAAGCTCGTAGCACTGAAATGTGACTGGAGTGTGACTCAGCCGTGCAAATCGCCCTTAAAAGCAGCCGCCAAAAACGAGCGGAGCAACGAAAACGGTCGGAGAAATTAAAACGGTCGGAGAAATTAAAAAGAAATGAAAACTAGTCACGCTTAGCATGAGTGAGAGAGAGGGTGAAAACGGTAAACAAAGCATGCTGGGAAGCGCGGCTACCGCTTGATGAGATGAGATGAAGGTTTACCTAAACAAAGAGCTTCCAAACTGAACAGAGAAGTGAACTGAGGTGCTTCTGGATAAAACCCTGTTTCACCAGAGAGGAGAGGAACAGCAAGGGGAGAGAGAAGGTGAACAAAATCGCATGCCTCGAAGCTGCTTCACACACACAGACCTGAAAGAAAGATAGGGGGAATAGAGGGTGCCGAGTGGCTGGTTGACGTTGCTTATAAGTAGTTGGTAGCAGGTTTTAGTAATTAGCCAAATTAACCCTTGGCGCTGGCCTCCGATGACCCAGAGGATGCCTCAATCGGGCACCTGCCCTTACAGGAACCCCTCCCTCCCCCACCTCAAGGGGCGGCACCTGACTGTCCCAAACCCGCCGCACGGTCCCGCCGAATAGCCCTGACTAGGTCCAGGTCCAGGATGTGCCTAGCGGGCACCCAGGACCGCTCCTGCAACCCGTACCCCTCCTAGGCGGGGGCACCACCAAAGGAAATATATCAACAGGGGCGAACAACAGCAGAAGGAATACAACATACCAGAGTAGAGAACGGTCCAGAAGTCAAACACAGGCAGGCAATATCAAAGGGCAGGCAAAAATCAGAGTCGGTGAACAAAGCAAGGTCAAAAAATGAGAGATACAAAATAGGCAAAATATACGTGTTGTATGAGGAAAAATACCATCAATACTCGGCGGAGAACAGGTGCAAAATGAGTCCCTTTTATAGGCCATGAGGCCCAGTATTCTGGAGACCGACTTCCTGGTAGAAGCATTTGATGTGTCATGTGATCATGAGTCAGTGTAGTTTCAGTGTGAGGTGCATCATGGGCAATGGAGTCCGGAGGCTGCAGATTGCAGGTAGAGCTGATTGTGGGAGACACAGAAGCGCTAACAGTGCCAGGTGAGACAGCGCCCCGAGGAGACCGGAGCGGGACGGGAGCGAGGGCGTCCTTGGCGACACCCACCCGACGGACAGGGAGTACCAGTGGGAGCAGCAGAGGTGCCGGACAGGCGTGGGCTGAGAGAACGAGAACCCCTGCACACTGGAGTAGAGCCAGACAAAGATCGCCGGGGGCGACCTCGGGGCCTGGGAGCTGGCTTTCCAGGATGGTGAGCGTGAAAGTTTGCCAGGAGAACCGGGTCCAGCTCATCCTTGTCAGCCACCCAGCTACACTCCTCAGGGCCGAAGCCATCCCAATCGATAAGATACTGCAGCACCCCACCACGCCTGCAAAGTCCAGCACCTCACGGATCGCGTAGGTCGTAGAATCCTCCCCCTCCACTGCCGTGGGTGGTACATCAGCCGGAGGCCCCTCCGCGAGTGGTCCAGGAACAAGCGGCTTGAGGAGAGAAACATGAAAGGTATTATTAACCTTATATTGAGCAGGGAGCTCCAACTTGTAGGTCACTTCATTAACCTGCAACAACCGCCGAAAAGGAAGAAATAAACCTGGGTAGGAGCTTCCTGCAGCTCCCCTCAAACGTAAAGTCCCTGGTGGACAACCACACCCGGTTCCCTGGCTGATAACGAGGGGTGTCTTCCCGGCGTCTGTCAGCCTGCTCCTTGTACCGGTTCAGTGCCGCTGAAACCTGCTGGTGGGTCTCTTCCCACACCTGCTCACTGCGAGTCATCCACTCATCTACAGCCGGGACGTCCGTGGACACCGCTGTCCACAGAGCCAGAGGGGGTTGGAAGCCCAGGATGCACTGAAAAGGAGTGAGACCAGATGTGGTGTTAGTAAGAGAATTCTGGGCAATTTCTGCCCAGATGAGATATTGGGACCAGTCTGAGGGATGAGCATGACAATATAATCTTAGAAATTTGCCAAGTTCCTGATTTACACGCTCACACTGACTGGAAGTTGGATGGAGGATAGTGGTGAAACTGTCAGAAGGAGGCAAATCGGTGACAAAATCTACCACAATATGTGACCACGGACGTTCAGGTAGTGGTAAGGGCATGAGTTTGGCCGCAGGCAGAGACTTGGGTGTTTTACACTGAGCGCACACTGAAAAGGAAGAAACTATAGAGTGAATATCAGCCCTCATACTCTCCCACCAATAGCATGCAGATAGGAGCTGCAAGGTGCGAATTTCACCAGGATGCCCTGACGACAAGGCGGAATGTGCCCACATGATTAGGCGGTCTCTGAAATGTAACGTTTTATCAGAGGGGCAATCCACTGGAGGTGGATGACCTGTATTGACCTCAGCTATCTGGTCATCCAACTCCCAGCGGATTACAGCCACGGTGACAGACGGTGGAAGGATGCGTTTAGACCCATCATTGCCAGCAAGGATCTCGGAGGTACTAAAAACACGAGACAAAGCGTCAGCTTTAGTGCGATCACCTGGTCTGAAAGAAATAGAAAAATCAAATCGTGAGAAGAAAAGCGACCAGCGAGCCTGACAGGAATTTAGTCTTTTAGCTGTCTTGAGATACTCAAGATTCTTGTGATCGGTGTACACAATAAATGGATGTGCTGCCCCCTCCAACCAGCTCCCTATCCCCAATGCCATAGTAACACTCAACAGAAGATAGCTTGCGTGAAAAGAAAGCTATGGGAAACAACTTGGGATGTGAACCACTGCGCTGTGACAGCACAGCCCCTACACCTGATTCAGATGCTGATTCAGTCTTTAGAGAGTCGAAAGCTTGTTGGGCAGACGGAGACCACGTAAGGGTTTTAGCGGTGTGCTTAGTCAATGCAGTTTACGGGGAAGCTATGGTACTGAAGTTGCAGATGAATCGCCTGTAAAAATTTGCAAAGCCCAAAAAACGTTGGAGGTCCTTAATAGTTTGTGGTTCGGGCCAACTTGTGACTGCACTAACTTTTTCGTCATTCATGGTGACGCCCGTGGAACTGATAATGTAGCCAAAAATGCGATTCTCTGTGTATGGAACTCACATTTCTCAATTTTAGCAAACAATCTGTGTTCAAAGAGACGTTGGAGGACCAAGCGAACATGTTGAATGTGGGTAGGCATGTCAGGTGAGTATATTAGGATATCGTCTATAAAAACGATTACAAATTTGTCTAGCATGTCTCGAAAAATATCGTTCATGAATGATTGGAACACTGCTGGATCATTTGTGAGGCCATAGCTCATTACCAAATACTCATAGTGCCCTCTAGTAGTAGAGAATGCTGTTTTCCACTCATCCCCCTCCCTTATGCGGATTAGGTTGTAAGCACTACGTAGTTTTGAGAAATAGGATGCGCCCCGAAGTTGCTCAAGAGTGACTGGAATGAGAGGGAGCGGGTAGGCAAACTCTTTGGTAATGTCCTTTAACACCCGGTAATCTATACATGGCCTCAACCCACCATCTTTCTTTTTAACAAAAAAAAAAACAGAACCTACTGGTGACTTAGATGGCCTAGTGAAACCCTGAGCGAGCGCTTCATCTACATACTCCTCCATAGCTTTCTCTTCGTCACGAGTAAGTGAGTACACTCTGGCTTTAGGCTACTAGATCTATAGCACAGTCAGAAGGACGGTGCGGAGGCAGCTTAGTGGCATTGGTTTTACTAAATACCTCAGGGAAATCAGAGTATTTTGCAGGGATGTCAACACAAGGGACAGAATCAGGACTCTCCACAGAGGTGGAGTGTATGGCCAATTGATCTAGGGCGAGACAGTTATTGAAGCAATAAGAGGACCAGGCCACAATCTCTCCCTGACTCCAGGAGATGACAGGATCATGTGATTTCAACCAGGGAAGTCCAAGGATGAGAGGATGCTCAGTGCGGGGTAGCACAAACAGGGGCAGTTCTTCAGAATGGAGTGCGCTGGCCTGGAGTGTGAGAGGTAGTGTCTGATGACTGATGGAGTGTCCGTCAACAGTGTGGATAGAGATGGGGCGTTGGAGAGCTCGGACAGGAATGTTGTGTTCTTTAACCAGGTCAGCGCTGATGAAGTTTCCCTCAGAGCCAGAGTCTATTAGGGCTATTAGAGCCAGAGTCTATTAGGGCTAGCGAGTCCCAAACAGCGGTGGCCACTCCAGGGCTTTCCCAGACAATCGAGAGATCACAAAAGCAATACGGGCCTTATCAGTGGTTTCAGCGGAGTTGCTGAAAAACACAGAACATTGTAACAGAAACCCACTACATTTGTCTGGGTCGCCATCAAACAATTCAGGCTTACAGACAGGAAATGTGGTAGTGGGTAGAGTTGGGGTATAGGTGGCAGTTACTACTGGGTTAGGAACTACTGGGATTAGCCCCTTTAAGCTATCAAGAACCTGGGTTAGCTGCTGTTGTTGGCTACTTTGTTGGCGAGCTAGTTCGCCTATAGCGTGGGTCACATCAGCGAGCGTTTGCTGATGCTGACCAAGTAGCCGGCCCTGGTTAGCTAAACCAGACTTAAGCAGCTCTGCGTCAGCTATCTGATCAGTTTTTTCGGCCGAGTATTCTGCCAGAGTAGAGAACAGTCCAGAGGTCAAACACAGGCAGGCAATATCAGTGAACAAAGCAAGGTCAAAAAACGAGAGATACAAAATAGGCAAAAGAAACGTGTTGTATGAGGAAAAATACCATCAATACTCGGTGGAGCACAGGTGCGAAATGAGTCCCTTTTATAGGCCATGAGGCCTAGTATTCTGGAGACCGACTTCCTGGTAGAAGCATGTGATGTGTCACGTGATCATGAGTCAGTGTAGTTTCAGTGTGAGGTGCATCCTGGGCAATGGAGTCCGGAGGTTGCAGATTGCAGGTAGATCTGATTGTGGGAGAGACAGAAGCGCTTACAGCGCCAGGTGTGACAGTGTAGCTTCTTCTGAAAGCTTAGGAATTTGGAGGCAATCTAGCCCCTGAAGATTTCGCTTCATATAATGAATGATAGAAATTGGGAAAAACTTCATTCATTTCCAATGGGTCTGATGTTAAATTTCCCGAGGGTGTTAAAATATTATTAATGGCCTTCAGAGGTGTCAAGTAACGAAGTAGAAATACTTCATTACCTTAATTAAGTAGAAATTTTGGGTATCTATATTTTAGTGGAGTAATTATTTTATAGACGATTTTTTTACTTCTACTCCTTAGTACTCCTACTTTAACGCAGTTTTCGGTACTTTCTACTCATTATATATATATATATATATATATATATATATATATATATAACATATTTGCACTACTGTTATACAGGTTCTATTTATACTGTCATTCCATTTCAATCACCATCAATATTGCACTATTGTCGTCCGTATGTCTATTGTGTCCTTGTTGTATTGTACATACAGTGTCTCCCATTCTTTTATATTATATATCTTATTTCACCCCCACCATTACTGCACTTTGTTTTCTGTCTCATGTATGTCTATTTGTGTCCCTGCTGTATTATACACATAGTGTCTCCTATACCAGCTATGAAATTCATTGAATTGGATTAATTCATTAATTAATCAATTCAATAATAACACAAGACATCTCAGTGTGTGGCTTCTACAGGTAACAGAAATTCTCATAACCAAGTTATCCAGACAACACACTGAAATTACAGCTTTTGTAATATAAAAAGGATTTTAATAAATCCCACAGCTGTGAGGAAATAATTAAATAAAATATCATAAATGTAGCCATTAGATATCAAATCATAGTGTATATAGATAAATGATAATTAAGAGAGAAACACGTTATAATACTGGTATAGAAAAGTATATGTCATAATTGTCAGATTAATAGAACTATTAAGTGAGGATTTCTAAATAAAGAACTAAGTCATTTTAAGTCTACGAAGCCATTTCTTATTTCCAACCAAGCAACTCATAAGGAATTGTCTATACTAAAGGGAGATCTACGAAGGACTCAACCAAACCATGACCAACAGAAAACCAGTGGCCGAAAGAATAAACCCAGCTCTGCCTTACTCTGAGACGTTAAAGTGGGCCTGCATTGGTGACGTCCGTTTGACTTCCTGGTGTCAGCACGGAGCCCAATCAGAACCCACGGGAAAATCCCTTCACTCTCAGCTGGCTTGCTGGTTGCATCTGGACCGTAGTATCTGGGTTGGATCTGGCGGGTCTCTATTAAGCTGTACTTAGCTAAAATTGAAGCTAAAAATGCTAAGCTAACTAAAGGAGCTAAAGTCCAAACTTCTCAACAACCACTCAAGACTTAACTGCCCCATCCCTAATCCTGGACTTCACTCTCTTCTCTTACCACTCCATCCTTCACTGCTACTCTCTGTCTGTCTCCACTCTGTCTGACTAAAACTGTGAGTGTCTGTTTGGACCTGCTTTGGATCTGTGGGCTTTTGGGGGAGGAGCTACCTGTTTGTGTTTTCATTGTTTAGGAACAGTTTTAAAACTTGGTGGGAAGATGCTGTTTTACACAAATGGTCATAAAAGTACCCTAAATGTTTTACCATAGTGTGGCTAGTGAGAGATTTCCCATCTTAAACCTACAGCTCAAACCAAAAGTAAACTTAAACAGTGGATCAAAATACAATATTTAGCGTACCAGTTCATGAGAATAAATTCAAGGAAAACATTCTTACAATTAAATTAAAAATAAATGTAAGTTATATGTTTTACCTACAAATGGCTTATAACGTTCCTGGAATCATAAACAATGGATAGTACCTTGTCAAAAAGATATATATCAAGAGTCATGTTACTATTTAAACCCAATGAAATAATTGAAAAGATAATGCAAATAAGCTAAAATATCAAATGCTAGTTAAACCTTGTTGATTCAGACTTGACTGTGTAGGAAAATTTAATCAGGACAACGTCTAAACCCATATACCAGAAGTGGCATATTATTTAGTAAATATTCTGTTAAAGACCTTTTCATTTATTCACGGTATATTCTAATTTGTTCTTTGTAAGAAATTCTCTTCACTAGTAGAATGTTTTAGGTTGGCTGGCCATAAGCCTGTCGACCAGAATTTACGATGGAGGGGGAAGAGAGCCAGTCTTCAGCTTGCAATGCTGAGAATGGAATTTCAAGCATAGAACATTTCTTTTAACTAAATGAATCTTATTTCTCAGTGCTTTGCAGAAAAACCCAAGCATAAAGCTTTAAATTGTAACATTTAGGGCCCTATTTTAACGATCTATAGCGCACTAGGTAATTGCGCTTTGCATAGTTGGATTTAGGGGCGTGTCCTGTGTCTTTGGTATCTTGAAGGCGCGAAAAATACGCCTTGCGCAGCTCCAACGGCGCAAAGGGTGTGTTTTAATTCGCTTAATTATTCATGGGTTTGTTTTGGGCGTAACGTGAAATAAACCAATCAGTGTGTCTGTAGTCATTACCTTTAAGAGACAGGTGCGCCTGACTTCTGTTCCTTCCTATTTTAAGAGCGCACAGGAAACTGACTCTGACCAGCAGCTTAGGGAAGAGTAAAGTTATTTTATTCTTTATTCTGTTTATTGTTTATGTAAAAACTGGGTTTGCAACACTGAATATTAATCAAGCAATCGATTATTTACACTGGATAGGGACCCTCATTTACAGTTTAAAAGGGATTCAAATATAAAAAAATAGAATTAAAAACTGACATTTACTATAGACAAATAAAATCTACATAAAAAAGGAAGAATAGGACATTTTAAAAACATCATAAAAATTGACATAAAAGTAAAGAACATATCTTATGAATAAAATAATAATAACAGTGAAATTAAAGTAAAATTATAAGAATTATAAGAAATGATAAAATTTATACCAATAAACTAAGAACATGGGAATCGTGTTAACAATAAAAATAATTAAAATGAATAAAAAAATGAATAATATAAAATATAAACTCATTAAAAAAAAAACTAATTCAAAACAATCACAGGCTTTCTGATTGGAGAATAATAAAAGAGTGAGTGGAGAATAATAAAAGTTTCACTTTCAGTTAGTTTCAGTTTCAAATCTTTGAAACAGCTCATCAAAACCTCAACCTATCCTTTATATTTGACAATATTTGATTAACTTACAGGTCCTTACTTATTTTTATTTAACTGAACTGAGATTTATATTATTTCACGCTGAATTCAGCTCTTTCAAAGAGAGAAAGAGAAAGAGAGAAAGTCGCGGTGCATTTTGCCTGATTTCTCTTAATTAATTATCAGTAAATATGTGGCTTTAATAGTGAGTTTATAACATGCATTTTCTTTATTTATTACAACGTTTTTTTTAGAAGACAGAGGTTATTCTGCGCGCAATGCAAGCTTTGCTTTGCGTGCCTGACATTTTAGAGCGCTGGACCAGTGTAATGTTGGGGTACAAAATACAGACACTGGCGGAACCAGTTAAGGATTTTATTAAAAACCCACAGGGTACAAACAGAGAAAATAGTAGTGAGTAGATAACATCAGTAAACAGATACCTGAAGGCTAAGACCATTACAGGATAGTGAGGCAGGTCATACACAAAGCAAGCAATATCAGAGAGAATCCAAAAACAGAAACGATACACAGTCCAGGAATGGTGATACACGTGGCAGGCAGTATCAGAGGTGATCCAAAACAGAAACGATACACAGTCCAAAAATAGGCAAAGGCAAATATCAAGGTTGGAAAACAAAAGGCAAGGTCATGCACGAAAAAAACAAAAAATAAACGCTTTGTAATGTGGGCGAAATCAGGCAATACGCGGCGCAAGTGTCTGTGTGAGCAGTCCTTATATACTGCAGGGAATAATCAATATTCGGGACTTCCTGGCCGGGCAGGTGTGTGTGATGTCAGTGTGTGGTGCATTCTGGGTGTTGTAGTTGTCTAACTGAGAACCTCCGTTGGAGCTAAGTGTGGAAGGACAGGGAGTGCCTACAACACCAGACGTGACAACCAGATTTTAACTAGCTAAATTAATTAATTTAGCTAAATAAATAAATAGCTGAAATTAAATCTAAATAAATTAATTAATTTAATAACTTAATACATTTGCCCTGGTGAAAAAAAAAACAAATGCTAACATATAGCTTTACATTTCTGTATTTCAAATGTGAGCTGAAAGGGGGGTTTTCGCGTATGCGGAGTGTGCGCACGTGTTCTCGCGGGAGAATTTTTCAGCCTTCTTGTAGAAAGGGTTTCAACGCCATCCAGGAAAGTCTTCTGGCAATCGTCCTTCTGGCTTTTGGATCCAGAAAAGTTGTACACAGTTAAGAAAAGGGATCTGGCCGCTTTTCTTGTCTTTTCCGAGTTATGTATCTCGTGCAAGCTTGTCTTGAAGAACTAGCCGTGTGTAAACTTTGATCAGACGTTTCGCTAAAGTTATCTTGGAGGTGTAGGCCTAAAGCTGTTTATTTTGTTCTCTGGGTAGAACAAAGGAGAGGCCTTGTTGTCCTGTCTCTTTGTTGAGGCGTCTGCCTGTTGCTGGCAGAGCTCAGAGAGTCTTTGTTCTTGTCTCTTTGTTCAGATGTTTACCTGTCTATGGGCAAACTCAAAGAGGGGGATGTTCTCTCTGACCAGGGGTTTTGTTCCCTGTGAAGCCACACCCCTATTTCTTCTTCTGGTGTTGTCTTGCATTAGGGATTATTGGTGGTGCTGCCACCTACTGGCTGGCTAGGGTACCTACACCAGGATGACAATGCGCTTTATTTTTCAGACATAAAAGTGAATTTCCGTTAAATAATAGGAAGTGAAATAAAATAAATTTATGTTCAGTCAAAGAGCTTTTCTATTTTAATTTTTCATTTCAAAAAATCCAGCATTTGAGTGAGAATAAGTATCTGTTGAAATTCTTCAACAGCAGAATACATATATCTGCTATATTAATCTACAGTCATTAAGTCTGTGTACCAAACATAAATATAAATTCTTTTAACTGTCAGAAATAAATATGGCTAATAATAATTTATAGTTACTGTGCAGATTTTTAAGTATATATTATTTTTATAGTTGATTGCTGAAGGCTGTGGGTAAGGTGTATTGTTCTGTGGTAAGGAAGTGATAGTATGGGGTATTTTGGAGCGCAGGGCGCAGGGTGATCTGATTCAGCTCTGGGTGCGTGCCAGTGACTGTTGAATTTAGACGTCTTTTCAAGATAGAAGATAGAAACACGCAAGAAATTTACCTAAACACACCTCATTTCCAGACCACCACGCTCATCAGCATTAATATGTTCCAAAAGTCCATTGCTATTTTAGGGACGCATGCACAAGGCGTAAAAATAGACTTTTGACGGGGTGTACAATAGGGCCCTTGGTGAATTTACATTTTTTTAGGCATTCAGGGAATTAAGTTATAAAACCATCTTATATTCGCAGTCCTGTCTACGTCCTGGTGATGGCACTGTTGGTCCACCACAATTGGTTGGTCCACCACAACAGTTCCAGATGGTTAATCATTAAAGGTCTTAAATCCCAGGTTTCTGACTGAAAGAGGCTGAAGGAATGTCAAAAGATTGTTTACTCAAAACTTGCATTTAGGGCTCTTGAGAGAAGCTGAAGTTAAGAAATAGTCAGGAAATGTCATTTGAAATTAAGGGTTGTTTGGGAAAAGATTACTTAAAGGTCTTTTAGTGCACCCTGTAATGTGTGTGTGCGTGTGTATGTTCAGTTGGGGGAAGTTAGAAAATTCCTTTAGACTACAAAGTGGGGGGTAGTGTGGCTGTGTCCAAGCGATGAAGAAAACTTCCAGTTAATCCACTACAAAACAGAATAATTGCGACATCGGAAAGTTTTTGGTTGGATAACAAGTATACACATATCATTCAGACCCTCTATTGGTTTTTATTATATGTGTGGGGTTCAGCTCCGTCTCTGTCTGTTGAGGAGTCTGAGTGCCTGGTGGATGAAGCTGTTGCAGAGTCTGGTACTGGTGGCTTGGATGCTCCTGTATCTTCTGGTGGACGGCATCAGAACGAAGGGTCTGTGTGAGGGATGGGTGGAGTCGTCCACAATGCTGGTGGCTTTGCTGATGCAGCGTGTGGTGTAGATCTCTGTGATGGAGGGTAGAGAGACTCTGATGATCTTCTCAGCTGTCCTCATTATTCGCTGTAGAACCTTGTGATTCGAGGTGTTGCAGTTCCCAAACCAGACGGTAATGCAGGTGCTCAAAATGATTTCTACAGTCCCTCTATAGAACATGGTAAGGATGTGAGGTGAAAGATGTGCTTTCCTCAGTCTCCACAGGAAGGAGAGGTGCTGCTGGGCTTTCTTTGTTATTGAGGGACCAGGTGAGGTTCTCTGCAATGTGAACACAGAGGAACTTGGTGTTTTTCACAATTTCCACAGCAGAGCCGTTGATGTTTAGAGGGTGGTAGACACCTGTTGCTCTCCTGAAGTCGACAACCATCTCTTTGGTTTTATCCATGTTTAGAGATTGTTGGTTAGAGGTTATTGGTTCTGCACCAGTCCCTCAGCCACTGCACCTCCTCTCTGTATGCTGACTCGTCGTTCTTGCTAATGAGGCCAACTACAGTTGTGTCATCAGCGAACTTGATAGTGTGGTTTGAGCTGTACCTTTTGTGCTTCGAACCTTGCGTAGAAGATGTTCAGCGCATCTGGAGGTGGAGAAGCAGGTGGAGGCGTTTTGTAATTGGTGATGGCCTGGATGCCCTGCCACATGCGCCGAGAGCTTTGCCTCTCTGATGCCCTGGGAGAGCTTGGCTCTAGCAGTTCGGAGGCCAGCCTTGTCCCCTGACTTGAAGGCCTTGTCCCGGGTTCTCAGCAGCAGACGCACCTCTGCAGTCATCCACGGCTTCTGGTTGGGGCGGGTTGTGACGGTTTTGGAGACATAATCAATGCACTTGCTGATGCAGCCAGTAACTGATTCTGTGTACTCCTCCAGATTGATGTGTATTCCTCCATGCTTCTCTGAACATGTCCCAGTCAGTGTGCTCAAAACAGTCCTGAAGAGCAGAGATGACTCCTGGAGGCCAGGTTGTCACTTGCTTCTTCTCTGTTTTGGTACGTCTGATGAGCTGTCTGTATGCTGTATGCTGAGCCTCAGAGAGATGTGGTCCGAGTAGCCGAAGTGGGGGCAGGGTTCTGCTCTGAACGCGCCAGGAATGTTTGTGTAAACAAGATCCAGCACATTAGCCCCACACGTTGGAAAATCCACATGCTGGTGAAAGCTGGGCAGCAGAGCCTTCAGGTTACTGTGATTGAAATCACCAGCAACAATAAACAGTCTGTCGGGGTATGAGTTCTGGAGTTTGGAGACAGTGTACAGCTCGTGCCGAGCACCGTTAGCATTAGCATTAGCACTAGGTGCTACATAAACTGCTATTATGTGTTTATACAGTGCTTAGCTCTCTGGGCAAGTAGAATGGCCTGGCTCTGACTACAACAAACTCCAACAGCGACGAGCAGTAGCTGGTGAATTTGTAATGTTTACCATGGCTTGGTACATGCTAAGACATGCCAAGGTTTGCTTGATAGGTCTAGGTTGTAATTCAATGTTGCAAGTTTGTTTGGAATTTGTTTGGGTTTTGTTTTCCAATTGCCTGGCTGGATCTGGAGCTAACTGAACCAAATCCCTGGGATGGATTTTTAATTTCTGAACCTGTATTACCCACTTTTAGCTACGTGTAAGTTTGTGTCATCCTTAAGAGAGAGAGAGAGAGAGAGAGAGAGGGGCTTTTATTGTCATTACATCTGAGTACAGGTACACAGTGTGATGAAATTACGTTCCTCCGGAACCATGGTGCAACATAGAACAACAAGCAATAGACAACATAAAGTGCAGGAGTGACGACAGTGCAACATAAAATTATAAAATTATAACACTAAATAACAATAAATACAATAAATACGAGACAAAAGACGAGACAATTTAAAGACAGGACAGTGCAGTACCGATACGGTATAATAAAGTGTATAGTGGGGATAAGGTGCAGAGATGTGTGACATACTGTGACATATAGAACATATATAATCACAGCAGTTACTGAGGTAGAGTTTATAGTTTTTAAGAGTGCAGCAAATAGTCATGTCAGCCTCTGTGTGCTGACTGGGTGTGTGTGTGGGTGAAGTTCAGTTCTTTGTGAGTGTAAAGGGGGGGGGGGGGTGTACAGTTTAGTTTTTATGTAAGGGGGGGGGGGTGTACAGTTTAGTTTTGTGCGAGTGTGTTGGGTGAGTGGTGGGTGGGGTGGGGGTTCAGTTCTGTCTCTGTGCGTTGAGAAGTCTGACTGCCTGGTGGATGAAGCTGTTGCAGAGTCTAGTAGTGGAGGCTCGGATGCTCCTGTATCTTCTGCCGGACGGCATCAGAGCGAAGAGTCCGTGTGAGGGATGGGTGGAGTCGTCCACAATGCTGGTGGCTTTGCGGATGCAGCGTGTGGTGTAGATCTCAGTAATGGAGGGAAGAGAGACTCCGATGATTTTCTCAGCTGTCCGCACTATCCGCTGTAGGGTCTTGCGGTCTGAGGTGTTGCAATTCCCAAACCAGACGGTAATGCAGGTGCTCAGGATGCTTTCTACAGTGCCTCTGTAGAACATGGTGAGGATGGGGGGTGGGAGATGTGCTTTCCTCAGTCTCCGCAGGAAGTAGAGGCGCTGCTGGGCTTTCTTGGTTATGGAGCTGGTGTTGAGGGACCAGGTGAGGTTCTCTGCAATGTGAACACAGAGGAACTTGGTGTTATCCACAATTTCCACAGCAGAGCCGTTGATCTTCAGCGGGTGGTGGACACCTGGAGCTCTCCTGAAGTCAACAACCATCTCCTTGGTTTTATCCACGTTAAGAGATAGGTTGTTGGTTCTGCACCAGTCCGTCAGCCACTGCACCTCCTCTCTGTATGCTGACTCGTCGTTCTTGCTGATGAGGCCAACTACAGTTGTGTCATCAGCGAACTTGATGATGTGGTTTGAGCTGTACTTTGCAGTACAGTCATGAGTCAGCAGAGTGAACAGCAGTGGGCTGAGCACACAGCCCTGGGGGGCGCCGGTGCTCAGTATGGTGGTGCTGGAGGTGTTGTTTCCAATCCTGACTGATTGTGGTCTCTCAGTCAGGAAGTCTAAAACCCAGTTGCAGAGGGAGGAGTTCAGGCCCAGCAAGCTCATTTTTCCTTTCAGATGCTGAGGGATGATGGTGTTGAATGCTGAACTGAAGTCGATGAACAGCATTCGAACATAGCAGTCTTTGTTGTCCAGGTGGGTGAGAGCCAGGTGGAGCGCAGTAGAGATGGCATCGTCTGTTGATCTGTTTGGACGATACGCAAACTGCAGAGGGTCCAGTGAGGACGGGAGCTAGTTTTTGATGTGCCTCATGACCAGCTTCTCAAAGCACTTCATGATGATGGGAGTAAGTGCAATGGGACGGTAGTCATTAAGGCAGGACACTTGAGACTTCTTCGGCACAGGGACGATGGTGGTCGTCTTGAAGCACGTCGGCACGATTGCAGTACTCAGAGAGATGTTGAAAATGTCCGTGAGAACATCCGTAAAAAAGAAGCCTTCTAGGTTCCAAGCTGGCTAAGAAAACATTGACAACACTGGCATCAACGTAAAAGCTTCTACCTCATAAAACAATTTTTTTTTTTGTTCTCTGTTCTCTTTGTACTCTTTATATATGTAAATTTATATACCATAGATTTGATGCTTCAATAATATTAATCTGCAACAAATGTAGAAAAAATTAGAATTTAGTGTGTCCAAACTTTTGACTGGTACTGTATATTATTGCTGTATGTAATATTTTTGTAATGGTTATTGTGCCAAGCTACATTCTACATCTGGTTGGTATGTGGTAAGAACAGGTATTATGCTGTCTGTGTGAGTAAAATGTTTTCATAATATCTCGATTTCAGTACATCTAGTCATCTAGTCATCGGGGGTAGTGCACTATAGGCCCCTGTAGTGTGGCCTAGGCTTCTGTTTATAAAGTAATTTTCCCTTTTCATTACTTTTACTTTTATACTTTTAATTAAGTAGTTTTAAAATCAGTACTTTTATACTTGTATTTAAGTAAAATTTTGAGTTGTTACTTCAACGTCACATAAGTATTTTTAAATCCCATTATCTATACTTCTACTGGAGTCATGAATGTGAATACTTTTGACACCTTTGATGGCCTTGCTAGACTATAGCTTTTTAATTTGCCAGGCCAACAATTTGTCTGATTTTTCTTCTTCAATAAATGTTTGTTTTAGACAAATTAAACTATTTTCTCCTTTTGCAAGTGATGATTCATTATATTGCGCTCCTGTTGACAGAGCTCTGTTTATTTTATTTTCATATTTTTTTTCCTCTAGTTTCCTAATTCTGTCGATAAACAATCAAACAACCTTTATTTTGACCCTCATTTTCAATGTAGCCAAGCATTTACAAATACGGGGATTGACATGACAAAGCAAATAATAACTAGATTTAATCATTTTAAAATAACAGTAAATAAAAGTAAAAACAGATAAAAACACATTTAGAATAAAAATAGTTATAATAATTATAATAAAACTTGGTTAATTTGATAAGAAATTACGATCAAAAGAAGATAAGATTAATACAACAAAAAAAAACTGTTAAAATTAAGCTAAAACTAACTTTTACATAATACAATAGGAAATTCAAATAAATAAATGAACTAAAACATAAAAAACAAATAAAAATAATAATAGTAATAATAATAAAAGAGCCCTTTGCCCTTTGTCTCATGTTTTTTTGCATAAATGTTGAAAAGTGTTGTATAAGAGTTTGAGTTTCAGGATCTGGGCTTTTGCTGAGAGCTCCTTCTAACATGTCCTACTTGCTTGCCGCCATTTTGGATCTCTCTAGTAGCATTTATCAGAAGTACGTAGGTGATCCTCCGCCATTTATCGGTGGTTGACCCCCTGGTATAGGCGGCTCACTTCTCCAATTTGTTGTGTTGGTGCAGAAAGGAGGATAAATTTTACTCTGTCTGTTACCAGCAGCTCCTATAATGAACTTTATCACATCACACAGCTCTCATTCTCTTTCCCCATTGTTTACTCTTACAGTCTCCTAGTGCCCTCTAGTGGAGAAGAGGAGGAATATTAAACAGTGCATTGTATTAGGATATTTTCAACAGCATAGTAATGTAAGAACACGATACAAATTTTTTATATAAAGTTGCAACCCAGTAGCAGCGAGTGTGAGAGCAGCTCTCAGCAGAAGAGGAAAATTCGGGCATTTGTATAGAACAGAGGTCACTAATGGGCGGACCGCGGTCCGGACGCAAACGTTGTCCAATGCGGACCCAAACCGATAAACTACTGAGAAGGATTTAATTGTGCGGCCCAGTAAACTCACAGACCAATCATGTGTGGGGTAAGATCACCAAACGCTCTCTTCAGTCAATCAGATCTGTGCAGACGTGGTAAGGAAAAAAATAAATAAAATAAACACACCGCTCCTCCTGCGGGATCGAAACCGCCTTTATAAGGAGAAAGAGAGAACGGGAAACTAGTCACGCCGAGCGCGACAGAGAGACGGGATAAATGTAAACAAAATCTGTCCAGAGACGCATTTCTTCTTCTTCTTCTTCTTCTTCTTCTTCTTCTTCTTCTATATTTTTACATCATTCAGTTCAAACAACCGTACAGGATATAGCACTTAATTATTTAATATACTTAAATACCCCTGATATAGAAGATGCTTCTGCTACTTTGAAGTTGTATGTCTGGCTGCATTTTGGCTCCAGTGAAAACAATAAACAGTAACAGAGTGACCAACAAGACACAAACCATATGCAAATACTGTAAGTAAATACTACACGTGACTGTTTCATAGGCAGGTGTACTAATCCCTTAGCTCTGTACTGTATTAAAAAAAAAATCTGTCTCTGTTTGCACTTCAAGCATAGGCTCAATATGACTGGTTATGGTTATGCATAGTTAAATTACAAGAGATTTAGGAGAAAAAAAACACAAACTATAGTCTTAATATGACTGGTTGTGGTTTGCACTTATTGTTTGCTCTATATAAGACCTAGAAAAGTTTTATTTTTATTTATTATTCTTATTTCTATTCTTTATAGAATCAATGTGTGAGAGAAACCAGTCTGTTAAGTTTGCGGTATATGATTTTGTCCAAAAAAAAAAAATAGTTTTCTTTAAAATTTAATTTTTAAATCTCATCTTGTCTCGTTATCGTGAACCCTATATCATGTCTCGTCTCGTCTCGTGGTATTAGTGTCTCGTCACACCCCTATTAATAATAAATAAAAAGCTATGGCAAGCCAACCACAGCTGATTCTGATCTTAGCATAGGAAATAACCTGGTGCTAGTGGTCTGAATACATAAAAAAGGAAATGTGTGAATGTAAGTGTGGGACTGAGTGTGGTCAGTGTAACTATGTGTATCTATGAGCAATTATGTCTAAATAAAGAAAAAGCAATAGCTAGTCCAGGACTAGGAAATGGGAAATTAATTGTTGGGTCAGGATAAGTGAGAGGAACAGTTGTGCCAGGAAAAGGAAAAATAATAGTTGTGCCAGGGTAAGGGAAATCAATAGTTGTGCCAGGGTAAGGGAAATCAATAGTTGTGCCAGGGTAAGGGAAAGTATTAGTTAGTCTAGTATGAGTGAGAGGAATAGTTGGGTCAGGATAAGGAAAAATAATATTTGGGCCAGGATAACGCAAAGGAATAGTTATGCCAGGATACTGGAAAGGAATACAAAGGCTAAAGAAATTTCTAATAAAAAGTTAGAAGAGTTAGGTGATAATATATTTATTTCTTTTCTCAATGTAACTGCCACAGACTCTCCCTTATACTGACCCAGCTATTTCTCAGCTATATCCTGGCACAAAAATTCCTTCCCCTTATTCTGACCCAATTATTCCTTCCCTTTATTCTAGCCCAACTATTCCTCTCACGTAATCCTTGGCTCCCGTCTCTTAGCAGGTCAAGGCTTAATACTTGGTGGCAAAAACCTTGTTGGCAAGCACAGCAGTTAGGCGTTTTTATGTAGTTGATGATAAGGTTTTCCCCAGAGGGAATTTTGGTCCACTCCTTTTTGTAGATCATCTCTAAATCGTTAAGGTTTCGAGGCTGTCACTTGGCAACTCAGAGCTTTCAGCAGAGTGTTCTATGGTATTAAGGTCTGGAGACTAGCTAGGCTATTCTATGACTTTAATGTGCTTCTTTTGGAGCCATTCCTTTTTTTTTTTTTTTTTTGTTCTTTTGCCCGCTACACCCCCTTATATAATAACATAAGCAAAATAACGGGCAAAAATAAGTGGGGAGAGAGATAGGGAAAAATAAATAAATACACAAAACAAAACAAAAAAACTGAGCAACAAAATATAGCAAGAAAATGCAAGACAAATATTAAGGAACAACAACAAAGAGAGCAAAATAGCAGGTACAAAAAACAACAGACAAATATATTGTGTTTGTTTTTATGTGGTGTATAGGAATAAAACTTAAGCTTTACTTTTTTTTGCGAACTTTTAATGAAGCAATTTCAGCCAGCAACAGCATACACTCAACTCAGTTTGTTTATCTCTCCCCTCTGGATGCCCGTGCTCCCCCTACCGTAATTAGCGCTAATATATGCACAAGCACATTTAACTACCATAAATGACATGTTGAGGAAAGAAAGAAAAAGGATAGAAAAAGAGGTTAAGAAAGATAAGTATATGCCCAATCTAAGTGTGTATGTGCGTGTGTGTGTATAGGAACCAGAGATGTTCAATAAAATCTTATCGAAAAACTCAGCAGAAGAGTAAAACAATAATGTAATATTTTAAAAAACGCAAATATGGAGAAATTAGCAAAGCTATGCACTTTCTCAACGTTTTGTTCTGCTGAACCGAGTGTTGGCATCAGAAAGAGTTCTGCATACTAGAGTTAAGATTGTCTGCCTGAACGTGAGCCTAAACCCTAGCCTGAACCCGAGCCTAAACCCAAGTCTGAATTCGAGCCTAAACCCAAGTCTGAATGCGAGCCTAAACCCAAGTCTGAATGCGAGCCTAAACCCAAGTCTGAATGCGAGCCTGAACCCTAGCCTGAACCCGAGCCTAAACCCAAGTCTGAACCCGAACCTAAACCCAAGTCTGAATGCGAGCCTGAACTCTAGCCTGAACCCGAGCCTAAACCCAAGTCTGAATGCGAGCCTGAACCCTTTCCTGAACGCGAGCCTGAACCCGAGCCTAAACCCAAGTCTGAATGCGAGCCTGAACCCAAGTCTGAATGCGAGCCTGAACGCGAGCCTGAACCCGAGCCTAAATCCAAGCCTGAACCCGAGCCTGAACGCGAGCCTGCAACAAGCTAGAAGCTAATAAGCTAATAACAACATTTAACAATAACAGACAAATAGGTATGAAATTGGAAAATAACCTACTAAAGTAAGCTCAAAATGCTAAAAGAAATATAGTCTAACAAATTCAAAAAGATACAAACGAAATAGTCAACACAGAAGTACAAAAACATAGTAATATTACAAAAAAACACAAATATCCCAAAGTAAATTACCGATAGAAAAGAACTAAGGGAAAAATAAATATGAAATTGGAAAATAACTAACTAATCTAAGCTCAAAATGCTAAAAATTCCAAAATATAAAATCGTAATATGCACTAGTACTACAGCAGTACTAAAACAAAAAAATAATATTACAAAATAACCCCGCAAATATCCCAAAGTTAATAAACTGCGTCTGGGCGACTAAACCATACAAAGAAATAACAAAAAAAAGGAATGAACAAAAACAACTTCAAGCAGCAGCTTAACAGCCAGAATATGCAGCAAAGACCAGCGCTATGAGACACAACACCTATAGAACAGAAGGACCTTATAGACCATGGAAGCTAGTCCCACATTTTAAAGTTTCTGCAGGATTCTTGCGGCAGTCTCAAAACACGAGTCCGAGTCAAGTCTGAAGTCTCTGTGTCTGCGACTTAAGTGCGAGTCGCAAACTCGAGTCCCCATCTCTGATAGGAACATTCGTGCTGGATGTATGTGATGGTTGCTGGAATAATGGTTGTGTTAGTGGTGTGTTGATCTGTGAGAGCTGATGACGTCACTGATGTAAAAGGTTGTTTAGAGCTGACCATGTTTTTGTGTGTTCTTGCATTCTGATTTTGGTAGATGTTTTTTTTTTCCATTAGGTGATGGGAATGGGGAGGTGGGCTGCTTCAGTAGTGGAGTTAAGTGGTTTGTGACCCTTTGCCAGAAGTGTTTGATGGGTGGACAGTACAATAACGCATGTATGTAGTTGTCTGGGGTGTTTAATGAACAGTGTGTGCAGATTTCTGCTACTAATCCCATTTTATATAGTTTGTGTCTGGTGTAGTGTACTCTGTGAATTACTTTTTATTGTATAAGGTGGATGTTCGTATTATTAATCGTGTTAAATATGTTTTTGAGAATGTTGGTACAGAAATCGGCAGTGGGAGAGATCTTCTTCCCATTTCTTTGTTTGTAGAGAGACTGTTATAGATGGAGTTTTGTCAGATGAGGAGATATTGAGAAATTCTGAAATTGTTGGAGCTAATTCTAGCTTTGTTTTATCCTTACATTTTGAGTTTATTTTTGATCTAAGTTGTAGATATTCCAAAAATTGGTTGCTCTCAATGCCATATTTTTTGTTTTGGGTGTGACATTGTTACCAGGTCATTGTTCAGTATGATATTATGTAGATGTTTAATACCATTTTCTTTCCATTTGTGCGATGGGTGAGTATTTATTGAATGTGAGAGTGGTGTTTGTGCTCTTGTGCAGTTTCCACCAAGATGTCAAAGTTAAAGCTCTCATTAGGTTTTTGAAACTGGGGTGGCGTTTAAGTGTTGTACTAATAAACGACAAGTCGAAAATTTGTATTTTTTTCTTAATGATTATTCCACCTCTTTCCATATTTCATCCGTTTGATTTGGTTTTATCCATTTAATGATATACTGTAATTGATTTGCAGAGAGGTATTGTTGAAAATTAGGTGCTTCGAGTCCTCCCTGAGTTCTCTGTATTTGTTATGTAGTAGTTTGATTCTAGGTGGTTTGTTTTTCCAGTAAAATTTGGAGATGATTGAATCTAAGGTTTTAAACCAGTTGGGAGGGGGTTGGATGGGGATCATTGAGAAGAAGTTGGTAATACTGTAATTTTGATAGTGGATATTCTGCTAGAAAGGCATGATGGGAGCTTTATCCAGCACTGGAAATCATTGTTTACAGTTGTGAGAAATGGTTTGAAGTGCGTGGAGCTCGGACAGCTGGGTGGAAATCTTTAGCCTCTTAACATGCCGGCGGGCAAGAAAAATTTAATATTTAATATCTGGCTGTGTTTATGAATAATTATATGTTCAATATAGACACCCAATATGCCATTTTAAAGCTTAGAATCTCCGTTTTACTGTATGATGTACAGTTCCTGAATTAGAGCCAAAAGAGCGTGTTACAGTGTGTGTGTGCAGTTCACATCTGCTTTCGCTGCAGGACACTCGAGACACATTCATGACACACACCCAACCCCCTCGAGCGCTTCCCCCACACTCTTACCTTCAAAATGAAGGTAAGAAAACTTAAGAAAATCCATCAATCTAGTCGCTAGTAACCCTCATTTATATCCAACCAGTGCCTGAACCAGAGGCAGAAAAAAAAATAAAATAATAACGATTTATTAAAAGCGTATTATTGGCCGCTCCACCAAATGAGCTCTGTCAGCCAACCAGGTGCCGAGTTCTGCCAGCTGAAAGGGAAGGTGGGGGCTGGTCGGCCACAGACTCTGACTGCCAGAGAGTTCCCACTGGGCAGACAGAGCTCTGTTCAAGAGACACCGCGATTTTCTGTTTCTATAGAAGTAAAACATACAAAAACACCCTCTTTACTGCAAAATGAGTTATAAAAGTGGTAGTTTTTATTCTTATAAAGTTTCCAGTCCTTTGGAGAAAGAAAGGACCATACCAGGTTCAGAGCTCTACAGTATGAAACCAGTAAACGGGAGCAGTTAATGATTTTATATGATGATTGTAAACAAATTATAGCAAAATGTAGAGCTGACAAAACACTTCTTCCATATAAATAGTTCATTTTATGTGTCTGAAAATAAAAATTAAAAAATAAAAATAGAAAATCTGAAAAGCGCCAAAAAAATGTCCTGGTATTTTGGCCATTACATGTTCAACTGAATAATAAGTGTCTTAAATTAATTGTGTAAAGGCTTCTAAGTAATATTAATTAATAAAATTACCTGTGAATTATTTATTAATAAAATGTGAGTATGTAATTTCAGGCGAAAATTGGTAAAAATAGGCTTGGAGCCTGTCCAGGTGTGTGATGTGTTGGGTGCACATAGGGGTTGGGAGGTTACTGTATTGAATTGTATTGTATATTGTATTGTATACTGTATTGCAGGCGGGCGGACAGACAGATAGGGTTCACTTTCTGGGCTGAAGAGCTACTAGTCTGTAGCGCTCCATCCCATTACACTTCATTTTTAAAAACAAAATTGTTTTTTGTGACAATATTGTCCCTCATGCTTTGTGCTTGTAAGTCCAGATTTTTTTCATTTATAAATGGCGTTCAGAACGGATGATAGCTGGGTTGTGAGCTGGGTGACGGAGTGCTGCAGTTTTTTGTTTTCTTTAGTGAACATTAGGATTTGTTCTTGTCTGAATTCCAGGCTTTCACGGAGTGATTGGAACTCTTTATGAAGAATTTCGTCTAGTGAGATTTCTGGTGTCGAGTGCAAAAAGTTTGTTATTAATAGAGAGCAGGATAGGACTGACCCCAGCGCAGCAGGGTGGTGATAAATGGTGGTTCCTCTGTGTCTCCAGGTGAGCTGGGTGGTGGTGGTCATTTGCCGGTGGGGGTTTGGAGCTGTTTACATTTAGCTTTTTTTTGTCCTTGTTCATGATGACAACATTATTGTAGTATTGACAATGAATTCTTTAAGGGATTCCAGGGCGTTAAATGGGTAATTCCAGATGAGAGTATATTGTATATTGTAGTTTGGGAGGAGAAGCAGATTTTGTATTGGGTAGTAGTCACACAAGGTTTTACATGTCTGCATCCATTCTCCCATTTATGCGGTGAAGTAAGTGCCCATAGCAGAGAAATACCTCCAAAACATAATGTTTTCACCTTCATGCTTGACAGTAGAGGCGGTGTTCTTTGGGTCATAGTCAGTATTTCTCTTCCTCCAAACACGGCGAGTTGAGTTAATGCCAAAGAGCTCATTTTTTGTCTCATCTGACCACAGCACCTTTTCCCGATCACTTTTAGAATCATCCAGGTGGCCGGCACATATGCCTTCTTAAGCAGGGGGACCTTGCGGGCACTGCAGGATTTTAATCCATTACAGCGTAATGTATTACCAATGGTTTTCTTGGTGACTGTGGTTCCAGCTGCCTTGAGATTATTAACAAGTCCCCCCCTTGTAGTTTAGGCTGATCTCTTGCCTTACTCACATCAATGATACCCCACGAGATAAGATTTTGCATGGAGCCCCAGATCGATGTTGATTGTCAGTCATTTTGTATTTTTTCTATTAACAGTCTCCTTTTCACTCAGCATCTTACTTATGGTTTTGTAGCCCGATTAATTGAGTCTGTGGACAGGAGTCTTTTATACAGGGGGCAATTTAAGACAGCTGGTAACGAGTTATACTGAATGACTGCCACAGACTCTTTTGGCTTGCTCTATGGTTCTACAGGGGTTGGACAATGAAACTGAAACACCTGGTTTTAGACCACAATAATTTAATGTCCCGACGGACAGTTCTGGCTGAAACAAGAGGGTTGAGGTACACATTCATGGTCGTGGTAGAGGGGGGAAAAGTGGACCTGACTACCCAGGGCCCGAGTAGGAAGCAGGGCCCATGAAAATCCACGTTCTTTGCGTGCTGGCATGGATAGAGGTCCATTGACATTGAGAGTGTACAGGGCCCAAATTTTGCTGCTACACCCCTGCACACATTGAATTCTACAGTGGCTCTTGATACATCACAAAGACTTGCTGTCTTGGTCATAGACGTGCCAGCAAGAAGTGCACCAACAATTTGTCCTCTTTTGAACTCTTTTCGCGACTGAGCGAGCACGTCAGAGCAAGCAACCGAGAGACCGCGTTAGCTAGCTTAGCCAAACACGAGTCTGACTACCCCATTGACTTTTAACTACATTTGTTTATTTTTATTTTATTAAACCTATTTACTTAATTTTATTTTATTTTAATTAAGCTATTAACTTAATTTTATTTTATTCATATTTTTTATTTCTTTATTTCATTATTATTATTTTTTAACTGCCTGACTATCTGATATGGCCCCACTCAGCTCTTCAACCGGTTATGGCAGCTGTCTGTGGCTGAGCCAGAAGGTCTCTGAACTGGAGGGAAGAATCTCTGTGCTCCACCAGATTAGAGAAGATGAGGATCTCCTTGACTCCATGCTGGCGACATCTCAGGCAATCAGCGTGGGTTTAGACAGAAGTTTACCTCGAACGGCTGCTTCGGCTGCGAGGGAGGAGGAGCACTGGCCTCGGCTCAGAGCTGAGCCCAAGACCGCGAAGGTGTACTGCTCCAGAAGCAGAAGTGTGGCTTAGCTCCGAAGGACTCCCCCGCCTACAGAAGACCACCCGGCCAAGCTCCCTCCCGGACCCACGCCCTGAACGATCAGCCTGCACGCCTCTCTCCCCCGCGAGAAACTGCCGATCAAGCACCGCTGATCACCGAACCACGACCTCATCGTCTACCCCCGCGACAGAACCGCAGACCTCAACCAACCACCCTCGTGCTTGGAGTCATGGAATCATCACTTTTAAATCTTCTTGGCTTTTATAGACAATTTTAATCTCTTTTGGAATCGCCCCTCTTTCTATAGATTTGATGGGGTTCATCCCAATAGGCTGGGTGCGCAGATTTTAGGACACAATATGTTTTACTCTGTTTTTAATTTTAAATGATTTTCCAAGACCTACAATGTTCAATAAGTTCAATTATACCAGTAGTCATTAGTAGTAGAAGACCCAAGACCAGCATTTTTACAAGAAATCCCACTAATCTACAAAAGTTTAATGTTTTAAGTAATTGTAATAATCTTATACACATTAAGCCATCTCATATTACTGTAAACCAAAAGGAAAACTGTACAGATAATCCAAAGAGTAATCTTGAAAGTTTAAAAAAAAGAAAAGGTTTAGGCATAATCCATTTAAATATTAGAAGGCTACTACAGAAAGATAGAATGGATCATCTTAAAATCCTGGTTGCACAATCTGATCCTGATATAATAGTTTTAACAGAGACCTGGCTTAGTCATAGAACCAATGATGAAGTTGTAGTTTTAAATAACTTTATCCTCCATAGAAAAGATAGAATTTCAAGGGGAGGTAAATATACAGACTACGGTTTTATGTGCAATATCTAAAGGAAATTTTTCTGAGTTTTTAGCCCTTAAGGTTTCACTTGGGAAAAATAACTCTTTTGTTTTAATTGGGATATACAGGCCTCGGATTTCTGATCTTTTATCTAGTTTATTAGTTCTGAATTGCTGGTCCTAGATGATTTTACCCTCAACTGGCTTTCCTTTTTTTATTTTTTATTTTATTGGAGATGTCCATCAAAGAGAAACAGATAATACAAAAACTTTCATTATGCTTTCATTGTCCATGCATCTCGAACAATTGACAATGTTGTACAAAATAAAATAACAATGGTAATACAATTTAACAGTGTAATCTGACTTCCCTAGGATGTAAATCACCATTTTTTATCTATTTATTTATTTATTTTAAGGCAAATAACTATTTACAATAAAAGTGGGAAAGTTTCAGTACAAAGAAAAGAAAGATCCAAGTCAGAGGTCATAGGGTCTACAAAAAATCAGGCTGTTGGGGTCTTATATAAACTAGCCATTTAGACCAGATCCGATTGAATTGATCAATTGGGTTCTTAATGAATAAGTTAGTTTTTTCCATTATAAAAATTTCATAAACAACATCATACCACTCTTAAATTTGAGGAGGCTTAGTAGATAACCACTTTCGAGTGGATACTCAGTAATTTTTTTTTATCATTTGAACACATGTCCAAAGAGAGATGCCCCAGGTAAATCAAAGCAAAATCAAAGGGTATATTTAACTAATATAGTACAGACAGCCTGATAAATAGCACTCCAATATCAAGACAATACAGTACAATCCCAAAAAATATGAAAATGACCTGCACCGTCTGTGCCACATAATCTCCAGCAACTAGTCCCAGAACCCTGATATCTTTTCTGCACAGGAGTTACAAAAAATCTAAGGATGTTTTTCAGCAGAATTCTCTCCAGGTTAAGGAACTTGTTGTTGCCCACTGCATTTGACATATTTTTCTCCAATCCTCCTCTGACAGCGACTTCCCCCCTCTTTTTCCCATTTTTCCTTAATGTAAAGTGTTTTGTCATCCCTAAGAGAGTTGAATTCTTTACAAAGCCTAGAGATGAGCCCAGGACAGACACCTGATGTAATAGTTGACCAAATAAACTTCAAATTTCCTTTCTCATGCGCTTGTGGGTCGGCCTGTTTAATTAATTTATTAAAATAGGTTTGTACTTGAAGATATCTATAGAAATCCTTCTGTTCCAATCCATATTTTTCTTTTAAAGACTAAAATGATTGAAATACTCCCTTTTGTAAAAAAAGTAATGTATGTTGTTAGACCCCTCTTAGCCCACATTTTAAAGACACTGTTCACTTTATTGGGGGAGAAGTCACTGTCATGGGCACACCATCTCAACAAAGAACCATATGTATCACTTAGAGTAATTATCCTTTCCCAAATCTTCAAAGTTAAGCCAATCCAGGGATTCTCTGTATCCAAAAGTTGTTTCAGCAATACTCTATCGGCTATCATAGCTTCCAGTGGAAAATTGGGTGCCATTGCATTTTCAATTTCTTTCCATCTTGCTGCATAATATTTATCGCACCAACATATTAAAGGCCTTAGCTGAGAAGCATAAAAATAATCTCTTCTTATTAATCTTCTCTTTTCCCAGCTGTAATGTGGTATATTTAATTTGATGTTTCCTTCCCTGCCAAACAAATCGAGAAATCCATTTATCCCACTCTCTAAATTGTTGATCTGATATTTCTATTGGTAGGCTATGGAAAAGATAAAGCATTCGAGGTAGTATATTCATTTTGACTGTCTCTACTCTCTTAATTAGTAGGCATAGAGTAAGGCATGGAATTAAATTCCATCTTTGAAAAATCTGCTTTTATTTTGCAAGGGACCGTAATTTGCTTGAAGCAGCTCAGACAAATCCTTTGGTAAAACAATTCCTAAATACCTTATATTATTTGCCTGCCATTTAAATGGATATGTGTCACATAGTTTTTGGGTTTCTAATTTTGTAAATAGTGTTATCTGCTTGCTGTTTTCACAGTCTATAAGCCAGGAGTTTATAGACTTCATAATATCTTTATATCTTTGTTTTAAGAACAGAAGTTTTTGCTGTATTTCCAAATTATATATCTCATTTATTTCATGTTTTAATGTATTAATTTCCTGCTTCAGTTTTGTCTGGGATGTTTTGTAATTTGTTTTGTAAAATGTTTTGTGTCTGCATTTGTTCTAATTTCTGAGACCTTATTTTTTTCTTAATAGAAGTCATCTTTATGATTTTTTCCCCTCATTTGGTGCTAGGTACTCTTTTAAGCCTCTTTAACCCTGAACTGTCTGAGGATTATTTAAAATAGATGAGTTCAGCTTCCATAATGTTGATCTACGTTTCCTATCCAAGATAAATGATAAATAAACCGGGGCATGATCAGACAAATCTATTGTACCAATCTCTCAATCCCTCACCTTGTACTTATCCTGACTAAACAGAAGAAAATAGTCTATTCTTGAGTATGTTGAGTGTGGTGAAGAATAATGTGTATAATCTCTACTAGATGGATATGTTTCTCTCCATATATCTATTAATCCTTCTTTCATTATCATATTTATTTTTTACATGTAGAGTTTTGTTGATTGCTTACTCCAGAAGAATCTAGATTTGGATTCAGACGAATATTTAAACCCCCCCCCCACAAATCAGTGTACCCTGGGAACTAGCCATCAAATCAAATAACCTTTTGAAAAAGCTCCAATCACTTCCTGAAGGAGCGTACACATTTAAAAGGGTTATTACTGATCCATCTATTTTGCCTGCAACCATTACAAACCGCCCATCCTCATCTGTAACATCTGATATATGTTCATTTGACAGTGCATTTGACACCAGAATTATCTGGTGTCAGAACACTCTTCTATGTTCTGCCTTATATGAGGAAAAATACAAATGTTTAAAACATTGACTTCAGCTTAACATGCTCTGCTTTGTTTAGATGCGTTTCCTGAAGTAACGCAATGCGTGCTTTATCTTTTTTCAATTTCAATTCTTAACTGGATTTAGGACCCCACTGACATTGAAAGAAAAGAAATTTATATCATTGTTGGTTTGCATTCCCCTTTGTATCGAAAATAAACAAATACAGATAAATGTACATACATAGACCGACCTCCTCCAGTTTCCTCTGTAACATAGTTAGAAAATCCCTATCGCAATAAGAACAATTGCAAATTACAAATGAAAATGACTTTGGTGGTTCAGAGAATGAGGTCTTAATGCAGACCTTGTAAAAGTCAACAGATCTAGAGGGATAACTGCTGAGAGATCACAGTTACAGGTAGTCCCCGCTTTGCTATGTCTCGTGTCGCCTCCTCCACTGACTCGTAGATTACTGTCCCTTCGTCGAAGAATACCTTCAGCTTTGCAGGATACAGAGTCCGAAACTTTTTGTTTTTATTTTTCAGAGCTCGTTGTGCTTCTGCAAATTCTCATCGTTTGATGAGAATTCGGGATGCATAGTCTTGATCCAGACTTATTTTGCTGTTGTTCCACACAAAGCCTCTCCTTTGCCATGCCAGTTCTAGGATGTTTTCCTTCGTTCTGTAGCTAAGAAATATGGCAACCAGTGATCTCGGCAGTGCTCCCGCGGGGGTCGCGGACACAGAGCGTGGTGAGCTCGCTCAAGCTGAATATCGGTGGAGGGTGGTATTTCGAGGTTCTCTCTGAGCAACTTTTTAACAAAAGTAATCACAGAGTCTGCCTCCCCGTCTGCTCCTTCTGGAACGCCATATATCCTCACGTTTTCACGTCTTGAATGGCTCTCTTGGTCCATTAGCCTCCCCTGAAGCTGCACCTAAAGTTTTAGCATCTCAGCCAGGACATCTTCCGTGACTTGTATTCTTTCTTCGTTCTGTAAGATGCGTGTTTCTGCCTCATTCATCCTAGAATTCACTTTTGAAATCTCTCCTTTAATGGATTCGAGCTGGGATCTGCAGTCTTGTCGAAAATCCCGTATTCGTCCTCGTGTTTTTCTGAATATTTGGTCGATTTTTGCTCTTGTGCCTAGTCGCCATTCCTGCCCCGTCTTCTATGCAAAGATAATATCCACTTTTTAATAGTAACTTTCAAGTTCAGGGGTGTTTTCTTCACTCTTTTATTCGGGAGACAAGTTCTTATGCTGCCATCTAGCTGGTGACGTAACTGGAACCCCCCTTAACTGGAAATATGTGGCAATCTTACCCTAACACAATTAATCAATGAACCAATTTGCCCAAATCTAAAAGAACCTACCAATACTTGACTATTGTAAGTCGCTTTGGACAAAAGCGTCTGCCAAATGTAATGTAATGTAAAAAGTCAACCCTGGTAGATCTAATACTGTCCAAAAAAGCTGACAAAATTACTGCTTCAGGAGTCTTTGAACTTGGCATAAGTGATCATTGTCCCATTGGATGTATTAGAGGCAGTTGTACAAACAAAACAGGCTCTCGATTGGTGGTTAGAAGAAATTTTAATAATTTTAACGAGCAAGATTTCCTTTCTGACTTGGCAATGAGTGAAATCTACCTTACTTCAGAAATCCCTGATGTTACCATTTCAGTAAAACGTTCCTAATAGTGGTAAACAAACATGCCCCTTTCAAAAAGTCAAGAATAAGAGACAGGTCAAGCCCCTGGTTCACGGGTGAAATCTCCTCATTGTTTAAGGCCAGAAATAAAGCTTGGTCAACTGCTAGACGCTCAGGGGAGAGAGACCATTGTCTTACTTTTAGACAGCTGAGAAACAAATGTACTTCTGTTGTTAGAAAAGCTAAATCAGAATATTACCTCAACTTAATCACCAGCTCTAGAAACCCTCAAAACTTCTGGAAAATAGTAAATTCCCTCAAAAATAATTCCCCTCCTTTTCCAACCAGTGTTTTAGTTAATGATAAGCTAATTTCTGACCAGAAGGAAATGTGTCAAGCTTTTACCTCCCATTTTGCTGCAGCTGGACACATCTTTGATATAAATAGCACAAACATATTGAATAAAACAGATCCCAACTCTACTGTTTCTAAAACACATGGTCTCTTCTAACTTCAGCCATTTTCTCCATATTTAGTTGCTAATGCCCTGGCTCAAATTAATCCACGAAAAGATACATTTTAAAATACATTTTATATATTTTTAATCTCTCAGTTTCATCTTGCAGAATTCCCAGGATCTGGAAAACAGCTCATGTAATTCCTCTGCATAAAGGTGGTGAGACAACAGAGTTAAATAATTATCTCAACTGTCGTGTTTAGCAAAGATGTAAGAATCTCTAGTGAACCAACGATTAAAATAATTTATTCGCAAAAATTCTATTTGAACTAAATATCAGTCTGGTTTTAGAGAAGGACACAGCACTATCTCTGCTACAACATTGGTTTAAATGATGTCTATTCAGAAATGGACAAGAAGAAACATTGTGCAGCAATTTTTATTGACTTAACTAAAGCTTTCGACACTCTCTTGATCACTCTCTTTTTTAAGGAATTTAGCTTTGTTGAATCTGCTCTGGAATGGACACAACCTGACTGACAAAAAACAATGCAAGTTAAAAAGCTTCGAACGACAGTAGGTGAGCTTCATGGTACAGTTTAAAAAGCTCCGCGGAACAGTTTAAAAAGCTCCGCGGCACAGTTAAAAATGCTCTGCGGCAGTTTAAAAAGCTCCGCGGCACAGTTTAAAAAGCTCCGCGGCAGTTTAAAAAGCTCCGCGGCACAGTTTAAAAAGCTCCGCGGTACAGTTAAAAAAGCTCCGCGGTACAGTTTAAAAAGCTCCGCGGTACAGTTAAAAAAGCTCCGCGGTACAGTTAAAAAAGCGCCGCGGTACAGTTAAAAAAACGCCGCGGTACAGTTTACAAAGCTCCGCCGTAGCTCCGCAGTACAGTATAAAAAGCTCCGTGGTACAGTTTAAAAAGCTCCGCGGCACTGTCTAAAAAGCTCCGCGGTACAGTTAAAAAAGCTCCGCGGTACAGTTTAAAAAGCTCTGCAGCACTGTTTAAAAAGCTCAGCGGCACTGTTTAAAAAGCTCCGCAGTACAGTTAAAAAAGCTCCGCAGTACAGTTAAAAAAGCTCCGCGGTACAGTTTAAAAAGCTCCGCGGTAGCTCCGCGGTACAGTTTAAAAAGCTCCGCGGTACAGTTTAAAAAGCTCCGCGGTACAGTTTAAAAAGCTCCGTGGCACTGTTTAAAAAGCTCCACGGTACAGTTTAAAAAGCTCCGCGGTACAGTTTAAAAAGCTCCGCGGTACAGTTTAAAAACCTCCGCCGTAGCTCCGCGGAACAGTTTAAAATCTTCGTGGTAGCTCCGCGGTACAGTTTTAAAAGCTTCGCCGTAGCTCCGCGGTACAGCTTAAAAAGCTCCGCGGTACAGTTAAAAAAGCTCCGCGGCACAGTTTAAAAAGCTCCGCAGTACAGTTAAAAAAGCTCCGCGGTACAGTTTAAAAAGCTCCGCGGTACAGTTTAAGAAGCTCCGCGGCACTGTTTAAAAAGCTCCGCCGTAGCTCCGCGGTACAGCTTAAAAAGCTCCGCGGTACAGTTTAAAAAGCTCCGCGGTACAATTTAAAAAGCACCGCGGCACTGTTTAAAAAGCTCCGCGGTACAGTTTAAAAAGCTCCGCGGTACAGTTTAAAAAGCTCCGCGGTACAGTTTAAAAGCTCCGCGGTACAGTATAAAAGCTCCACGGTACAGTTTAAAAAGCTCCGCGGAACAGTTTAAAAGCTCTGCGGTACAGTTTAAAAAGCTCCGCCGTAGCTCCACGGTACAATTTAAAAAGCACCGCGGTACAGTTTAAAAAGCTCCGCGGTACAGTTTAAAAGCTCCGCGGTACAGTTTAAAAAGCTCCGCGGTACAGTTTAAAAGCTCCGTGGTACAGTTTAAAAATCTCCGCGGTTCTGTTTTAAAAGCTCCTCGGTACAATTTAAAAAGCTCCGCGGTACAGTTTAAAAAGCTCCGCGGTACAGTATAAAAGCTCCACGGTACAGTTTAAAAAGCTCCGCGGTACAGTTTAGAAGCTCCGTGGTACTGTTTAAAAATCTCAGCGGTTCTGTTTTAAAAGCTCCACGGTACAATTTAAAAAGCACCGCGATACAATTTGAAAAGCTCTGAAGCAAAGTTTAAAAAGCTCCGCGGTACAGTTTAAAAAGCTCTGCGGTACAGTTTAAAAAGCTCCGCGGCACTGTTTAAAAAGCTCCGCCGTAGCTCCGCGGTACAGCTTAAAAAGCTGCGCGGTACAGTTTAAAAAGCTCCGCGGTACAATTTAAAAAGCACCGCGGCACTGTTTAAAAAGCTCCGCGGTACAGTTTAAAAAGCTCCGAGGTACAGTTTAAAAAGCTCCGCGGTACAGTTTAAAATGCTCCGCGGTACAGTTTAAAAGCTCCGCGGTACAGTTTAAAAAGCTCCGCGGTACAGTTTAAAAGCTCCGTGGTACAGTTTAAAAAGCTCCGCGGTACAGTTTAAAAAGCTCCGCGGTACAGTTTAAAAGCTCCGTGGTACTGTTTAAAAATCTCAGCGGTTTTGTTTTAAAAGCTCCACGGTACAATTTAAAAAGCTCTGAAGCAAAGTTTAAAAAGCTTCGCGGTACAATTTAAAAAGCTCCGCGGTTCTGTTTTAAAAGCTCCGCGGTACAGTTTAAAAAGCTCCGCTGTTCTGTTTCAAAAGCTCCGCGGCACTGTTTAAAAAGCTCCGCAGTACAGTTTAAAAAGCTCCGCAGCACTGTTTAAAAAGCTCCGTCGTAGCTCCGCGGTACAGTTTAAAAAGCACCGCGGCACTGTTTAAAAAGCTCCGCCGTAGCTCCGCGGTACAGTTTAAAAAGCTCCGCGGTACAGTTTAAAAAGCTCCGCGGCACTGTTTAAAAATCTCCGCGGTACAGTTTAAAAAGCTCCGCAGTACAGTTTAAAAAACTCCGCGGTACAGTTAAAAAAGCGCCGCGGTACAGTTTAAAATGCTCTGCCGTAGTTCCGCGGTACAGTTTAAAAAGGCTCCGCGGCACAGTTTAAAAAGCACCGCGGCACTGTTTAAAAAGCTCCGCGGTACAGTTTAAAAAGCTCCGTGGTACAGTTTAAAAAGCGCCACGGTACAGTTTAAAAAGCTCTGCGGTAGAGGTTAAAAAGCTCCGCTGTACAGTTTAAAAAGCTCCGCGGTACAGTTTAAAAAGCTCCGCGGTACAGTTTAAAAGCTCCGCGGTACAGTTTAAAAAGCTCCGCGGTACAGTTTAAAAGCTCCGCGGTACAGTTTAAAAAGCTCCGCGGTTCTGTTTTAAAAGCTCCACGGTACAGTTTAAAAAGCTCCGCTGTTCTGTTTCAAAAGCTCCGCGGCACTGTTTTAAAAGCTCCGCGGTACAGTTTAAAAAGCTCCGCGGTACAGTTTAAAAAGCGCCGCGGTACAGTTTAAAAAGCTCCGTGGTACAGTTTAAAAAGCTCCACGGTACAGTTAAAAAAGCTCAGCGGAACAGTTTAAAGAGCGCCGCGGTACAGTTTAAAAAGCCCCGCGTTACAGTTTAAAAAGCTCTGCGGCACTGTTTAAAAAGCTCCGCCGTAGCTCCGCGGTACAGTTAAAAAAGCTCCGTGGTACAGTTTAAAAAGCTCCGCGGCACTGTTTAAAAAGCCCAGCGGCACTGTTTAAAAAGCTCCGTGGTACAGTAAAAAAAGCTCCGCGGTACAGTTTAAAAAGCTCCGCCGTAGCTCCGCGGTACAGTTTAAAAAGCTCCGCGGTACAGTTTAAAAAGCTCCGTGGCACTGTTTAAAAAGCTCTGCGGTACAGTTTAAAAAGCTCGGCGGTACAGTTTAAAAAGCTCTGCCGTAGCTCCACGGTACAGTTTAAAAAGCTCCGCGGTACAGTTGAAAAAGCTCCGCGGTACAGTTTAAAAACCTCTGCGGTACAGTTTAAAAAGCTCCGCGGTACAGTTTAAAAAGCTCCGCCGTAGCTCCGCGGTACAGTTTAAAAAGCTCCGCGGTACAGTTTAAAAAGCTCCGCCGTAGCTCCGCGGTACAGTTTAAAAAGCTCCGCGGTACAGTTTAAAAAGCTCCGCGGTACAGTTTAAAAAGCTCCGCGGTACAGTTTAAAAAGCTCCGCGGTACAGTTTAAAAAGCTCCGCGGTACAGTTTAAAAAGCTCCGCCGTAGCTCCGCGGTACAGTTTAAAAAGCTCCGCGGTACAGTTTAAAAAGCTCCGCCGTAGCTCCGCGGTACAGTTTAAAAAGCTCCGCGGTACAGTTTAAAAAGCTCCGCGGCACTGTTTAAAAAGCTCCGCGGTACAGTTTAAAAAGCTCCGCAGTACAGTTTAAAAAACTCCGCGGTACAGTTAAAAAAGCGCCGCGGTACAGTTTAAAATGCTCTGCCGTAGTTCCGCGGTACAGTTTAAAAAGGCTCCGCGGCACAGTTTAAAAAGCTCCGCGGTACAGTTTAAAAAGCTCCGCGGTACAGTTTAAAAAGCTCCGCGGTACAGTTTAAGAAGCTCCGCGGTACAGTTTAAAAAGCTCCGCGGTACAGTTTAAAAAGCTCCGCGGTACAATTTAAAAAGCACCACGGCACTGTTTAAAAAGCTCCGCAGTACAGTTTAAAAATCTCCGCGGTACAGTTTAAAAAGCTCCGCGGTACAGTTTAAAAAGCTCCGCGGTACAGTTTAAAAGCTCTGCGGTACAGTTTAAAAAGCTCCGCGGTACAGTTTAAAAGCTCCGTGGTACAGTTTAAAAATCTCCGCGGTTCTGTTTTAAAAGCTCCTTGGTACAGTTTAAAAAGCTCCGCGGTACAGTTTAAAAAGCTCCGCGGTACAGTTTAAAAGCTCCGTGGTACTGTTTAAAAATCTCAGCGGTTTTGTTTTAAAAGCTCCACGGTACAATTTAAAAAGCACCGCGGTACAATTTGAAAAGCTCTGAAGCAAAGTTTAAAAAGCTTCGCGGTACAGTTTAAAAAGCTCCACGGTTCTGTTTTAAAAGCTCCGCGGTACAGTTTAAAAAGCTCCGCTGTTCTGTTTCAAAAGCTCCGCGGCACTGTTTAAAAAGCTCCGCGGTACAGTTTAAAAAGCTCCGCAGCACTGTTTAAAAAGCTCCGCCGTAGCTCCGCGGTACAGTTTAAAAAGCTCCGCGGCACTGTTTAAAAAGCTCCGCCGTAGCTCCGCGGTACAGTTTAAAAAGGCTCCGCGGCACAGTTTAAAAAGCTCCGCGGTACAGTTTAAAAAGCTCCGCGGTACAGTTTAAGAAGCTCCGCGGTACAGTTTAAGAAGCTCCGCGGTACAGTTTAAAAAGCTCCGCGGTACAGTTTAAAAAGCTCCGCGGTACAATTTAAAAAGCACCACGGCACTGTTTAAAAAGCTCCGCAGTACAGTTTAAAAATCTCCGCGGTACAGTTTAAAAAGCTCCGCGGTACAGTTTAAAAAGCTCCGCGGTACAGTTTAAAAGCTCTGCGGTACAGTTTAAAAAGCTCCGCGGTACAGTTTAAAAGCTCCGTGGTACAGTTTAAAAATCTCCGCGGTTCTGTTTTAAAAGCTCCTTGGTACAGTTTAAAAAGCTCCGCGGTACAGTTTAAAAAGCTCCGCGGTACAGTTTAAAAGCTCCGTGGTACTGTTTAAAAATCTCAGCGGTTTTGTTTTAAAAGCTCCACGGTACAATTTAAAAAGCACCGCGGTACAATTTGAAAAGCTCTGAAGCAAAGTTTAAAAAGCTTCGCGGTACAGTTTAAAAAGCTCCGCGGTTCTGTTTTAAAAGCTCCGCGGTACAGTTTAAAAAGCTCCGCTGTTCTGTTTCAAAAGCTCCGCGGCACTGTTTAAAAAGCTCCGCGGTACAGTTTAAAAAGCTCCGCAGCACTGTTTAAAAAGCTCCGTCGTAGCTCCGCGGTACAGTTTAAAAAGCTCCGCGGCACTGTTTAAAAAGCTCCGCCGTAGCTCCGCGGTACAGTTTAAAAAGCTACGCGGTACAGTTTAAAAAGCTCCGCGGCACTGTTTAAAAAGCTCCGCAGTACAGTTTAAAAAGGTCCTCAGTACAGTTTAAAAAACTCCGCGGCACAGTTTAAAAAGCTCCGCGACACAGTTAAAAAAGCTCCGCAGTACAGTTTAAAAAGCGCTGCGGTACAGTTTAAAAAGCTCCGCGGCACAGTTTAAAAAGCTCCACGGTACAGTTTAAAAAGCTCCGCAGTACAGTTTAAAAAGGTCCTCAGTACAGTTTAAAAAACTCTGCGGTACAGTTTAAAAAGCTCAGCGGTACAGTTTAAAAAGCTCAGCAGCACTGTTTAAAAAGCGCTGCGGTACAGTTTAAAAAGCTCCGCGGCACAGTTTAAAAAGCTCCACGGTACAGTTTAAAAAGCTCCTCGGTACAGTTTAAAAAGCTCAGCGGTACAGTTTAAAAAGCTCAGCAGCACTGTTTAAAAAGCGCTGCGGTACAGTTTAAAAAGCTCCGCGGCACAGTTTAAAAAGCTCCGCGGTACAGTTTAAATAGCTCAGCGGTACAGTTTAAAAAGCTCAGCAGCACTGTTTAAAAAGCGCTGCGGTACAGTTTAAAAAGCTCCGCGGTAGAGGTTAAAAAGCTCCGCTGTACAGTTTAAAAAGCTCCGCGGTACAGTTTAAAAAGCTCCGCGGTACAGTTTAAAAGCTCCGCGGTACAGTTTAAAAAGCTCCGCGGTACAGTTTAAAAGCTCCGCGGTACAGTTTAAAAAGCTCCGCGGTTCTGTTTTAAAAGCTCCACGGTACAGTTTAAAAAGCTCCGCTGTTCTGTTTCAAAAGTTCCGCGGCACTGTTTTAAAAGCTCCGCGGTACAGTTTAAAAAGCTCCGCGGTACAGTTTAAAAAGCGCCGCGGTACAGTTTAAAAAGCTCCACGGTACAGTTAAAAAAGCTCAGCGGAACAGTTTAAAGAGCGCCGCGGTACAGTTTAAAAAGCCCCGCGTTACAGTTTAAAAAGCTCTGCGGCACTGTTTAAAAAGCTCCGCCGTAGCTCCGCGGTACAGTTAAAAAAGCTCCGTGGTACAGTTTAAAAAGCTCCGCGGCACTGTTTAAAAAGCCCAGCGGCACTGTTTAAAAAGCTCCGTGGTACAGTAAAAAAAGCTCCGCGGTACAGTTTAAAAAGCTCCGCCGTAGCTCCGCGGTACAGTTTAAAAAGCTCCGCGGTACAGTTTAAAAAGCTCCGTGGCACTGTTTAAAAAGCTCTGCGGTACAGTTTAAAAAGCTCGGCGGTACAGTTTAAAAAGCTCTGCCGTAGCTCCACGGTACAGTTTAAAAGCTCTGCGGTACAGTTTAAAAAGCTCCGCGGTACAGTTTAAAAGCTCCGTGGTACAGTTTAAAAATCTCCGCGGTTCTGTTTTAAAAGCTCCTTGGTACAGTTTAAAAAGCTCCGCGGTACAGTTTAAAAAGCTCCGCGGTACAGTTTAAAAGCTCCGTGGTACTGTTTAAAAATCTCAGCGGTTTTGTTTTAAAAGCTCCACGGTACAATTTAAAAAGCACCGCGGTACAATTTGAAAAGCTCTGAAGCAAAGTTTAAAAAGCTTCGCGGTACAGTTTAAAAAGCTCCGCGGTTCTGTTTTAAAAGCTCCGCGGTACAGTTTAAAAAGCTCCGCTGTTCTGTTTCAAAAGCTCCGCGGCACTGTTTAAAAAGCTCCGCGGTACAGTTTAAAAAGCTCCGCAGCACTGTTTAAAAAGCTCCGCCGTAGCTCCGCGGTACAGTTTAAAAAGCTCCGCGGCACTGTTTAAAAAGCTCCGCCGTAGCTCCGCGGTACAGTTTAAAAAGGCTCCGCGGCACAGTTTAAAAAGCTCCGCGGTACAGTTTAAAAAGCTCCGCGGTACAGTTTAAAAAGCTCCGCGGTACAGTTTAAGTAGCTCCGCGGTACAGTTTAAAAAGCTCCGCGGTACAGTTTAAAAAGCTCCGCGGTACAATTTAAAAAGCACCACGGCACTGTTTAAAAAGCTCCGCAGTACAGTTTAAAAATCTCCGCGGTACAGTTTAAAAAGCTCCGCGGTACAGTTTAAAAAGCTCCGCGGTACAGTTTAAAAGCTCTGCGGTACAGTTTAAAAAGCTCCGCGGTACAGTTTAAAAGCTCCGTGGTACAGTTTAAAAATCTCCGCGGTTCTGTTTTAAAAGCTCCTTGGTACAGTTTAAAAAGCTCCGCGGTACAGTTTAAAAAGCTCCGCGGTACAGTTTAAAAGCTCCGTGGTACTGTTTAAAAATCTCAGCGGTTTTGTTTTAAAAGCTCCACGGTACAATTTAAAAAGCACCGCGGTACAATTTGAAATGCTCTGAAGCAAAGTTTAAAAAGCTTCGCGGTACAGTTTAAAAAGCTCCGCGGTTCTGTTTTAAAAGCTCCGCGGTACAGTTTAAAAAGCTCCGCTGTTCTGTTTCAAAAGCTCCGCGGCACTGTTTAAAAAGCTCCGCGGTACAGTTTAAAAAGCTCCGCAGCACTGTTTAAAAAGCTCCGCCGTAGCTCCGCGGTACAGTTTAAAAAGCTCCGCGGCACTGTTTAAAAAGCTCCGCCGTAGCTCCGCGGTACAGTTTAAAAAGCTCCGCGGTACAGTTTAAAAAGGTCCTCAGTACAGTTTAAAAAACTCCGCGGCACAGTTTAAAAAGCTCCGCGACACAGTTAAAAAAGCTCCGCAGTACAGTTTAAAAAGCTCTGCGGTACAAGTTAAAAAGCTCCGCGGTACAGTTTAAAAAGCTCCGCAGTACAGTTTAAAAAGCTCCGCGGTACAGTTTAAAAAGCTCCACGGTACTGTTTAAAAACCTCCACGGTACAGTTAAAAAAGCGCCGCGGTACAGTTTAAAATGCTCTGCCGTAGTTCCGCGGTACAGTTTAAAAAGCTCCGCGGTACAGTTAAAAAGGCTACGCGGCACAGTTTAAAAAGCACCGCGGCACTGTTTAAAAAGCTCCGCGGTACAGTTTAAAAAGCTCCGCGGTACAGTTTAAAAAGCGCCACGGTACAGTTTAAAAAGCTCTGCGGTAGAGGTTAAAAAGCTCCGCTGTACAGTTTAAAAAGCTCCGCGGTACAGTTTAAAAGCTCCGTGGTACTGTTTAAAAATCTCCGTGGTTCTGTTTTAAAAGCTCCGCGGTACAATTTAAAAAGCACCGCGGTACAATTTTAAAAGCTCTGCAGCAAAGTTTAAAAAGCTCCGCGGTACAGTTTAAAAAGCTCCGCGTTTCTGTTTTAAAAGCTCCGCGGTACAGTTTAAAAAGCTCCGCTGTTCTGTTTCAAAAGCTCCGCGGCACTGTTTTAAAAGCTCCGCGGTACAGTTTAAAAAGCGCCGCGGTACAGTTTAAAAAGCTCCGTGGTACAGTTTAAAAAGCTCCACGGTACAGTTAAAAAGCTCCGCGGGCACTGTTTAAAAAGCTCAGCAGCACTGTTTAAAAAGCGCTGCGGTACAGTTTATAAAGCCCCGCGGTACAGTTTAAAAAGCTCCGCGGCACTGTTTTAAAAGCTCCGCGGTACAGTTTAAAAAGCTCCGCGGTACTGTTTAAAATGTCCGCGGTACAGTTTAAAAAGATCCGCGGTACAGTTTAAAAAGTTCCGCGGCACTGTTTAAAAAGCTCCGTGGCACTGTTTTAAAAGCTCCGCGGTACAGTCTAAAAAGCTCCGCGGTACAGTTTAAAAAGCTCAGCGGTACAGTTTAAAAAGCTCAGCAGCACTGTTTAAAAAGCGCTGCGGTACAGTTTAAAAAGCTCCGCGGCACAGTTTAAAAAGCTCCACGGTACAGTTTAAAAAGCTCCTCGGTACAGTTTAAAAAGCTCAGCGGTACAGTTTAAAAAGCTCAGCAGCACTGTTTAAAAAGCGCTGCGGTACAGTTTAAAAAGCTCCGCGGCACAGTTTAAAAAGCTCCGCGGTACAGTTTAAATAGCTCAGCGGTACAGTTTAAAAAGCTCAGCAGCACTGTTTAAAAAGCGCTGCGGTACAGTTTAAAAAGCTCCGCGGCACAGTTTAAAAAGCTCCTCGGTACAGTTTAAAAAGCTCCGCCGTAGCTCCGCGGTACAGTTTACAGTTAAAAAAGCTCCTCGGTACAGTTTAAAAAGCCCAGTGGCACAGTTTAAAAAGCTCCGCGGTACAGTTTAAAAAGCTCCGTGGTACAGTTTAAAAAGCTCCGCGGTACAGTTTAAAAAGCTCCGCGGCACTGTTTAAAAAGCTCCACGGTACAGTTTAAAAAGCTCCACGGTACAGTTTAAAAAGCTCCGCGGTACAGTTTAAAAACCTCTGCGGTACAGTTTAAAAAGCTCTGCGGTACAGTTTAAAAAGCTCCGCCGTAGCTCCGCGGTACAGTTTAAAAAGCTCCGTGGTACAGTTTAAAAAGCTCCGCCGTAGCTCCGCGGTACAGTTTACAATCTTCATGGTAGCTCCGCGGTACAGTTTAAAAAGCTCCGCCGTAGCTCCGCGGTACAGTTTACAATCCGCGGTACAGTTTAAAAAGCTCCACGGTACAGTTTAAAAAGCTCCGCGTACACTTTAAAAAGCTCCGCGGCTCTGTTTAAAAAACTCCGCGGTACAGTTTAAAAAGCTCCGCGGCACTTTTTAAAAAGCTCCGTGACACTGTTTTAAAAGCTCCGCGGTACAGTTTAAAAAGCTCCGCGGTACAGTTTAAAAAGCTCCGCGGTACAGTTTAAAAAGCGCCGCGGTACAGTTTAAAAAGCTCCGCGGCACAGTTTAAAAAGCTCCGCGGTACAGTTTAAAAAGCTCCGCGGTACAGTTTAAAAAGCGCCGCGGTACAGTTAAAAAGCTCCGCGGGCACTGTTTTAAAAGCTCCGCGTTACAGTTTAAAAAGCTCCGCGGTACACTTTAAAAAGCTGCGCGGCACTGTTTTAAAAGCTCCGCGGTACAGTTTAAAAAGCCCCGCGGTACTGTTTAAAAAACTCCGCGGTACAGTTTAAAAAGCTCCGCGGCACTGTTTAAAAAGCTCCGTGGCACTGTTTTAAAAGCTCCGCGGTACAGTTTAAAAAGCTCCACGGTACAGTTTAAAAAGCGCCGCGGTACAGTTTAAAAAGCTCCGCGGTACAGTTTAAAAAGCTCCGCGGTACAGTTTAAAAAGCTCCGCGGTACAGTTTAAAAAGCTCCGCGGCACAGTTTAAAAAGCCCAGCGACACAGTTTAAAAAGCTCCGTGGCACAGTTTAAAAAGCTCCGTGGTACAGTTTAAAAAGCTCCGCCGTACAGTTTAAAAAGCTCCGCGGCACTGTTTAAAAAGCTCCACGGTACAGTTTAAAAAGCTCCACGGTACAGTTTAAAAAGCTCCGTGGTACAGTTTAAAAACCTCTGCGGTACAGTTTAAAAAGCTCTGCGGTACAGTTTAAAAAGCTCCGCCGTAGCTCCGCGGTACAGTTTAAAAAGCTCTGTGGTACAGTTTAAAAAGCTCCGCCGTAGCTCCGCGGTACAGTTTACAATCTTCGTGGTAGCTCCGCGGTACAGTTTAAAAAGCTCCGCCGTAGCTCCGCGGTACAGTTTACAGTTAAAAAAGCTCCTCGGTACAGTTTAAAAAGCCCAGTGGCACAGTTTAAAAAGCTCCGCGGTACAGTTTAAAAAGCTCCGTGGTACAGTTTAAAAAGCTCCGCGGTACAGTTTAAAAAGCTCCGCGGCACTGTTTAAAAAGCTCCACGGTACAGTTTAAAAAGCTCCACGGTACAGTTTAAAAAGCTCCGCGGTACAGTTTAAAAACCTCTGCGGTACAGTTTAAAAAGCTCTGCGGTACAGTTTAAAAAGCTCCGCCGTAGCTCCGCGGTACAGTTTACAATCTTCATGGTAGCTCCGCGGTACAGTTTAAAAAGCTCCGCCGTAGCTCCGCGGTACAGTTTACAATCCGCGGTACAGTTTAAAAAGCTCCACGGTACAGTTAAAAAGCTCCGCAGGCACTATTTTAAAAGCTCCGCGGTACAGTTTAAAAAGCTCCGCGGTACACTTTAAAAAGCTCCGCGGCTCTGTTTAAAAAACTCCGCGGTACAGTTTAAAAAGCTCCGCGGCACTGTTTAAAAAGCTCCGTGACACTGTTTTAAAAGCTCCGCGGTACAGTTTAAAAAGCTCCGCGGTACAGTTTAAAAAGCTCCGCGGTACAGTTTAAAAAGCGCCGCGGTACAGTTTAAAAAGCTCCGCGGCACAGTTTAAAAAGCTCCGCGGTACAGTTTAAAAAGCTCCGCGGTACAGTTTAAAAAGCTCAGCAGTACAGTTTAAAAAGCGCCGCGGTACAGTTTAAAAAGCTCCGCGGTACAGTTTAAAAAGCTCCGCGGTACAGTTTAAAAAGCTCCACGGTACAGTTAAAAAGCTCTGCGGCACTGTTTTAAAAGCTCCGCGGTACAGTTTAAAAAGCTCCGCGGTACACTTTAAAAAGCTGCGCGGCACTGTTTTAAAAGCTCCGCGGTACAGTTTAAAAAGCCCCGCGGTACAGTTTAAAAAACTCCGCGGTACAGTTTAAAAAGCTCCGCGGCACAGTTTAAAAAGCCCAGCGACACAGTTTAAAAAGCTCCGTGGCACAGTTTAAAAAGCTCCGTGGTACAGTTTAAAAAGCTCCGCCGTACAGTTTAAAAAGCTCCGCGGCACTGTTTAAAAAGCTCCACGGTACAGTTTAAAAAGCTCCGTGGTACAGTTTAAAAACCTCTGCGGTACAGTTTAAAAAGCTCTGCGGTACAGTTTAAAAAGCTCCGCCGTAGCTCCGCGGTACAGTTTAAAAAGCTCCGTGGTACAGTTTAAAAAGCTCCGCCGTAGCTCCGCGGTACAGTTTACAATCTTCGTGGTAGCTCCGCGGTACAGTTTAAAAAGCTCCGCCGTAGCTCCGCGGTACAGTTTACAGTTAAAAAAGCTCCTCGGTACAGTTTAAAAAGCCCAGTGGCACAGTTTAAAAAGCTCCGCGGTACAGTTTAAAAAGCTCCGTGGTACAGTTTAAAAAGCTCCGCGGTACAGTTTAAAAAGCTCCGCGGCACTGTTTAAAAAGCTCCACGGTACAGTTTAAAAAGCTCCACGGTACAGTTTAAAAAGCTCCGCGGTACAGTTTAAAAACCTCCGCGGTACAGTTTACAATCCGCGGTACAGTTTAAAAAGCTCCACGGTACAGTTAAAAAGCTCCGCAGGCACTATTTTAAAAGCTCCGCGGTACAGTTTAAAAAGCTCCGCGGTACACTTTAAAAAGCTCCGCGGCTCTGTTTAAAAAACTCCGCGGTACAGTTTAAAAAGCTCCGCGGCACTGTTTAAAAAGCTCCGTGACACTGTTTTAAAAGCTCCGCGGTACAGTTTAAAAAGCTCCGCGGTACAGTTTAAAAAGCTCCGCGGTACAGTTTAAAAAGCGCCGCGGTACAGTTTAAAAAGCTCCGCGGCACAGTTTAAAAAGCTCCGCGGCACAGTTTAAAAAGCTCCGCGGTACAGTTTAAAAAGCTCCGCGGTACAGTTTAAAAAGCTCAGCGGTACAGTTTAAAAAGCGCCGCGGTACAGTTTAAAAAGCTCCGCGGTACAGTTTAAAAAGCTCCGCGGTACAGTTTAAAAAGCTCCACGGTACAGTTAAAAAGCTCCGCGGCACTGTTTTAAAAGCTCCGCGGTACAGTTTAAAAAGCTCCGCGGTACACTTTAAAAAGCTGCGCGGCACTGTTTTAAAAGCTCCGCGGTACAGTTTAAAAAGCCCCGCGGTACAGTTTAAAAAGCTCCGCGGCACTGTTTAAAAAGCTCCGTGGCACTGTTTTAAAAGCTCCACGGTACAGTTTAAAAAGCGCCGCGGTACAGTTTAAAAAGCTCCACGGTACAGTTTAAAAAGCTCCACGGTACAGTTTAAAAAGCTCCGCGGTACAGTTTAAAAACCTCTGCGGTACAGTTTAAAAAGCTCTGCGGTACAGTTTAAAAAGCTCCGCCGTAGCTCCGCGGTACAGTTTAAAAAGCTCCGTGGCACAGTTTAAAAAGCTCCGCGGTACAGTTTAAAAAGCTCTGTGGTACAGTTTAAAAAGCTCCGCGGTACAGTTTAAAAAGCTCCACGGTACAGTTAAAAAGCTCCGCGGGCACTGTTTTAAAAGCTCCGCGGTACAGTTTAAAAAGCTCCGCGGTACACTTTAAAAAGCTGCGCGGCACTGTTTTAAAAGCTCCGCGGTACAGTTTAAAAAGCCCCGCGGTACAGTTTAAAAAACTCCGCGGTACAGTTTAAAAAGCTCCGCGGCACTGTTTAAAAAGCTCCGTGGCACTGTTTTAAAAGCTCCGCGGTACAGTTTAAAAAGCTCCACGGTACAGTTTAAAAAGCGCCGCGGTACAGTTTAAAAAGCTCCGCGGTACAGTTTAAAAAGCTCCGCGGTACAGTTTAAAAAGCTCCGCGGTACAGTTTAAAAAGCTCCATGGTACAGTTAAAAAGCTCAGCAGCACTGTTTAAAAAGCCCCGCGGTACAGTTTAAAAAGCTCCGCGGCACAGTTTAAAAAGCTCTGCGGTACAGTTTAAAAAGCTCAGCGGTACAGTTTAAAAAGCGCCGCGGTACAGTTTAAAAAGCTCCACGGTACAGTTAAAAAGCTCCGCGGCACTGTTTTAAAAGCTCCGCGGTACAGTTTAAAAAGCTCCGCGGTACAGTTTAAAAAGCTCCGCGGTACAGTTTAAAAAGCTCCACGGAGCTCCACGGTACAGTTTAAAAAGCTCCACGGCTTTCAGAAAATCGTTTCTGAATCGAATCGTGACCCCAAAAATCGGAATCGAATCGAATCTGCTTTTAGCTACAGTGCACCAGTGAGCTGGACACTCTAAAAACTTCAGACAGCCTGTACCTGTTTTACTTAATCCTATTTATTCTTAACTTTTATTTTTTATTTTAGTCCTTCTTTTATTTTTTATTTCCTTTTTTATTTGTTTCCTTATTTTTATTTTATTATATATATATATATATAGTTTTGTATTATTGCTTTTTAACTTATTTTTTTTATTATTATTATTACTATTATTTTTATTATTATTATTGCTTTTATTTATTTTTTTCATTCATTTATTTGTATTTTTATTGTATAATGTAAAAGTTAGTTTAGGCTAATTTTAACTAATTCATGTTGTATTAGTCTTATTTTCTTTTGATCTTAATTTTTTATCAATTAAACCATAATTTATTATAATCATTAATTTAATGTTTTTCAAGTTTATTCTAATTCTATTTTTATTTTTTATCTATTTTACTTTAATTCTATTTTTATTTTTTTAAATCTATTTTTATATTTTATTTACTGCTATTTTACAATAATTAAATTGATTTATTATTATCTCTGTCATGTCAATCCCTGTGTTTGTAAATGCTCAGCTACATTGAAAATGAGGGCTGCCCTCAATATACAGCCGAGTCAAAATAAAGTTTGATTGATTGATTGATTGATTGATTGATTGATTGATTGATTGATTGTCACCCATAATGGTGTGTGCATTGCAATATTTTGAGCAGAACTGTGCTCTTACCCTGCTAATTGAACCTTCACACTCTGCTCTTACTGGTGCAATGTGCAATTAATGAAGATTGGCAACCAGGCTGCTCCAATTTAGCCATGAAACCTCCCACACTAAAATGACAGGTGTTTCATTTTCATTGTCCAACCTCTGTATATAATAAACATCACTCAGTCACTCAATCAGAAAATAAGTTGCTTAAATGGCACATATTTGACACTTAAGAAAATATTACCCTAGCTTTTATTAATTTGACAGTGTTTGCACTTTGATTGAATATATGTAGCGCTGGAACACAGAACATTTATTTGTGGTTTGAGAACAAAATGAGCTTTTGAGCAGGAAAGAAACTATTTGTTCAACTGAATTAAGTAGGTGTGTTTAAAAACAATAAAAACTGTTTAAAAAAGTAATATAAATCATACATAATACAGTGTAAGTTAGTGGTGTACAATGCAGTATCTTACAAAATAATATCGCCAACATTTTTGAACATTGGTAACAATATTTTACCTTGAAAGTATTAGGGTACTACTTTTTTGCAGTTTTTAGCAAAAGACAAAATTCACACAGATTATATCTTTCCACTATCATTTTACTTCAGTCCTGGATATATGAAGATATATGGAGTGCATTATTAGTATCATGGCATTCTGGATCATTGACTTCTGTTACAAATCTGAGAAAAAAACTTGTATTTTTTAATATCTCAGGTAAGTTGTGACATATCATATCGTATGCAATAATAAAATGTAATTTTCATTTAGTTGCAGTAGTATATATGACAAAAAAAAACAATATTTTGTCCCATTTCCAAGAGTATTGTTACTATTACTTTAGGCCCATATCGCCCATCCCTAGTATAAGTAATCAACTATAATATACTTGATGTCTATCACTATACTATATTTATAATATAATTGATGTCATCACTATACTATATCTATAATATAATTAATGTCATCACTATACTATATCTATAATATAATTAATGTCATCACTATACTGTAACTATAATATAATTGATGTCATCACTATACTATAACTATAATATACTTGATGTCATCACTATACTATATAATATAATTGATGTCATCACTATACTGTAACTATAATAAAATTGATGTCTAAACTGTGAAGTAGACTCACTGTGTCCATTAATCACCAGCTGTGTGTGTGTGTGTGTGTGTGTGTGTGTTTCCACAGTGTGCACATGGTGGCTGCCTGATGGAGCTGTGTATTCAGCTTAGCATCACCATGCTGGGAAAACAACTCATCCAGAACAACCTATTTGAGATTGGCATACCGTAAATACCCCCCCCCCCCCCCCCCCCCCGTTAACTGTAAAGTTTGTGTGTTTAATGTAAAGGTTGTTCTATGTGTGTTTGATGTTGATTTGGTTATCGTTTGTGTGTTTGTTGTTGATATGGTTGCTGGTGTTTGTCCGTTTGTTGTTAATATGATTGTTATTTAAGGTGCTGTTGTGATGGTTGTTTGCTTCTTTGTGGGTAGGGTTGCAACGGTATGAGATTTTCACGGTATGATAACCGTCTCAGAAAATACCGCGGTATCACGGTTATCACGGTATCACAGTTTGTTACATATATATTAAACTGACCCTTAAAGAATTTACAACAAAGGTTTTTTGTTCAATTAACTATTTATTGTAGAAACCTGGAACAATTATAATTTTAATGTCTCCTTAAAAAAAATTAGCTGTACACCATCAGGTGAAGGAAACCAGGTTTTCCCACTACTCTTAAGGGCATTAAGAGTGTATTTATATATATATATATATACACATACATTATACACATTACATGTCCTCTAAGAAGTAAAGATCCTGTATTTAAAATATTCAGTACAGTTATTTAAGTTTAAATTATTTAATATCTGATAAACTGAGCCTGGGTCAGTGTCTGATCAACAACTGCTGTAAACGTCCGTTTTACTGCCAAGTTGGTATATAACCAGATACTGCAGAAAGAGGGGATTTATTTCTGACATGATCCTCACAATAGAGATTTCTATTTTAAGGCTTTCACACCGAGTCTGGTTTTAGCACATGAAAAATTTGAAATTGAACGCATGTAAATGAATGGCGTCTTTCACATCCAGTCCGGCCAGTACCTTTACACGGACACGTGAATCCATCGTAGCACGCACTTCACGCCTGTACCTGCGTGCCCAAATTTCGGATAACTCAGCGCTTTTGCTTTTGCGCTTACCGCATGGGTTGTGCACGACTACAAAGAGGTTTTATTTATGTTCAGATTAAAATTATAAACTAAACACATACTTTCCGCTGCACAGTGGGGTGGTGTTCTCGGAGATGGGAGAACAGGTTTGACGTATGTCCACCTTTAGCTGTGACTTTACGGCCACATTGATTAGAAATCGGATAACCATCCTCGGATGCGTTCGGCTGGTATCTGAAATAGTCCCACACTGCTGATTTTAGTTTAGCCTTTTTGTAGGCGGACGGAGATTTGTTTAGTCTGATGCTCTTTCTGCTGTTCTCACCGCTGTGTGCTGAGTAGCTGAAGCAGAGCAGAGTTGCGCATGCGCGGGTGAGTTTCTCCGCTGGCTTGCGTTTTACCGGTAATAAGCAAACACACACGGTATGATAACCGTGCATTTTAATACCATGGTATACCGTGAAACCGGTTACCGCTGCAACCCTATTTGTGGGGTTATCATTGTTTGAGGCTTCTTTTAACGGTTGTTTGGATGTTGGAGTAATGGTTGTAATTTGCATGTTTTTTGGTGTTTTGACTGTTTGTGTGTTTGTAATAAGCCTAAAGTTGCAATTGCATTGGTTGTTGCATTGAGTGTATTTTAATGGTAATTGTGTGTGTGGTTGTTGTAATGGCCAGAGTTTTGTCATGTTAAATGGCTTTTGCCTGAGTGTGTTTCCTGTTGTAGCTGCTGTTTTGCTGTTTATTATGGTTGTTTTTGTTTACAGTAAGTTGAAGAAGCTGATTCGCTACATAAAGTCGAAGCGAAACGCGTTTCAGGAGGAAGAGCGTGAGAAAAAACTGCAACGCTACGAGACTGATTACTTCCTGGAACCCTTTGCCGGTCTCACCCCTGAGTACATGGAGATGAGTGAGTGTATTGTGTATCTATCTACCACCCAATGTATACTGATTACACACGTAGTAGGGCTGCACAATATATTGTGAAAGCATCAGCATCCCAATAGTCACATCGAAGGAACTATTTTCTTACATAACACAAGTCATACACTTTTGGACAAAGCAAGCACTTAATTTAAACATCTGTAAACTCTTTCTAGAATACTATTTTTGCATCCAAAGACAACTAGCTTGTGTTTCTTGAGTGTTCATAGTTTAGGGCAGAGCAGCCTGTTTTAAAAAAAAGTTTGTCATAGTAATTCTGTGTATTATTAGAGTGTAATTCTTGTTGGTTTTACGTTGAAGATGATTTATTGCAGATTTAGAGTTAATAATAGCTTAATATTCATTAATACACAAAGATGTGTACCATATTATAAATTGATGTTCTTTTCATCATCAATTATTCACCAAAAAGCACAAAATAACCAGTCAATTTCCAACACTATTTAGTTAACAATTCTAATATGAGGTTTAATTTATCACTCATTAGATATTTCAATTTGTGTATATGACCTACCATGCATGATGTAAAAAATGTTACCATCAGTCTACTCAAAAAAATTAAGGCAACAGATCACAAACAATATTAATAGATAAATATTGCTAGGCTTAAATCAGAAGGTTTTTAGAATACCTAGAAGGTATGTTTTAGGAAGCTGGCATAACTGAGCTTTACTGTGTAGATAAAGACAGACAGCAAAACATAAGCTGTGGCAAAATCTTTCGGTCCTGTAATGATATGCACCCCTCAGTTACAATCCCATGTTTGCCACAACCACTGCCATTAAGAGCAGGTTCACTTTTAAAAATTCAAGCTTTAGAAATTAGAGCAACCAGTTAGCAACACCTTAGCAACCATGTGGAATATGTTAGCAACTGCTTAGCAACCACTTAGCAACCACCTGGAATATGTTGGCAACTGCCTAGCAACAGCTTAGCAACCACTTAAGTAATGATCGCAACTGCCTAGCAAATACTTAGCAACACCTTAGCAACCACTTGAAATATGTTAGCAACTGCTTAGCAACAGCTTAGCAACCACCTATAAAACGTTAGCAACTGCCTAGCAACCACTTGGAAAACGTTCTATTGAAAATGAATGGGGAGAATTTTGTCACAATTTTTGAGGTACGAAGACAAAGTTGCCCCATAGGAATGAGGAATGGGGCCTATCGAAGGAAGGCAGCTAGATCTTCAGTACTGTGAGTGTATGGAACAGCTATTGGATAAAACAGCATTAGGTCAAAGGTTTGGATACCCTGGCACCCCAGCCAGAGCACCAGTATTGTAAAAGTATGGAGCTACTGGTCAAAAGTTTGGATACCCCAGAGCTCCAGTACTGTGTTGTGCCCACTGAAGTTGTGTCGTCATTTTGTAGTCGGCGCCATGTTGTTTATGCCCATATTTGGGGTTCCGTGTCTAAGCGGTTTAAGTAAATAGGGAATTTGAATGGGCTTTTCAAAAACTGGCTCCTATCACATTCTGTGGTAAATAAATATGTTTAGAACCCTGTATGTTTTATTCTGTGCACATTTTACTCTATATAACTGGATCCTCTGAATTTCGAGATCGTTTAAGGGTAGTAATTAGAAAAATGCTAACTTTAAGCTAATGCTTAACTGACATCACAGCACAGTGGCTGGAAATGACCCCGGACTGGATTCTGCATAACAACAGTGAACTCCGGTCAGATCGCGTTTTGGATTATTATGCTTCTTCACAGAGGTCCCTAAAGCATTTAAACAGGTGAAAACTCTTTCAGTAATTGTTACGTTCCCAATTAAAAGTTGTTGTGGTCTAGGGTAAATTAGGAAGTAAACAAACATAAAAATTGATGGAATAAAGGGACTGGAAGCAGAGAATTAGATGAAAAAAGAAACCAGGGATTTTGCTGGTTGTTTTACAAAATTTTACAAAAGTGTACAATAAACAAATAACAAGTGAAAGATACAAAATATAACAAAATTACTAATAAGCTGTTTCTTCAAACTAAAATGCCTAAGGTGGACTGTGGACGGTGCCAAAGGAAAGAAAATAATAAAAGTGTGCTAACCTACCTAACCCAAAAACTAAACTAAACCAAAAATACAGCAGTGGCACCCGCACTTTACCTGGTGTGTCTAGACATTGTGTTACCTATGTGATGAATAATGTGAAGGGCCCAACTTATCTGTCCACCAAAGTGCAACAGAGTGGAGTGGTGAGGGAGGGGGGAGGACACTCAGACAAACACCTCACTCTCACAGAAACAAACTACATACTCCACATTCATCCAAACATTCACTACTCACAACTATTCACAGGAAACACAGAAACAGACAGAAACAGCCTAAACAGTCACAGAATCTCTTAACACTTTCCTCTTTCCCCTCAGCTCTCATCTCCCGACTGACGCGACTGAGCTGCGTCATATTTGAAAATGCCTGCCCCATCCGGTCAGAGCACGCAGGTCATTGGTAGGTGTAGATCCAGCAGGGCGGCAAGGCTACGCTCCTCCTACTGGGTCCTCCCACCAAACCTAATCAGCCAATTTTTTGGGGCGGCAGGCGACGCTCCCCCTACCGGGTCCTCCCACCAAACCTAATCAGCCAATCAGAGACAGGGAAAGAGCGAGAGACAGACAGAGCGAGAAAAACGGGGAGAAAGACAGAAAAACATGTTCTACATGCAGATGCACGTAACACGCCCCCCCTAAAAAGAACAACACAGTTTGCGATCAGTTACATCACAAGAATAAAAAAGTGTTTTTCGTCAGTACTTCATTTAAAAAAAAAAAACAGGAGAGTGTAAAAAAAACTATGATGCATGAGAAAGTGCATCAGCCACAACATTATCTACTCCTTTCTTGTGTCAAATCTCCAGCTGGTAATCCTGTAGTAAAAAAACTTTAAAATGCTGTACTGCTAGAATCAGGGCTAGTGCCTCTTTCTCTATGGTGGAATAATTGCGTTAGTGCTTGCTAAATTTGTGAGAATAATAACAAGTGGGATGAAGAAAACCATCTGGATCTTCTTGAAGAAGAACTGCCCCAGCGCCAACATCACTAGCATCTACCTCCAGCAAAAATGGCTTACTAAAATCAGGAGCCAAAAGTATAGGGGCTTCTGTTAACAAAACCCTTCACACTAGTGAGAGCGTGTTCACAAGCAGGAGACCAAACAAAATCCACTTTAGGGCTCAAGAGCTTAGTGAGAGGTTCTGTGTGAGCGACATTTCTACAAAAACGTCTGTTTGGGACATCACCTACTAAAACAGTGTTAATTAGCTAAAACGTAGCCGGAGCGTTTTTGAAACCCCATTACAGTGTACTGTAGAAAATTACCAGGTGTAACGAACGCGGTTATCTCTGATGCTTCTGAGGACAAAGGAACCTGCCAATACCCTTTCAGTAAGTCAAGCTTTGTCACAAATTTAGCAGAACCAATATTATCTATACAGTCATCCATTCGTGGCAATGGATAGGAATCTGGGACTGTAACAGCATTGACCTTTCTGTAGTCGGTACAGAACCTGAACGTACCGTCAGGTTTAGGGACAACTAAACATGGCGAACTCCATGGGCTCACACTAGGTTTTGCAAAGCCATGTTCCAACAAATACTCTACCTCAGTTTTCATCAGTTCTCTTTTTTTTTTGCATTAGCACGATATGGGTGCTGCTTGATCGGGCGTTCAGAGGTCACCTTTATATCGTGACACAACACAGATGTTTGTGAAGGGACATCATTAAACAGCTCAGGGAACTTCTTAACTAAAGAGAGAATGTCTTCTCTTTGACTCTGAGGTAGGTGGCTTAAAGTCGTGGGTAGCTCACTTACTGTTTGAGAGTTAGGGACGTGAGCAGTAACAACGCTGAAGGAATGCAACTGCGTCGATTCACGTCTACTGTAGCAGCAACCAAAACCGGCTTCGTGGCATCAGTTGTACTTTCCCTGGTGAGATACAGCTTCAGCATGGTAACATGGCAAACACGAGAACTTTTCCTTCTATCAGGCGTATTAATGAGATTTGTTTGTGTCACCTTTGTCATGGACTTTTTACATTTTTTTCTGCGATGACTGTAAAGTCTCCCTTGCTATTTCCCAAGCCTTGTGCAACCTCTCACGGAATGAACTTACGTAATCTAGAACTGATTTGGGCTGAACAGCATTACTGTGTTCCATCAGTGATTCCTGCATTACCTTTAAGGGACCACGCAACGTGTGAGCAAACACCAGCAGGGCTAAACATTATAGACTCCTGCACAGCTTCCCACAAAGCGAACAACATCATTGGAACACCCTTGTCCCACTGTTTACCAGTTTCTAAACAAAACTTTCTCAAAGCTGCTTTGAGCGACTGGTGAAAGGGCTCAAGAGCCCCTTGCGACTCAGGACGATAGGGAGAGGAAACAACGTGCTGCACGTTTAGAGTTTTCATGACCTGCCTAAAAACCTTAGACATGAAATTTGTCCCTTAATCTGTTTGAATAATTTTCGGGAGCCCAAAGGTAGAGAAAAAGTTGATCATGGCACAAATAATCACTGGCGCTGTCATTTTTCTGAAGGGAATCGCCTCAGGAAAGCCCGTAGCTGTGCACATAACTGTTAAAAGAAGCTTCTTACCCATTTTAGACTTTGGCAACGGACCAACACAATCTACCAGCACCCTCTGAAAAGGCTCTGTCATGACGGGAATTGGACAAAGAGGGGCTGAGGGAACCACCTGATTAGGTTTCCTGGTGCACTGACACACATGACAAGTACGGCAATATTCAACAACATCTTGCTTAAGTGATGGCCAAAAAAAATACTTCAGAACACGGTTGTACATTTTGGTAACACCTAAGTGCCCCGACCACGGTGCATCGTGAGCTAGGCTTAATATGTGACTTCTAAAAGCCAAGGGGACAATAATCTGGCAGTATGTGTGGAGCTCTGGGTTTTTGTGCGTGCTCCATTTACGCATCAAAAGTCCGTTGTCAAGGTAACACACAACAATCCTGTCTGAATCACTGTTATCCTCAACAGCCTTCTCAAAATACTTTCTTAAAGACAGATCGTCTTTCTGAGCTTTCATAAGTGACTCCCGACTAAGACCACAATCCAGTAACTCACTTAGCTCAACTTTCTGTTTCGCAGGGAAACCCTCAGCTAAGAGTGCATCAGCGACCTCATCCTTTACATCACGAGCTAAAAAAGTATCAGAAAGCTCAACATCATTTTCAAATCTGCGCGCCTGGGCGCGAGTAACGACACAAGCAGGGAAAACATTAGGTGCTTCTTTTTCGCACACATCAGAACTACATAAAACGGGCAAATCTAAAATCTCTAAAATTGGGAACACTTTCCCACCAGCGAGATCATTGCCCAGAATTACGGTAATGCCATCCACAGATAACGGATCACATACAGCAAACCTGAACAGTCCAGTAAGCAGATCAGAAGACAGCCATACAGTGTTCAACGGCAATTTCACATACTCATTGCCCAAGCCTTTACAGACAGCATATGACCCACAAAAAGAATCCACTCCAAACAGCAAAGTTTCAGCTAAAATAAGGGACTGCGCAGCACCAGTATCTCTCAAGATGTTACCTTGGTCTATTTCTCAGTTCCCTCGATCTATTTCAATGTTCGATTTACTTTATCGTTCATTCTATATAATTGTTTCCCTTTGCTCATTGTTACCTCAATCTATTTCTCAGTTCCCTCGATCTATTTCTCTGTTCGATTTAATTTATTGTTCCCTCTAATTCATTGTTCCCTCGATTTACTCATTGTTCCCTCAAATTATTCATTGTTCCATCTATTTACTCATCATTCCCTCGTTCTATCCCTCAATTTAATTTAGTTTCCTCGATTCTTCTGTTACCTCGATCCCAGCCGGCGAGGCAGACCCCTACGCCTGGCATTACTACGTACATTTACAATGAAGGGCTGCGACGGCTCCTTTCTGTTTCCTACATTCTTTTCTGTTACCTCTATCACTGCCAGCTGCCATTTATTATTAAGGGAACATGACGGCTTTTTTCTGCCCTCTATTCTTTTATCTGTTTCCTCCATTTTTTTCTGTTACCTCTATCACTGCCAGCGAGGCGGACCCCTACGCTCGGCTTTACTAACGTACATTTCCTGTTAAGGGCCGCGATGACTCCTTTCTGTTCCCTCAATTCTTTTCCCTGTTACCTCAAACACTGCCAGTGAGGCGGACCCAGGGGCGTAGCAGCAAATTCTGGGCCCTGTTTACTCGCAATGTCAGTGGGCCCCTATCAATGCCAGTACATAAAGGACCAAAAAAAATAAAAAAGCAGTATTTACCTAAAATAAAAAGCATTAATAAAGTTTTAAGCTACAATCTCTGGCAAAACGTATGGCAAAAACCATGATCACAATTATTTTTGATTAATATTGAGATCAGTTATTTAACAATTAACAGTTATCCACTGTTTGTTTCTAAACTGGTTAATGTTGATATCTTATGTTAGGAGGCTCATAATTGTCTTTTACCTGTTTGGCAACTGGCTAAGCTAATGTGAGCATAAAATATCAGCAGCAGATGTCTGGAGTGGACTACATTTACTTTAATTGGACTTTTACATTACAAGCTAACTCGGTTCACCTTTGGTAAAGAAAGCCACCAACAGCTGCCTCCCCTCTTTCTGCCTTCTTTCTTTTTCCTTCCTTTCTTTCTTTCTTTTGATAACCTGATTTCTTGCTTTGGGCAGCATGATGTCTCTAGCCCCCAGGTCTTTAAATCTGGGCTCACTGATGGTACACCTGTAGCCGGTAGCTGTCGGGCAATAAACAATAAACAATAAACAGAATAGATAATGAAATAACTTTATTCTTCTCTAAGCTGCTGGTGTATCTTCATAGCGTGATGGCGTAGTTTACTATGCACTCTTAAAATATGAACCAACAGAGGTCAGCGTGCACCTGTCTCTTAAAGGTAATGACTACAGACACACTGATTGGTTTATTTCACGTTACGCCCAAAACACACCCATGAATAATTAAAGGAATTAAAACACACCCTTTGCGCTGTTGGAGCTGCGCAAGGCGTATTTTTCGCGCCCTCAAGATACCAAAGACACAGGACACGCCCCTAAATCCAACTGCACAAAAAGCAATTACCTAGTGCGCTATAGATCGTTAAAATAGGGCTCCCAGTGATAAACATTTTCTTTCTGACCTGAATTATTTCATGTAATGTTATTGAACAGTCTGCTATAAAATGTGAAAAAAAACGTTCTTAATCACCTTAAATTAGTACAATTAACTGTTACATTTTGCCTCAATGTTTTAACTAAGAAAAAATACTGCACATTTGCATTAGGTTTAATTTTACAATGTTTGACCACTATTGGGCATCAGTATTCCAACTCATATTTACTGGTTTAAACTGAGGTCTCCTGAGGTCTTATTTATAAATAAATGTTCATATGTAGAGCCATCCACAATGCAAACTCATTCTAATAAAATTATTCTCTCTTATTATCAGGGCCAGACAAGGAGGAGACTTGTGCAGATACGATAAAAATCTTTTATTAAAAGATTCAGCAGGGGTAGTCAAAACAAGCCAGGTCAATACTAGAGAAACATTGAGCAGGAAAACCATACCATAAACAGGAGACAGTCCAGAGTTCATACACGAGCAGGGAGTATCACAGAGAAGGCAGAAATCCAAATGAGTAACAGTCCAGGTCATACACAAAATATCCAATACACGGGCAAGGCAAAAATTACTCGGCGAGGAGTGAGCGTGAGCGTGGTCTATTTATACTGAGGGGTAATCAATACTCAGGACTTCCTGGAGGTGTAATGTGGTGTACCATGTGATCGGGAGTGTGTGTGATGTCATGGTGAGGTGTGTTCTGGGTATTGTAGTTGGAAGCTTGGAAATCGCAGGTAGAGCTGAGTGAGGGGAACACAGGTGTGCTTTCAGCACCAGACATGACACTCATGTAATTTTTCCTTTCATCTCCTTTACCTTTTTAAGTTTGTTCATTTTCTAATTATTTAAAACACTTCTCTAATGAAGTTTTTATTTATCTAATATTTATCGTATGCACTTTCATCTGCCGCTATAAACGAAAAGTACTGAGTTTTTAAACATTCTTTTTACAAAAAACCTCTTAAAGACAAAGGACACTTAAAAGGGGGACCAGCCCCTCCCTAAAGACATCCACACACACATAAAGACTGCCAATCTAAATCTTAATATGTGTTATTTATTCATTTTAAAACAATTAATTTATTATTTTCTTTAATAATAATTTTGTCCCATCAAGCATTGTGAATGTATTTCTATAATACTTATCTTGGAACTAATTGTCTTAATTCATCTTACTTGGCTTTTTTTTTTTTAACAATTTGTACTAAACATAAGCACAAAGAGATTTTTGGTTAAGCTAATTCTTTCTTCACTGATTTGTGACTTACTTATTAACTTACTGATTACGTATTTTAAGAATCTTACTAAAAAGAATTTACTCCCCTCCCTTTGGCAGAGGATTCATCTTTCATGTTTTAAATTTTTCTTGATTTTTTTTTTTTGTCATAATTTTTTTATTTCTTTAATATGAGCAATCAACAGTTAAGCCCTCATCCCACCCCCCCTCCCCCGGCAAAATTTTTCTTGATTTTCAATTGAAATTTTTAGTGCTGACACAAGGACACAGACAAAAGACAATGCAGACAAAATACATTTAAGTTGACCCTTTTCACAGTTGTAGCATACTGAATGCTAACTCTTTTAGTGGTACCTTATTTTAGAAGGCGTTCGCATCTGCTTATTATATCTATTTATTTTTGTCTTTTAACAGTGTTCACTCCTCTATAATACTTATTATTTAACAGCAGTGTATCTGAAACGTAGTACAGACACCTACTGAGTAATATTTGCACATTTAATATATGTTTTATATTGTAGCCTAGTGAAATCTTATGAATTAGTTTATATATATAATGGAATCTAACTTCTTAGACAAAGGTCAAACATCCTCTCTAACCAGGCAACTCAAGACCTTCAATCCTTACCTCAGATAAACCCCCCAAAAAATCATCTAACACTTCATGGGGATAAATGAGGCGATAGCAGAATAACAAATGCATAATATTGTCTCAAAACCAGCCTGCTCTCTCCCCCAGGTAAACACAACTGTCCACCCGGTCATGTAACAGTATGTGATTAAATGGGACAGTGTGCGGTGAGCAGGAGATTGGAATTGACTCAAACCCAGGCAGCTATACCTCAGCCTAAACAACCCATCACGTTCACCCGGTCCAGCACTGGAGTTTGGGTAACAATGATACAATTGAATAGGGTGGTTAAAAAAAGAGACAGCAAAGGAATTAGGGCAGACAGGATGAAATCAACAGGGCTGGTGTCAGAATAGAATGGCATATGGTCTTTTGAAGAGGTTGGGTCATGAAAATTGAACTAGGTACCCATCTCCTTGGAGGCAAACAGTGACCGCAGGCCCGATTCGCTGTAAGCCTAGTTTTCCACCGTATATCGGTACAGGGGCCCTTAGATCGTCTTTCCCATTCTACCCTATCACATGGTATACAAAAATTATTACTTGCTTTTGATAATGTTTTCTACTATTCTACTATTTTCTACTATTTTAGTATTTAATATGAACTAATTAGACAATTAAACTAGTTAGTCATAGATGACCTGTATACTTATGTTAGGCACTATTTTAGTATTATCGAAATCAGTTGTTCAACTTATCAAAGTCAAAATATATTTTTACCCCTCTCTGGTGTTTACGGGGTTTTATTTTTGGCCAAGCTCCATTTTTTACGTCCTCTTTCTGTCCAGAGCTCATCATACCTCTCTCTGGACTAATCAAAGGCTCATTTAGTGGCCCATGGTGCAAATTACTAATACAGTTAACTAGACCTATTGCTTTAACATAGGCTCATTGAGGTTTTACCACCATAATGCGCACTATTGTACTGCACAATTAACATAGAGGGTCACACCAGAGAAGAATACCCACCTTTGTTACCCTTGTTAAACCATTCCTCATCATTATGATTTATTTATTTACTTAATACATACAAACTTTAATTGAACAAAAGTCACATCCCTAGGTCGTTAGGTCATAAACCAGTCTTTTTTCCCCAGGATGTGCCAGGCACCCAAGCACTAATTGTTGTCACACTATTGCTGTCACACTTCCTGGTTTAATGTAATGCGAGTATGTGTGGGAAATCTGCTTTTTACTAGGCCTGAAATTCTAATTATCCATTATGGATAAACTAATAAGTATCAAAACTTCCAACAGTAGCGCATAACAATAGTCTAGCCTTGAGGTAATGAAGGCATGTACTAATTTTTCTGCGTCATGCAGTGATAGGGCATTTCTTAGCTTGGAAATGTAACGAAGGTGTAGAATAGCTGTTTGAGTAACATTAGATATGTGTTTATCGAATGCTAGATCTGAATCAATGATAACGCCAAATTTTTTAGCTGCTAATCCAGGGGTGACGGAGTAGTCGGCCAGATTTAGCATTAAGTCTGATCATTTATTTCTAGCAGCTTTGGGATCTAAAAGAAGAAGTTATTCCTCTTTTATCACTGTTTAGTTGGTTGTGTGGCATCCATGATTTCACATCTTTTACGCAATCCTCAATTTACTTTATACTCAATTTATCAGGTTTGGCTGATATGAATACCTTTCTTATCATCTGCATAACAATGAACTTTAATTAAATAAAATAAATAAAAAATAAATTAGAAGTATCATTTAAAGTATCATTTACCCTCACAAACTGATAACGATCGTTTAAGTATGATTTAAACAATGATAAGGCAGTTCCAGTTACACCGGCAATGTTCTCTACTCTTTCTAGAAGGATCATATGATCTATTGTATCAAAGGCTGCGCTCAGATCCAGAAATGCCAGTGCAGAAACAGCAGATCATTTGTTATTTTAACTAAAGCTATCTCAGTGCTATGATAGACCTAAATCCAAATTGAAATTTTTTATAGATCTGGTTTGTTTGCCGGTAAGAGCAAAGTTGTTGGGCCCCAACTTTTTCTAAAATCTTAGAGACAATTGGTAGGTTTGAAATAGGTATGTTGTTAGACAGTACACTAGGATCAAGATTTGGTTTCTTGATAAAATGTTTAGTTACAGCTATTTTAAAGGCTGATGAGTTTACTATCATTAACAGTGGTTTATTTAGATCGGTTGTCCCTGTTTTAGTAATTCGTGGGAACTGCATCAAGTATGCCAGTTGTGGATCGGAATCCTTTGCCACTGAAGATACCAGCAGTTTGACTTGAAAGGAACTGCTCAACATGTCTGCCAAGCTTAGTTGTCCAATTGCTGAGTTACTAACGCCGTTACTTTTTTCAGTAACGAGTAATCTAACTAATTACTCTGACTGTAACTATAACGCCGTTACCATTTCCGACACCCCGTTACTGCACGTTACTTTAGCCGCTCAATGAACTTTTTTTTGTTTTAACTTCACTTTGCCCTGGTTAACGCCTCCTGTTTCCCACTGTGCCTGTAGGTTTACGTGGTTTGGCGTGGTGAAGTGAGGCAGAATTATGACGATTTGCGTGCTCTAATCAATTCAGTGATTGCCGTGGACAGTGTTGTGCCAGTTCACAGCTTTTCTGAACTAGTTCAAGTTCAGTTCATACATGCTCAAAGTGAACAGTTCACGTTCAAAATTCACAATTTTAATTTTAAGTTCAGTTCATTTTACTTTTTTCGTGAGATATTCAAATAAATAGTTGTTTTCACACTACAAGCTAGAAATCACTATACGTTCTTTGAAACTGCTCATTGTAGACATTTGCTCATGACACTGTGGGTTTCTTACCAGGTGATGAAAATGTTCATAAGGAGAATCGATGTCTGTCTCCGTGCCATCACTTCCACTAGCATTTTTTTTTTCATTGCAGCGCTTTCTCGCACACTTCTCTCTCTCTCTCTGTATCTCTCTCTCTCTCTCTCTCTCGCCCTCTCCGCGTCGTTGCTCCTCTCTCTCTCTCTATCTCTCTCTCGCGCGCGCTCTCCGCGTCCTTGCTCCTCTGTCTCTCTCTATATCTCTCGCGCGCTCTCCGCGTCGTTGCTCCTCTCTCTCTCTATCGCTCTCTCGCGCGCGCTCTTCGCGTCGTTGCTCCCCTCTCTCTCTCTATCTCTCTCTCGCCCTCGCGCTCTCTGCGTCGTTGCGCCGCGCTCTCCGTGTTGTTGCCAGTATGTTATTAACTAGCCAACGTTCATGTACAGGGATGTCTGCCGTTCATGACACATACTGTGAACTAATTCATGTTCACGTTCTTTATTAAAAATGTGTTGCGTTCAGTTCAACGTTCACGAAAAAATTTACGTGTTCAATATACGCGTGCTTTTGTATGGAAGCCCATTCCCGCCACCTAAAAAATAAAAATACTCCAGCAATTTTTTTTTATTATTATTAAGTAAATTGCTATCTCAATATTTTGAGATACTAAGTCAATATTTTGAGATACTAAGTCAATATTTTGAGATACTATCTCAATATTTTGAGATACTAAGTCAATATTTTGAGATACTAAGTCAATATTTTGAGATACCTTAAATGCTGGCTGAATATACATGCGGCCACCTGTAGATAATGACCTGGGAATTAGGCCAAAAGTGAGAGCAATAACGTTTTAATTCGTATTTAATTTTATTTACATTATATTTCACTCAGAGTTAAACTCTGTCCCTCGCATTGTGTTCTCCCCTTTATTCAGAGCGTTTGCACAGCACTTTGCTTACATGCTGTTTTTTACTGTTAAAATGCGACATCTACAGGCGGCCGCATGAATGTTCAGCCAGCATTTAAGGTGGAACGGAAATCTGAATAAGACACTGGCGAATAAGAAGCTAACTTCAGCCTCGTCCAAGATCCGGAGGCTTATTTTGATATTGTGTGATTCCTCTAAAAGTTCCATTATTTCATGATTTGTGAATCCACGTCTGAAGTAGTCCTCAATGATGGTATCCATTTTGCATCTTTGTCTCACCTGCTTCTGTCTCTGTACAGCCTACTAGTATCTCAAAATATTGAGATAGTATCTCAAAATATTGACTTAGTATCTCAAAATATTGAGATAGTATCTCAAAATATTGACTTAGTATCTCAAAATATTGACTTAGTATCTCAAAATATTGAGATAGTATCTCAAAATATTGACTTAGTATCTCAAAATATTGAGATAGTATCTCAAAATATTGACTTAGTATCTCAAAATATTGAGATACTATCTCAAAATATTGAGATAGTATCTCAAAATATTGACTTAGTATCTCAAAATATTGAGATAGTATCTCAAAATATTGACTTAGTATCTCAAAATATTGAGATAGCAGTTTACTTAATAATAATAAAAAAACATTTTGCTGGATTATTTATTTTTTTTTAGGTGGCGGGAATGGGCTTCCATACTTTTGAACTTGGCCGTGGACAGGCCAAGTTCCGATTTAAGGACTTTAAGCTCTTTTTTAGCTGCTCCGGTTTTTGGGGTGCTGTTGCTTTCTCTTTTGGTAAAGCTGTTTGATCCAGCTGTTATATTAATACCATTTTAACGGTCATTCGATTGTTGTTTTTGTCCATTCTTTTGTTTTGTTTATATATACATTTTTTCCTTTGTGTGTGATTTGGTTTGTTTAATTTCATCCCCAAACGCGTTTTTTCGTTTTTTTTATGTTTTTTTTTTCAGTATTACAAGTTTAAGTAATTTTCTTTGGTTGTGTGGAGAATTTCATTTCTTTTTTTTTTTTTTTAATTCGCTAGATTAAATTTTTGTCAACATTTTTATTTCCGTATGTTATTTTTCTAATAATAGTAGTAAATACATAATTGCTTTTTTTTTTACGGGCAAATAACAAAAGTAACGCGATAGTTACTTTTACTGGTAACTAGTTACTTTTATAGTGGAGTAACTCCATTAGTAACTTTTTTGGAGAAGTAATGAGTAACTATAACTAATTACTTTTTCAAAGTAACTTGCCCAGCACTGTTAACAACATAACAGCAGCACCAAAGTCTCTTGTGTGGGAGAAAGGGGAAACTGTCTCTACTCCCTACTAACCTATTTAAAGATATTGGTGTGTGTTTACTATGTGTTTCTCTCACCGTACCTTTATTCAGATCATTAATTAATTAATTAATTAATTAATTAACAGCCTACATTTATTTTTTAGAACTAGAGTATCAACACTTTTTTTAAAGAAGATTTGATCAGTATTTTTGGTGTTAACACACCACCTAGTAATATGTCACAAACTTTATTTACCTTTATTTCAGGGATCTGGTACAACATTCTGAGAGGTGTGGCAAAAATAGCAGTTATAGTGAATGTAAGTATATGTTGTGTTAACAACAGAATAGCAGCACCAAAGTCTCTTTTGTGGGAGAGAGGGTAGACTGCCTCTACTCCCTACTAAACCTAGAGTATTATTCTGGCCCTATTTTTGAGATATGGCACCGTTTCTTTTTTTTTCTGCCACTGAAGCAGGTTGACTTAAAAGCAACTGCTCAAATGTCTTTGCCAAACTTGGTTGTCCTGGATGCCAGACTTGTATGACATAGGTCCAGTGTTTTGGAGAACAACTTCAGGAACCTATTTCTCTTTTGTGCAGTGGTTGACGTGTGTTTTGGTAGGTGTGGGCCTCAGCAAATCAAGTTGTGTGAAGCTGTTGTTTCATGAGGAGACATGCAGGAGTTCCAGGGGATGTGTGAGGGGTGTTGCGATACTTCAGTAGAAATGTACTTAAGAGGAGATTCATGCTTTGACGTTTTCAGTGCGTATTTTATGGTCGGGATCATTCTCTCAGCTAGCCAGTTCGTGGATGGATGGTAAGGACTAGACAGGATGTGTTTGATGTCATTATTCTGTAGAAACTCCTCCATCTCTCTACACAAGAATGATGGGCCATTAAATGTAACAATCTGCTCTGGTAGCCCAGACCACTTAGTATGTGGTCCATGGCCTATTGAAATAGTGCTTGTGCCGAAGTAATACAAATCGGTAACCTGAGGTATCTGAACAATCCTATATGAATGGTGAGATACTTCTGAGAGCTTTCTTCCACATGCAATGACAGAGATACATGTAGTTAAATTTCTTGCCACCAGCCAGCCAGGTAATTAGATCTTTAATTACCAGCATTTCAGTGTTCAGTTACAAGCACTAGATGAACAATAACCATAAAATCTCCACACAAGCGAACTGAACCATCTTGTTAAGGACTGAACCCAGGGGTGGCCCAGTCACTGTGGGAGATGGGTACAAACACGGCTTCTTCCAAATGGTCAATATTAGAATCTACCTTTGGCTTGAAATCATATGGAACACTTAATGCTTCAAGAAACCTTGGCTGATGATCTGGATTTACCTGGAGCCTTACCTTGATAACTTTCATGCTCCGCCATTCTTCTCTGAACACAGAGCCTCTTTAGCGCTGTTGTCAAGCTAGATTCTGCAGCTGATATTGATTTTAACCAGTCTAATCACAGTTTCTGCAGCCATGGTCTCCCTAAAAGTGCTATATTGTCCCCTTTGACCACATAGAGCAACAGACTGGCTTCCTGTCCATTTAGCTCTACTTGAACTTGTGCTTTGCCAAGAGCATTCTAACTGGCCTTCCTTCATGCTTAGTTGATAAATGAGATTACTGTGTGGGTGGAGCTTTGCAGGTTGGTTTGATCCAGCACAAAAAGAGAGAGTAGGACAGAAAGGTTCACACAGTGTGATAGTAATATGGCAGAATGTCCATTAAAAGAAAATATAAAACACATATATAAAATACATATTTGAATAAAATAATTTAATTCTTTAGCTAAACAGTCAAAATATACATATTTTTTTGGGCTTGAGCATAGAGGGTTGAAAAAAGTATGGGGCTGTCTTCATGAAAGTTTTTTTGCAAGGTAGGATGTCTGTTATTGTTATAATAATAATAATAATAATAATAATAATAATAATAATAATTATTATTATTATTATTATTATTATTAATATTATTTTTATTTGGTGTACACCGCCATTTGTCTGAAGTTGTGTGTGTCTAACATTTGTGACTGCAGTTATCCAGTTTGGCTTTGTGACGCTGTTTGTGGCCTCATTTCCACTGGCGCCACTGTTTGCCCTCCTTAACAACATCATTGAGATCCGCTTGGATGGCAAGAAGTTTGTGACGGAACTCAGGAGGCCGGTCGCGGCTCGGGCCAAAGATATTGGTGTGTGTTTAGTATGTGTTTCTCTCACCCTACCTTTATTCAGATTACAACTCGAAATTAACAGCCTACATTTTTTTAGAACTAGAGTATCAACACTTTTTTGAAGAAGATTTGATCAGTCATTTTTGGTGTTAACACATCACCTAGTAATATGTCACAAACAGATCCTGTATAGATTATTAAAATTCAACCTTTTAAAAACTTAATTTACCTTCATTTCAGGGATCTGGTACAACATCCTGAGAGGTGTGGCAAAAATAGCAGTTATAGTGAATGTAAGTATATGTTGTGTTTCTAAAATCTAGTGTGTTCATTACAAACTCTTATTATGAACCCCCTATGCTCTGTGTAGGGTTGTTTTCAGGCTGAGATATAACATTGGGGGAGAATAGCCAGGAGCTACTAGCAGTTCTGCAGAGCTTAAATGACAAACTCTGGTGTAAAATTGACTTAAGGTATAGTAAAACATGATCAAGTGTACTGACCTTTATTGAACAGCCCACCTCTGCAGCTTTTCAAGATCCAGTAATTTTATGCTTTTTGCCCAGCACTCTGTACAATGGCCAATTCAGGCCATATTTTGCTGCTGATAAATAACTTTTTACACCGTTATCCAGGCTCAAAGTAGCTCCACACTTCATTGGTAGAATCTAGAGAGCTCTGAGTATTTTTAAACAAGGCATTAATAACTGCACAAGAAGCTTATTTAAAACCACTGTTTACATCCCATAGTGCAGGTAAATCTCTGGGCACCGCCATCACTGTACTGATCGTATAATAGACATAAACTCACAGACGTCGCATACCCTGCCTTCTGGTGTATTAGCTGGCCACTACAACCATGCGCCCCCAGTGCATTAATTTGTACTGAGTAAGGTGTATTATACACCTGTAATAATCACAAGTCTACCAATTTATTTTGTTACAAATATGTGCTTTCATGCTAAAATACTTTGTATTATGCACTTTAATAAAGACAGACATATGGTATGACATAATAAGTGTATAAATTAATTCATTTTATATAAATATATGTACACACACACACACTCACATATACGCATATATATATATATATATATATAATAACTGAAAACATGTTTTATATTCTAGTTTCTTCCAAAATAGCCACCCTTTGCTCTGATTACTGCTTTGCACACTTTTGACATTCCCTAAATGAGCTTTCAGGTGGTCACCTGAAATGGTTTTCCAACAGTCTTGAAGGAGTTCCCAGGGGTGTTTAGCACTTGTTGCCCCTTTGCCTTCACTCTGTGCTCCAGCTCACCCCAAACCATCTCGATTGGGTTCAGGTCCGGTGACTGTGGAGGCCAGGTGATCTGCTGCAGCACTCCATCACTCCCCTTCTTGGTCAAATAGCCCTTACACAGCCTGGAGGTTAGAGCTTAGATTTTCTGCCCGAACCCGACCTGACCCGAGGACAGTATGGGCTTAAGAAAAGAGTCCGAGGTGTAGGCATCTGTTTTTTTTTATAATATGTTTATTTTATATAAAGCTCTGGTGTGATAATTACAATGTTGCTAAGTAACCAATTATTCTTTTTTACGAAAACGAACGAAATAACGAAAACTGAAAGTGAAAATACATTTTTGTTAACTGAATCTAATAAAAATGATAATTAAAAGAAAAAAACCTAACTAACTGGAACTGTATTGTGTGTTTATAAAACTAACTAAAACAAACTGAAATTATTGATAGAATACCCTCATTTTTCGTGTTTCGTGCTGTTTTCACTCCCGGAGTTGTACAGCGGGCGGTGTTGTGCCGATTCTGTTTGTGAAGCGAAGTCGGATTCGGCACAGCAGCGGCAGCATTGCATTAAATTAAAACATACTGAACTGTAGGAGAGAAAATAAAAACAAAATAAAATGAAACTATAATGAAAAATGAAAAATGTTATAATCATGTAGATCTGGGAGCACGTGAACGCCTCCGCGTTTGACTTGCAGCACTTTGTGTAGCTGTACTTAAAATAATTTTAATTAAATAATAGTTTTATTCTATGTTACAGTGTTAATTAACATAATTCTGATCATATTTCGCTCATTCAAACAGCCCGAAAACAGCCAGTTTATGGGGCGGGTCGGACTCGGGCTCATAATGATAGTTTATGGTTCGGGTTGGGTCAGGCTCGGGCAGAATGTTCACGGGCTCGGGCTGGGTCAGGTCAGATTTTTTGGGCCCGATCTAAGCTCTACTGGAGGTGTGTTTGGGGTCATTGTCCTGTTGAAAAATAAATGATCGTCCAACCAAACGCAAACCAGATGGGATGGCATGTTGCTGCAGGATGCTGTGGTAGCCATGCTGGTTCAGCGTGCCTTCAATTTTTAATAAATCCCCAACAGTGTCACCAGCTAAACATCCCTATACCATCACAGCTCCTCCACCATGCTTCACAGTGGAAACCAGGCATGTGGAATCCATCCGTTCACCTTTTCTGCGTCTCACAAAGACACGGCGGTTGGAACCAAACTGTTAAGAATTTTAACAGTTGTCCAATAGGACTGTTGGCTGTGTAGTAACCTGACTTCTGCACAACACAACTGATGGTCCCAACCCCATTGATAAAGCAAGAAATTCTACTAAATAACCCTGATAAGGCACACCTAAAAACCATTTCAGGTGACTACCTCTTGGTACAGTTAAAAAGCTCCGCGCGACAGGAGGTGAGCTCTGCAGTACAGTTAAAAAGCTCCGCGCGACAGGAGGTGAGCTCCGCAGTACAGTTAAAAAGCTCCGCGCGACAGGAGGTGAGCTCCGCAGTACAGTTAAAAAGCTCAGCGCGACAGTAGGTGAGCTACGCAGTACAGTTAAAAAGCTCCTCGTGACAGGAGGTGAGCTCCGCAGTACAGTTAAAAAGCTCAGCGCGACAGTAGGTGAGCTACACAGTACAGTTAAAAAGCTCCGCGCGACAGGAGGTGAGCGCCGCAGTACAGTTAAAAAGCTCCGCGCGACAGGAGGTGAGCTCCGCAGTACAGTTAAAAAGCTCCGCGCAACAGGAGGTGAGCGCCGCAGTACAGTTAAAAAGCTCCGCGCGACAGTAGGTGAGCTACACAGTACAGTTAAAAAGCTCCGCGCGACAGGAGGTGAGCGCCGCAGTACAGTTAAAAAGCTCCGCGCGACAGGAGGTGAGCTCCGCAGTACAGTTAAAAAGCTCCGCGCAACAGGAGGTGAGCGCCGCAGTACAGTTAAAAAGCTCCGCGCGACAGGAGGTGAGCGCCGCAGTACAGTTAAAAAGCTCCGCGCGACAGGAGGTGAGCGCCGCAGTACAGTTAAAAAGCTCCTCGTGACAGGAGGTGAGCTCCGCAGTACAGTTAAAAAGCTCCGCGCGACAGGAGGTGAGCTCCGCAGTACAGTTAAAAAGCTCCGCGCGACAGTAGGTGAGCTACACAGTACAGTTAAAAAGCTCCGCGCGACAGGAGGTGAGCGCCGCAGTACAGTTAAAAAGCTCCGCGCGACAGGAGGTGAGCTCCGCAGTACAGTTAAAAAGCTCCGCGCAACAGGAGGTGAGCGCCGCAGTACAGTTAAAAAGCTCCGCGCGACAGGAGGTGAGCTACACAGTACAGTTAAAAAGCTCCGCGCGACAGGAGGTGAGCGCCGCAGTACAGTTAAAAAGCTCCGCGCGACAGTAGGTGAGCTACACAGTACAGTTAAAAAGCTCCGCGCAACAGGAGGTGAGCTCCGCAGTACAGTTAAAAAGCTCCGTGCGACAGTAGGTGAGCTACACGAGCTCCGCTTGTTAGTGCTCTTAATGTCCCAAAGATTCACAGCCCTAGTAAATACTGTAAGTAATTCGTACACGTGACTGTTTCATAGGCAGGTGTACTAATCCCTTAGCTCTGTACTGTATTTAAAAAAAATGTTCTTGCAATCAGCTGCCGGTGCTTAGAGGGAGCAAAATTGGCTCTGCTCCCTCTGGGGTGGTAGATGGCGCTCTCTCCCCATCAGACTTAAGGTGGCGCTGGGCGGCACGAGGCGTCTGTGAGCGGATGAATCGGAACCGAGCCGCTGTGCTTTCCTCCGAGCGCGCTAGCTGCTCAGGCAGTGATTCATCAGCAGCAACTCGAAAGAAGGGGTGACTGACTTGACACGTGTCGGAGGAGGCATGTGCTCGTCCGCATCCTCCAAGGGTCATGGGCGTCACCGGTGATGGGGACGCACAAAGGGGTGGGACAATTGGATATCCAAAATTGGTAGAAAATGGTGAAAAATCAGAAAAAAAATAATAAAAAAATAAATAAATAAAAAAAATGTTCTGTCTCGGTTTGCACTTCAAGCATAGTCTAAATATGACTGGTTATGGTTATGCATAGTTAAATTACAAGATATTTAGGAGTAAAAAAACATAGGCTTAATATGACTGGTTGTGGTTTGCACTTATTGTTTGCACTATATAAGACCCAGAAAAGTTTTACTTTTATTTTTTATTCTTATTTCTATTTCTTATAGAATCAATGTGTGAGAGAAACCAGTCTTTTAAGTTTGCGTTGAATGATTTTGTCAAATAAAACTCGTCACAGCATCCTGTATCAATACCACATCTGCCGTTTGTAACAAAAGAGTTACAAGAGGTAGAGTTGTCAGGGGCAAAATATGCCCTGAGTGGCCTGTTGTACAAAGTGCTGGGCAAAAAGCACAAAATTACTGTATCTCGGAAAGCTATGGGAGAGCAGAGGTGGGCTATTCAACAAAGGATAGGAATTTGTATACGTTTTTTTTATATGACTCTTTTTTTGAGTTTTAACACCCCTGCTATAGACACCAGATACTGTATACTGTTGATCAGATCACAGAAATTAGATAAGCTGGAAACTAAGCCTTCTCTAATCTCAATCCAATCAATTTTTTTTTATTATTGTTAGTAGTAATAGTAGTAGCCAGGCCCAGAGCGGCTAACTGGGAGATTCGGGAGGATTCCTGATGGGCCGGCTCATGTCAATCTTGAGTTTGGGCCGGTTGGACGGAAAAAAATATTTTGACACTTATCTGTCACGTATCTAATCTTATTCTTGCATTCATTTCCATTCAACTACGTATTCATTCTCTATTCATGTGACAGCACAGCCCCTACTTCACAGTAGATTAGATGGGTTTAACTATCTGAGGGAATTCTCCCCTCCCAAATGTTTCGCCTACGAGTGGTCTTTTCTGGAGCGATAAAAGTAAATACAGCAACAGACTAGCATGAAGCGTCACTCGGCTGTGATGGAGGGTAAAAATACTTTCCATAATTTCCATATTTGCGTTTTTTTGTACATATTATATGTGATCCAATGGGCTAAACAACCGGATTACGAAACAGTAAACCTTTTTACTGTAGGATGTACGGTTCCTGAATTATAGCCGAAAGAGTGCTTATACTTTTTAGCGCAGCTTTAAAAACAGGCTCTTTGATCAGCGGGGTCACTTTAGGACACACGCTTACACGCCCAGCCCCCACCCCACGCTCACCTTAGACTCCTGTCTTAAACACCACTCCACAAACCAGCAGATCCACCAAACCAGTCTCCAGTAATCCTCATTTATCTCCCAATAATGCTTGAAGAAATTTGAGCCATAAAAAAAAGAATGTCTATTTTAATCCACTGTATCACAACTTTCCTTTAAGCTACCCGTATAGTTCATATGGACGGAAAGCTTAAAGTCTCCTCTGATCAAATATGTGTCGGCCGACTCTGACAGCCAATCAGGTGGCGAGTTCTGCAGGGGGAGATGGCATTTGGGGTTTGTTACCCGACACTCAGAGAGAGCAGAGCTGTCTGCTGGAGGGAAGGAGGGGCCTTTTAAAAAAACACTGCACAATATCTCTTCTTTAGGAGTAGAATATACAAAAACACCTTATTTACTGCAAAATAAGTTATAAAATTAGTAGTTTTTATTCTTATAAAGTTTCCAGTCCTTTGGAGAAAGAAAGTACCATTCCAAGTTTAAATCTCTATAATATCTAACCAGTGATAGAGAGCAGTTCATAATTTTATATAGTGATTTTAAACACTTTAAAGCAAAATATAGAGCTGCAAAACCACTTCATCCATATAAATATTTCAATTTATGGATCAGAAAATAAAAAAAAATAAATAGAAAATCTGAACAGTGCCTAAAAAATGTCCTGTTTTTTACCATATTTTGAACATGTTCAATTAAATCATTTTAAGTATTTTCAATTAATTTTGTAAAGGCTTCTAAGTAATAATAATTCATAAAATTAAAATTGTTTACCTTTTAAATCTTTATCTGATTTAAATTTGAATGAAACATGTTTAAGTGAAGGGTGTTCTGTTAACTTACAAACATATACTTGATCTTATACACAATAAAAAGTCTTTGGTAAGAGGTAGCTGCTGTTTGATTTATTCAAATTCCTGCTAAATGGAAAAAGTGGGCCGGATTTGGGCATGAAACTCCCGGGCTGAAAAAGGGGCCCACTCTGGCCCTGGTAGTAGCATTAGTAGTAGTAGTAGAATATATATATATTCAGCTAAAATGGAACAACATATGGTTACATTAGCATTGGATTTATTTTTATTTGTCTCGTGTTTGTTGAACATGTTACAATGGTCCATAAGAACAGTAAATATATTTTCTAAATAGTTTAAATAATGTAGTTTTGTTTTACACCATAATGTAAAGACACTTAGGTCTATTAAATGACTACTTTAAATTTCATTTTCTGGCTTCCATTAATTGAAAAACGTTGGGGAGTAATGTTGGGGAATGTCAGTGTTTTGCAAACGACATGAAATCAATTGATATTTCTTGAAAACTGAAAAGAGATAACTGAATTGTGAAAATATATGTGAGTGACAGACAGTGGCGTGCAGTGAATATAGTGGGTACCCCTTCTGCAACCACCCACCCTGACCCCCCACATATCCCCCGCCCGACCGACACATTGATAAATACTACAATAACTACATATTCTCTGTCTTGACTGAGTAATATGAACTTAAAACACATTAACAGCCCAAAAATACAGCTACAAACCACGAAAGTATATAATAGACCCAACAATCAATGCTTAATGTTCCTACAAGTACAGGCGTTCAACAAAGATCACATTTGTATGCCTAAAGGACGCCAGAGCAGCCAAAACATTAGGTACACATAAAACTCACCTGTCAGGCAGCCTTTTACTTAGTTCCACGTTTAGTTTCAGGGCAGCCTTTAAAAATGCTTTTTAATATAATATGACACAATATCTGTCTTATTCACACGATAGTTAGCTAAATATTTAATTAATCCAGCATGCACGTTTTACGAGTAATCAATGCATGTAGCGTAACCCCTTCATCCGAGCACAGAGAAGGGGTTAGACAGCCATGACACCGCCCCCGCTGTGAAAACCATGAATCTGGTTAGACTTGCTTTGACTTTGCTAATAGATTCATTACTACACCCTTCTCAAAATCAGGAGAAGGGGCAGCAGACACGTGAGCAGAAGCCATTTTAAAAAGCTTTGATTGGTCAGTATCGCTGTCAGTCAGATAAGAGTCCTGTAGCAACTGAAAAACTAATGCTTTGAATTAGTTGCTGTTTTTATATTTTAGTTAATTTCTAAAATAAATGCTTACACTTACAATAATTATATTATATACTTCCTAATAAAAAAATGATGTAATTATTTACATGCACTTTTGTCACCCCTTCTCTGGAGGGTTAGAAGGGCCTCACTGCACACCACTGATGACAGACAAATACAATCAGATAAAGGCTGCTTTAGAAAAGTTTTTGACAGACAAATTCATTGTATTAAAAGGACAACAATAAAACTCTACTGTCTAGCAGCAAACAGGTATTTGCAGCTGCTGGTGTATCTGGATTTTTAAGAATATCTCAATCTTGCGTTTTGCTGACCCCTAACCAAACCTTACATAGAGAAGTGTTTGAAAATCAGCTATTTCTGGCAAACAGCTGACAGCGTTGACAACACTAATGCAGACATTCCATAGTAACTCTGCAGTACTTAAATATCCTAATTTTTAGGACTAATACATTTAATCAAAGTGTAAAATATGGAATCATAATGTAATAAAATAATATTAAATACAATGATGTGTATATGCAAGTTAGTGTATAAGTTTAATGCAAGTATGATCTAAGTGTAATGTAAATGTCTTTGTGATCTCTGAATAACAGGCCTTTGTCATCTCCTTCACCTCGGATTTTGTCCCCAGGCTGGTTTATCAGTACATGTATAGTTCTGACGGTTCTATGCATGGCTTCGTAAACCACACTCTATCCTACTTTAATGTCAGCCATTTCCAGAATGGAACAGCCCCCATGGAGCCGGATCACCTTGGCTTTCATGTGGACATGTGCAGGTAAATTGTCTCTCTCTTTACTCATGAGTCTGTGATATTTTCATTGGGTTCTGAGCTTGGATTTGTTGTTCTGCAGATATAAGGACTACAGAGAACCCCCATGGTCTCCAATGGCGTACACAGTGTCTAAAGAGTTCTGGTCAGTTCTGGCTGCTAGACTGGCCTTTGTCATCGTCTTTCAGGTGACACACACACACATTCTTACCCCATCTCATCGCAGCACATACACTATCACCCCATTAAACACACACACACACGCTAACCCGAGCATCTTACCCCAATCTTACCCCAGCATATAGACACATGCTCACAATATGTACACACATAAAATATGTTCACCGCCAAAACATCTCTCTCTCTTTCTTCATGTCTGTGTCCCTCACTGTCTGTGCAGAATATAGTGATGTTAATGAGTGATGTTGTGGACTGGCTTATTCCTGACATCCCAAAAGACATCAGCCTGCAGATCCACAAAGAGAAAATCCTGATGGTGGATCTCTTCATGAAGGAGGAACAGGGGAAGTTGCATGACCTCGATAACATGGTGGCTGGTGGAGAGAAAAACAACTTTGCCCACGGTCCACAGCTCCACCCACGAGCCATCTCACATACACAGAGCAACAGCTTTTAGTATATAGCAAGTGTGTGTGTGTGTGTGTGTTTGTAATAACATTCCTCTGACTCACAGCCATGCCTGAAGACTGAGAGCAGGGCTTAGGACCAGACTCACAACTTAACTGAGTGCTGTTTTCCTCCCACAGTCCAAAAACATGGAGATCGAATGAATTAGTTACTTAGTTATAAATTGCCCTGGTGTGTCAAAATAAGAGTGTATGCCACCTGCCCCATAAAATACAGAATCGTCTTTTATTTGGCAATCAAACATTGGTTCCATATGGGACGCAGTTTGTTCCATATTTCCATAAATATCTAATCCGCATGTCTGTTACACACAGATCAGCATTAAAGGTCACCTTCCGCGAAAATCCGATTTTTCTTGTTTTTTTGTGGAATACAGTAGGTCTCTCCGAGTTGAATGTGTACACCTGCACATTAAACTGTTTTGCAGCCCCCATTGTCTGCAGGAGCTAAGCAAAGAAATCCCCCCTCCCCCCCTCCGAAAAACGGGTGAATTTTGAATTATCTTTCTGCCTACGTAGGCAGAAACTCACAGACCAGCCCACCTTGGCTCGAGAAACTCCCAGAGGTGGAGCTGAAGCGACGCAACATCACCGCTCATCAGTTAGGAGGTGGGAGGCAGTGAGCGGCAGAGCGGTGGAGGGGCGTCGCAGTGCTCCTAGCCAATCAGAGGAGAGATATTTGCATGCTGTTTGCATGTATGAATATTCATGAGCAAAGCTGGAATCCGGTCATTTAGGACACACCCCTAAAACAGTCCATTAAAAAAGAGCTATACAGAGACACCTGAGCACTTTTTTTTTACAAAAACGGCTCACATGTCATTCATTCATACTAGAGACCACAACTAGACATTTTAAAATGAAAGAAAAAACGACGGAAGGTGACCTTTAAATCTCTCCTACCTTCGCTCCGCTCCTCTGTGTGCTGCTTCACCGGTTACCTACAGACTCCACCCCCCCCACACACCGGCGGTACTATATATATATATAGGTGTTGGGCCAGTGGTGGACATGGCTCAGATGGACATCCCTTATTTTAAATTCTGAAAGGTGGCAACCTTACCTCCAGGTAAACGGTGGTGAGAAATTGTAACTTCTTACCAGTGTGTGTTGTGCTAACTGTCCCTCGCTGGCTCTTGCTGTGTATCTCTTGCTCTCTCTCATTAGCAGTGTCTCTCTCTCTCTCTCCAGCTCATTTGCGCATTCTCTCTCTCTCTCTCTGCTCACTCTTGCCTAAAATATTATAAAAACAGTAAAAAAGTATTTAGTCTGTCAGACCTATACCACATTACACTTTTATTACTGCCACCTCACAATATTACAATTTTTTTAAGTGACCACTAATATAAATATTATTTAATTTTGCCAATTTAATTCGTTTTAAAGAACTCTTTAAAACGAAATGCATCCAGCAGTATGCTTAGGAAAAATATTTGTGGGTTAAGCAGTTAAAGTAAGGCTGTTACTATGTCGGCCATACTTTAAACATGCCATTCAAGTTTTATCATGATTGGAGAATTTTACTGAAATATGATTGGCTGATGGTGTTCAGAAATAAAGTAAATATATTACAACGTTTCAGCTTGATCTGATGCATGGTTGCTAAGAAACAGTAATTTGGCACTTTTGACATCAAACTTTATAGCCCTTCTCAGAGTCATACCCTGAATAAGCTGTTGAAGAAAATTTGATCCAGGATTTATTTGCATATGATATATGCCATATATTTGTTTTACATTCTTTTTAAATAATAATAATTTAAATAATTATTTACCTGCAATTTCTCCTCTGTACAAATAGAATAAAGGGGTGAGGAAACGGGCTAAGAATCCAGGGTGAGTTTGGGAAATAAAAACTATTAAACAATGATGAAAAAAACAATGCAATTAATAACACTAGTATTCACAAATTTGTGATACTGTACTGAACATGACTGCTCAATTATTATGTCAAAGTAGATAGATGCATAAAAAACAGTTGCTCTGTTACAGCATTAACAACACATCATATAAGGCACAGTCATTATAAAGAGGAGAGAAAAGGGAAGGGGTGGATACATATGCACACAGATACGTATAGATACACAATTTACTCGCGTTACCTCACACACACCTTGGATAATTATGGATTAGGCTCCTGGTTCAGTTTAAGGATTGACTGGAGCACAAAAGATCACTTCAGTGTACTCTTACTAAACCGTGGAACACTGTATCGTCGTCAAGATGGGAAGTACATATTTGCTGTTCAGAACATGATTAACATCAGAAAGAATATTTTTAGCAATATTTTGGCTAACATTGTGTTATAAGCAGTCTCATACAGACCCTCTAGATCAGAGGTCATCAATAGGCGGACTGCGGTCCGGGTGCGGATCCAGACCTAGACATTGTCCAATGCGGACCCAAACAGATTAACTACTGAGAAGGATTTAAAATTTGGACAGTGTTCATTTAAAGTGGCGGAGCTTTATGGTATACGTGCTTTGCAGCGCAGTAAACTCACAGACCAATCATGTGTACTGTAAGATCACCAAATGCTCTCCTTTGCCAATCAGATGCGGTAGCACGCAGCACACACAGGCGAACCAGGCAGTAAAAAGAGACAATAGTGCAAAATATTCCACTTTACTTCACCTGCTCAGAACTCCTCAGCAAGAAAAAAAAACTCCCGCACTCGCAGGCGCCCTCTCTCTACTCCCAAAACAACCCTATCTCAAAACTAAGGCAGCCCACAGGGGACAAAAAGCATAGGCAACTCCCCCTATCAGTTTTTCCCACAACATAATAAAGTCTGCTACAGGATTGATATTAAATTAAATAAAACTGTTTCTAAACAAAACTGATATTCTGGCCAGGTTCAGCAAACATTTCTCCATATATTGTATGATTTGTCATTCATGTTATTATTATGACAGGCAGGCACAAATCTAATATAAATAAAATCAAATAGAATAAATATAGCATTTTGAAACAAAGTTGACATACAGATTCACATTAATAGACTCAATAAGTTAAATTATTGAGGGTGTTTCCATTAATTGTATGATAAGTTGATAATGTAATTATTGTGACAGGCCTATTTAAAACAATAAAAATTGTTGATATATACTTAATAGTATTTGTAATAGTATTTGACAGAACTGACACTGACAGAGGCTTCTTAAGTATACAGGTTATAATACTGAATCATAACACAAGTTAAAAATGACGACAGTCCGGACCTTGTCCTGATAAAATTTTCTCTAACTGGACCGAACTGAATTCTAATTCTGACCCACAATTTTTGAAGAGACTTTGATCGTGTTTCAGTCCAGACTTCACAAATTAATACTGTACCACACAGCATTACAGTACTCAGAATAACAGCAGTATAGAACAGTAGGAGTATCTGCTAAGTAGCTCCAAAAGATCAAAGACGGCAGAGAAAATAAATTCCCTGTTTATTTTTAATAGCTGTAGTCCACGTGCTGTTTCCATGATAAGGTGGCATCAGTCATTACACCAAGATATTTATATGGCTGCACCTGTTAACTATAAATTTGGGGTTTATAGTTAATTATTTTATACTAAACATGATTTCTTCTGTTCTTTGTGTTTATTTCCAGAGCATTGTTTTTGCTCTATATAACCATTTTGTTAACCCCTTGTTGGTGTATGGGAGGTAAATCCTCACAAAAATAAAACTGAAATGAAAACACAAATGAAAATGCAAATACCGTTTTGAAATTTCTTTTTCCAAACAGGTGTGAAAATATTATTACAAAATTAAAAACAAAATTAAATAATTTCATTTGCAATTAAAATTTTCACTAAAGCACAGGTCATATGTGAGAAAAATAAAATTTTAATAAAAAGGCTTTTTCCATTTCATTTTCATTACCATCAAATCTAAAATTCATTACAGTCAAATCTAAAATTAAAAAGCTAATTATGAAAAGAAAAATAAAAGCTTCACTTTGGTCGTGCTTTTTATTTTATGAACTGCATAATAAATGTCGAAAAGAAAACCAAAATGAAATTATAACATTTTTATATATTAGTCCTTACAATGGGCTGCATGTCTGACAGAATTAAAATGAAAACACAAAATGGAAAATCAATAGTAAAGTGACAGCTTGTAATTCAGTGTTTGGTGAGGAGGGCGCTTTAAGTGCCAAAATTAAAATGCAAACGCAAAGGAAGATTAGCGCTCTCTGCTGGTGATTTACTTTTCTGTTTCCACTTTGCTTTTTAATTTTTCACTTATAATTATTTTCAACCTCACCAGCATGCAAATACATGTAAATTAACAGTAGGCGGGGCTACAACTACTGATCCTCCCGCAAGCAAGAGCAAAAGATAAACCCTGTCAGCACAGCCCCTACTTCGCAGTAGATTAGATGGGTTCAACCATCTGAGGGAATTCTCCCCTCCCAAATGTTTGAGTTGGTTGCACCCACGAGTGGTCTTTTCTGGAGCGATAAAACTAAATACAGCAACAGAATAGCACGAAGCGCCAGTCGACTGTGATGGAGGGTAAAAAGAGGCCAGGTGGAGCCGAAAAACCCAGATAAAAAAAAAAAGAAAGTATATGGAAGAAGAAGCTGCCAAATGTGCAAAATTAACAAACTTGTTTGTTCCGGCGGGACAGAAATATGTCATAATTAATATCTGGCTGTGTTTATGAATAATTATAGACACCTAATATGGCATTTTAAAGCTTAGAATCTCTGCTTTTCAGTTATCTAGTCTATTTAGCTGTATATCCTGTCAGAAAATAAACATTTAGGGCAAAATATGCCTTGTTTATTAAAATTATTATTCATAATTTCCATATTTGCGTTTTTTGTACATATTATATGTGATCCAATGCGGACATGTCATACATAAGTCGAACCACTGGATTACGAAACAGTAAACCTTTTTACTGTAGGATGTACGGTTCCTGAATTATAGCCGAAAGAGTGCTTATAATTTTTAGCGCAGCTTTAAAAACAGGCTCTTTGATCAGCGGGGTCACTTTAGGACACACGCTTACACGCCCAGCCCCCACCCCACGCTCACCTTAGACTCCTGTCTTAAACACCACTCCACAAACCAGCAGATCCACCAAACCAGTCTCCAGTAATCCTCATTTATCTCCCAATAATGCTTGAAGAAATTTGAGCCATAAAAAAAAGAATGTCTATTTTAATCCACTGTATCACAACTTTCCTTTAAGCTACCCGTATAGTTCATATGGACGGAAAGCTTAAAGTCTCCTCTGATCAAATATGTGTCGGCCGACTCTGACAGCCAATCAGGTGGCGAGTTCTGCAGGGGGAGATGGCATTTGGGGTTTGTTACCCGACACTCAGAGAGAGCAGAGCTGTCTGCTGGAGGGAAGGAGGGGCCTTTTAAAAAAACACTGCACAATATCTCTTCTTTAGGAGTAGAATATACAAAAACACCTTATTTACTGCAAAATAAGTTATAAAATTAGTAGTTTTTATTCTTATAAAGTTTCCAGTCCTTTGGAGAAAGAAAGTACCATTCCAAGTTTAAATCTCTATAATATCTAACCAGTGATAGAGAGCAGTTCATAATTTTATATAGTGATTTTAAACACTTTAAAGCAAAATATAGAGCTGCAAAACCACTTCATCCATATAAATATTTCAATTTATGGATCAGAAAATAAAAATATTTAAATAGAAAATCTGAAAAGTACCTAGGAAAATCCTGTTTTTTACCATATTTTGAACATGTTCAATTAAATCATTTTAAGTGTTTTCAATTAATTTTGTAAAGGCTTACAAGTAATATTATTTCATAAAACTCCCGGGCTGAAAATGGGGCCCACTCCGGCCCTGCTGGTCAGTATGTGTTATATCGGGGATGAAAACAAGGCTGATTGCAAAATACTTTGCCATTTTTATCAGACTGATGATTTCACTGAGCACTCGCTGACCCATTAGTTCAATGAATTCTGTACATGTCATGGCTGAGAGGTATGAAAGAGTTCCCCTGCCAGCATTGCCATACTTTTGTAAGTGTGCCTTCAAAAAGGGATCAAACTGTTCGCTGTCTTTTTAGTTCAGAATCAATTGAACCGCTATCAAAGGATGGCATAACATATGCAACCGTTGCCTTTCTATGGCTCACGGAATTTTCATGCTCACCCAAGCGTGTGGAGGCATTTTTCTAGTGTTTCCACTGTAGCCTACTGTAAATGCAGAAACACTGCCTTCAAACAATTTACAAGCAAAACAAAACACAGTACCTTTAAGTGGAGAATATACCATCCACTCTCTTGATACATACTCGCCATCTGCGAGTTTTCTTTTGAATAGAGCTTTATAGAAGTTCCTTTTCTGGTGTCTGTGTTATCTCTCTGACTGTGCAACATTTGCATCTTTGTTCTGGCGGAGTTCCGGGCCTATTTAAGTCCAATGCACCCTTATCTGTTCATCAATTTTAGTCCAGTGTGCTGGGCCCGAGCTGTAGGAAGGGTGCAACACGGCTACTACCAATGGCTTCTGCACCGGCTCTTTTGTTAGCATCGCTAAATTTGAGGTTGAAGAGGTTGGTGGTGGTGGTGGTGGTGAAGTTTCAGGTGGCGGTTCAGTCCATATATAATTTTTTGCTTGGTTTGAATCAGCAGCAGGACCTGGTTCTATATAATCACACAGTGCATTCTGAAATAAGGGATAGCTTCAGCTAACACCTCTAACATTTTCTGTTGTACTGAAAAAAAAAACTTCAGCAGCATGAGCTAGCGTTGGGTCAGACTCGGCACGAGTGAATGGGGATCCTGTTGTAAAATACCTGGTCAACTTGGGGATCTTTTTAAGCAGTTCCTGTTCATGTTGTTCCTTAAGTTGACTTGCTTTTCTTTTTTGAGCGCCACTACTGTACTTTTTATCACACCAGCCAGGGGGGATCGAAGGGTTTGTTCAACCCCCCCAACCCCCCTGTTGCTCCTAAGGCCATAGATAAAATACAGTATACACTGTAAACCCGGACAAGTTGATTGAACTTAAAGAGTTTGAGGCAAGTGATTGCCTTAATTTTTTTAAGTAATGCATACTACAGAAAATCAATTTATTTAAGTAAGTTCAACTTAAATGCCTAATGAACTGAAAGTAACCTTTTGAATTGAATAAACTAAAATCTAAATAATAATACTTAAAATATGCTGTAGTGTAACCTTTTCTAACTAATTATTTCAACTGAACATTTTAAGTTTTTCCTTAAGATTTCTTCCAACAACCCTGTTAAACTCCAAATAAACCTGAAAAATACAAAAAGAAGCCAAGATTTGTTATGTAGGCATAGACAGTCATAACAGCATTGCCCACCATTATCAAAAAAAAAAATCAGAGAAAAGTTACACAAACCTGGCTTTTTGTGAAGAGAGCTGGCCAATGTTTAACCATCTGGCTAATGCCAGGCTTATTCTTTACCTCCTTTCTTCTAATGGCAAATGTGATGTCCATCTCTTTTAATGAGACTGTCCTTTGTTTTTTTCTTCATCATTTCTTGGACCATGACCTCTCGAGCTGCTTCAAGGCTTGGAGCATCCATTCAGTAAAGAAAAGGGTGCCTCAACTGCAGATCTTCTCAGAACCGAAAATAATGTCCACTGTGGAAAAAGCTTCTAGCACCTTCCACAGAACAAGCCCAGACAAGTCTTGATTGTACTGACCAATAAGAATCTGCTGGGGCGTGTTCTGAACTAAAAAGTAATATTTTAAGTTTGTTCAACTTAAAAATGCTAGTGTTCTCAGTGATTCTCTCAAAATAGGAGAATATACTAAAAGTGTTTAAGTAATGCAAAAAAGACTTGTTTTTTTTAAAGTAATCTTTACTTAAACTGTTTGCACAGAAACAAATTACAGGTTAACAGAGGTGTAAAAAAGGGGTTAAATATGGAAATATTTTTTAATGTATTATTTTGCTGTATTTATTCAGTGGGTCAGCATTTGGAGGGTGAGCTATCAACAGCTAGTAGCAGTGAAACAGCCTTGGCAGGTAACAGTGCAGTGAAAGACCATAGAGATGCAGCAGCTACTGAAGTGGCTGAGGATGTGAGAGTGAGACAGGCAGCAGAATGTGAGGTAGCCAAATGAAGTCCACTTATGGGGGAGAAAGATCCCCCACATCACAATGCTGGCTACGGGCCTGCTTTGTGAAGTAAATCACAGGTGTCACAGGCCTCTCTGGCACGCAGCAGCAACTGCACAGTGAAATATTCCTTTAATGAACTTTCCCAAAATCAACCAATCCTGAACTCACAAAGTCTTTATCATTTCGTAAAAGACCATTCAGAGTAGGTGGCTTGTTAGAAAGTTAGTTAGCTAAGCTACGATTTACAGCTGCGATTCACTGCTGTAAACCATCTCCTTGCACCAGAGGTTCACAGTCAGGTCATCCGCGCTGTAAATTTAGATGCTTATTTATGCGCGATATTACCGTAAACATACACGCAGACTGATAGCACGCTAAAATAGCCCAGAGAAGAGGAGACCAACACGTTTCAATCGCTTATATTAATTCACACTTTTTTATGCATATATAATGAAATATAATATAATTAAATATAATATATACAGTGTACAAGCAGCAATCCTAGGCTATCACCCCTGCAAGTGTGGGCAAATTTCACTGCATTGTTCACTGCATAATCAGATCGTATGTTCAGTTTTTTATTTTTCCAATATGCCAAAACAAGGCCACTGCAATGTAAGAGAGGCAGTCCTATCAGTTCCTGAGGTTATCAGTACTGTAGAAAATGCTGTGGAATTAAATAAATTAAATAACAATCTTTTAAACACTGGTTTTGTTATGGCATTATATCAAATAGATAATGTACTGCACAAAATCTACAGTGAGGTGAGCGAGTTTAATCCGTTTCCTTCTCGTTTCTGGGCGTAATGTATGTGTGAGAATTAATATATGCCATTGAAATGTGTCAGTCTCCCCTTCTCTGGGCTATTTTAGCATGTTGTCAGCCTGTGTTTCTGTTTACAGTACTATCGCACGTATGTCCGAAGCCCGGATACTTGACTCTGGTGCAAGGAGCTGGTTTAAGCAGTGAACCGCACCCACAGTCGCTTCCGTGGCAAGAGAGACCTTTCATAGTAGATCGCCTGTTAGTTAGCCAGAGCTAGCTTAGCTTACTAACTAACAAACAAGCCACCTACTCTGGAGTCCTTTTCCCAAAAGCGTAATTGCTAAGTAAATTAGCAACTTACATAGTCTGGACGATGCAGCTGCGACGGAGGTGTTTCCCAAAAGCATAGTTGGAACTATGGAGGTAACAGGGCTCTCAAGTTTTGAAGTTTGGTGGGCGTGTGTTACACGCTCAAAGCGTGAGACTTGAGAACACTCGAGGTAACCACGTTAGTAACTTACATAGTGCGACCCTTAGTTAAGCTACTCAGGTGTTTCCCAAAACCAAAAAGCTTAGTTCCTGGTGATTAGTGCAGACGATGGACGGTAGGATTCAGAAAGCTGATAAATCACATTAATATTGCTGCCCGAGGATTTAAGATGTCAAGTGTTTTGAACATGTACCTAATATTTTTTTTAATGTTTGTGTTTATTACATTTATTAAGCCACTTTGCTTTTACCCATGTGCTCCCAGGGAAAATAATCTAATTCAGTACATTTTAGTGTATTTCTTTAACATTTAGCTTTATTTGGCAAACATGAATTCAGTGTAGTGAAAAAGTGCACAGAAGTGCTCTTTAGCTAAAATGTGAAACAAATGTTCCCACACAGTAGGCAAGAATGTGTCTTTTAATAATATATTCATAACAAGAAAAAACTAAGCAAAAAGTGTCTTAAAATGAGAGACGTAATAAGCAGGTGTTTTAAATTACCTAATTAGTCCTCTGTAATTGATTTTGAGGGAGTTTACAGCTTTCCAGAAATCTTGCGGATTAGAGGAGCTAGTAATTAAGATGAAGAAATAATTTGATTTGGCATTTTTAATTGTCTGAATGTAAGCCATTTTTTACATTTCCTTGTGCAACTAGCAATTGACCAGGCTTTATTTCTTGACTTTAAATAAATTAAATCCATTTAGCTAACTAGTTTGCAAGAAGCTGGATGTAGAGGATAGCTAGAATTGAGTAAAACACTGGGTAATGTTGGTAGTTTAAAGCAGTTTCGTAACCCTGGTCACTGAACTAAAATTCTGTTTGTAGCCTGATACAAATACATGTTGTAGCTGTTTAAAGGAGGACCTGAAGAATTAGAATTGAGCTGTTATTTCAGAGAAATACAGAAAATACATGTAAGAGATGATTTCAATAAAAAGGATAAAGAAAAAATTGAACTACACAGAGCAGACAAAAACAGGGGAGTTAACAATATACAATGAACTTCTTATATTTAATATGTAGATGATACATTATGCTTCTCTGTAACCCCACATACATAAATTACAAGTCCGACCGGTTGTGCGGAGGGCCCGGTTTAAATCAAAAATAGTTTTAGAAATGAGTAGCTGTATTTCAGTGTTAGAAAAGAGAGAGAGAGAGAGAGATTTGCATGCAGAGAAAAGATCTAAGTTTGTAGGTATTGTACACAGATTTCAGTTTAGAGTCTAATCAGTTGTTTTTGTTGATTTCTTTAATAAAAATACATTAACAATGCAGTAAGTTTAAAGATAAAATGTTCTTTATCTAAACAATGCCCAGGTGTTTTAAAGTTCAGTCTTACGCAATGGGTATGTTAGAAAATATCCATAGTTTCCGTCCTCACTGGATTGAGGGAATTTTCAGTCTTCTTGTAGAACGACGTCCAGGTAACTCTTCTGGGAAAGGTTCGTCCTTCTGGCTTTTGGATCCAGGAAAAGTTGTACACAGTTAAGTACACAGTTAAGTTGGCCGCTTTCCTTGTTTTCCTGGCTGGCAGAGGTGGAAAGTAACGAATTACATTTACTCACGTTACTGTAATTGAGAAATAGGTACTGTAATTGTAAAATAGGTAATTTTACTTTACTCAACTACATTTTGACACAAGTGATTTCCTTCGCTACATTGAAAAACTCCCCGTTAGCTAATGGCGTTCAAACTTTCACCATCTAATTAAAAAAGCATATTAAGGTAAACTAATTGTTTCCTACAGTTATATGTTGATAAGATATTGTAGTAACCTAATGATGCACTAATGGTGAATCTGTAATGTTTGTCATGGCTTGTACACGCCAAGACATGCCGAGGTTTGTTTGCGAGGTCTAGGCTATGATTCAGGGTTGTAAGTTCGTTTGGAGAGCGTGTGTGAGCTTTTAATTTTATGAGTTTAGGTGTAGAGGTGGGTAATCTAGGTTCAAAAAGTAAAAATCTATCCCAGGATTTCGCTCCCATTGCCTGGCTGGCTCTGGAGCTAACTTAGTTCAACCTAATACATGAGATGGATTTTTAATTTCTGGACCTGGATTACCCACCTTTAGCTGAGTTCGGCTCATCCTTAAAGAACCATTCTAGGTTTCAAGCCGAGCTAAGAAAGTGTAGAGAGTAGGCAACACACATCAAAGCAAAAGCTTCTACTTTATCGTCTTAACGCGCCCTGGCCCACCCGCGGGCCAGAAACATGTCATAATTAATATCTGGCTGTGTTTATGAATAATTATAGGCTCAACACACAATATGCCACATATTGAAGCTTAGCATCTCTGGTTTTCTGTTATCTAGCATTAGAATTAGCTGTATTTCCTTTTAGAAAATAAACATTAACAGCGAAATATGCCTATTTATTAAAATATTACTTATAATTTGCATATTTGCTTTTTACGTATATTTGATTCAATGTTTGATTCAATATTTGATTCAATGCCTTATTTTATAAGGTTTACAGCTTACTAATGCACATGCGCAGAATCAACAGTTTTTTCTGAAGAAAGACGTGAATCAGCTCTGTCGGCCAATCAGGTGCCGCGTTAGGCAGAGACAGAGCTGGGGAGGGGTCTGTAACCAGACACTGTCACTGAGCAGATATATAGAATACAGAAACACATTCTTTACTGCAAAATAAGTTATAAAATTAGTAGTTTTTGTTCTTATAAAGTTTCCAAACCTTTGGAGAAAGAAAGGAATATCCCAGGAGCAGATCACTATAATATCTATCCAGTGAAAGAGAGCAGTTTATAAGTTTCCATGGTGAATGTAAACACCTTGTAGCTGAATAAAGAACACTTATATAAACACACGTATAAATATTCCATTTTATAGTTAAAAAGTAGAAAATCTGAAAAGCACCTGTATTTTTTTCTTGTTTTTACCATATTTTGAATATTACATGTTCAATTGTATATTTTTAAGTGTTTTCAATTAATTTTGTAATATTACTTGATAAAATTAAAATTCTCTGAATAATTTAATATTAGTGTAAAAAGCTTTAAAATCCCTTTTAGACATTAAACAACACTGAACTAAACTGGAGACATATCAAACTGCCTAGGTTAGCTAACAAGTGAGAAATAATTATGAACTGTAAAACTATAAAAATATGGTTTATAGTCACCTATAAGAATTAAAAGTAACTATGTAACTTTTACTCAAAGTACATTTTAAATTGAGTACTTTTTAGTCTTACTTCAGTAGATTTTTAGATGGGTACTTTTACTTTTACTTGAGTAGAATTTTAGCAAAGTAAAAGTAAATTTTACTCAATTACAATTTTTCAGTACTTTTTCCACCTCTGCTGGCTTGGCTGAGAATATAATATCCAAATGTGGAAAAGGAACAAGTGAGAATACCAATATGTTTAACAAACAAACTATATACAAACAACCTGTATTATTAAAAGAACTGAGAACAAAGAAAACAAGGAAAAGCTTCTTTATAGTCCTAAAGATTCTAACACAAGGTTCTGTATTTAGCTGCCAAGTTTAAAGGCATTACCAACACTTTTTTAATACATAAGGTGCACCAGATTATATGAAAGATTAATAAACTAAACTTAAAATTAATTAACTAAACTAAACAAAACCCACAACACTAACAAAAATAAAATCTAATGAATTTCAAAAGATAAAAACTAAAAAGTCAACACAACAGTGGAAAACATTAAACTACTATTACAAAAAAAATAAAACGCAAATATCCGAAGTAGGGTCATAACTCCACATTAGTTTCACTTTCAAATCATGGAAACAGCAGACCAAAACCTCAACCTCTCCTTTATCTTTGACAATATTTGATTAACTTCTATCTTAAGTTTATTTTACTGAACTGAGTTTTATATGGTTATCTATGTTTGAACTGTTCTGCACGCTGCAAAACAAATGAGACGCAATGCTGCCTGCTCTGCCACGCGCTCCACTGTGCTCAGCTGCATTTTACAGCACTGGACAAAACTAATAATGAATTGATATATTGTACTGTTTCTTAAAATCTGACCTGGTGATGAGAAACGAGCGCTAACGTAGCTTTATAGATCTGAGTATTTCATTGCTGCTGATGTTTTTCCAATATAAATAATCTAAAAATGAATTTTAGTTAATAGAAAAGTAAAATAAAATAAATTCATGTTCAGTCAAAGTGCTTTTCTCTTTTTTTTCGGTTCAGGTTACTAAGCACAGCCAGAATTCATCTCCTCCCAAAGCTTTGATGTAGAAACACTAAATTTTACAGGATTGTCAAACCTATACCTGATTAGGTTGCTTGTGCTTTTTGGAGCGATATATTGTATGGTTTTTAAATAGACAAAATTTTTAGGCTTGGACATTTCCCCATAGGAATCTGTATCTGCCAACTTTTTCAAAATATTCAAACGGCTCTACAGGTCACAATTTAACCAAAAGTTCTTAGCAACCTCATGGAATATGTTAGAAACTGCCCAGCAACACAATGGCAACCACCACAAATATGATATCAACCACTTAACAACACCTTTGCAACCACCTGCTACATCTTAGCAACTACCTAGAAACAGCGTAGTAACCACTTTCAAAATTTTTAGTAACTGCCTAGCTAAACCTTAGCAACCTCTTGGAATATGTTAGCAAATGTAGCGAGCCCAGCAGTTTAATACTTGGTGCTAATTGAGATGTAGAAATATTTTTATTTGGGCGCCAGTTATTAAATTAATCGAATTAGATTAATTAATAAATTATTTAATCAATTAATTAATAACACAAGGGTGTGGCTTCTACAGGTAATAGGAATTCTTATAACCAAGTTATCCAGAAAACACACTGAAATTACAGCTTTTGTAATATAAAAAGTATTTTATTAAATCACACAGATATAAGTAAATAATTCACTTAAATGTAATAAATGTAGCCATTAGATATCAAATCATAGTGTATATAGATAAATGAGAATTAAAAGAAAAAACGTTATAATACTGGTATAGAACTTGTCCAAGTGAGGATTTCTAAATAAAGAACTAAGTCATTTTAAGTCTACGAAGCCAGTTCTTATTTCCAACCAAGCAACTCATAAGGAATTGTCTATACTAAAGGGAGATCTACGAAGGACTCGACCAAACCATGACCATCTGGACCGTAGGCTTCTGGGTTGGATCTGGCGGGTCTCTATTAAGCTGTACTTAGCTAAGTTTGGTAAGCATAATGCATGGCTTTGTAGATCGTAACATAGCTTTAGATTTAGGAATAGCATTCATGGAATTACGTTATAAATACCATCTCATATTCGCAGTCCTGTCTTCGTCCAAGTGATATGCCATTGTTGGTCCACCACTATTGTGCACAGTTCCAGATAGTTATCATTAAAGGTCTTAAATCCCAGGTTTATGACTGAAAGAGGCTGGAGGAATGCCAAAAGATTGTTTACCCAAAACTTGCATTTAGGGCTCTTGAGAGAAGCTGAAGTGAAGAAATAGTCAGGAAATGTCATTTGAAATTAAGGGTTGTTTGGGGAAAAATTAGTGCATCCTGGAGGGGATTGTGAAGTTAGAAAATTCCTTTAGACCATAAAGTGAGGGGTAATGTGTGTGTGTCCAAGTGATGAAGAAAACCTCCAGTTAATCCACTAAACAAATGTCTAGCAACACCTTTGCCACCATCGAATATATGATAGCAACCACCTAGCAAGCGATTAACAACACCTTAGCAACCACCTAGAACACCTTAGCAACTGCCTAGCAACACCTCAACAACCACCAGTAATAACATTGCAACTTAGCAATCATCACAGATATGACAGCAACCACCTAACAACACCTTAGCAACAACCTGGAACATTTTAGCAACCACATGGAATATGATAGCAACTGCTTAGCAACATAATAGCACCCACCTAGCAATCATTTAACAACAACTTAGCAACTACCTAGAAACACCTTAGCTACCACTTTGAGTATGATAACTTGCAAAATCATAGCAACTGCCTACAACATACAACCTGCCTAGCAACAACTTAACAACACTTTAGCAATCACCTGGAAAACTTTTGCAACTTCCTAGCAACATCTTAGTAACCACTTCAGAAATGTTAGCAACTGCTTAGCAACCTATAAGCTACACCTTAGCTTATAGCTAAGGTGTAGCTTATAGCTAAGGTGTAGCAACCTATAAGCTACACCTTGTAATACCTTACCGAGTGCCTAGCAACAATTTACCAACCACCACATATATGATAGCAACCACCTTAGCAATCACATGGAATATGCCTAGCAAAACATTAGCAACCACCACAGATATGATAGCAACCATTTAACAAGAAATAAGCAACCACATTAGATATGATGGCAACTGCTTAGCAACCAATTAGCAACACCTTAGCAACCTCTTGAAATACCTTAGCAGCTGCCTAGCAACACCTTAGAGACCCCCTAAAATTTGGTAGTAAATGCCTAGCAACACCTTAGCAATGACCACAGATAGGATAGCAAAAGTGGGATATTTTGACATATCAACTGTGTTTTACACTGTGTGTCTAGGTTTACTCACACATTTGTAAATACAAGTTATTGTTAAAAAATGTCTTCGAACTTGTCTTGATGACCTTAAATTGGGTCTTGTTGCAGACAGAGTTTGAAGGTAAATAATTACCAAATGCTGACATCTTAAACAGTATGGATGCCTACACAGGAAATTTGGCAGTGTTAAATCAACACTGTTAGTGTTAAATCCACACTTATTAGTGTTAAACTTTACACTCTCAGTGTTGATTTAACACTAACAGTGTTAATTTAACACTGCCAAATTTCCTGTGTAATAATCCTTCTGTGTCAGAGACAATTTTACTTCTGTAGCTATAACCTTTAAAGGCTTAGGCGGATTTAAAGAAAGTTTGAGCCAGTCTTTAAATAGCCACTAAACCCTAATTCATATTTTAGGGTTCATGTGTTCCGTTGAAGTAATAAAACATACCAGACCTGCTTAAACATTTTTTAAACCTTTCATTTTTTAAATTTAAATTAAATCTTAAATTAAAAAAAAAAAAAAAAATTTATAACGGTACAGTACAGCCTTGGTATTTCACCTGGTGAATCTCACTGTTCCTATAAGCTGTGGCCGTACTTAGTTTTTCCAAAAAGACAGCGGGGATACCTGCCCGCACCTGCTGCCGGAAATGAATGAGAGTGGGTGAGTGAGTGAGAGGTAATTTTCTGTGACACATTTACTGCTTTATTTCTTAGCATTCATATCTGAAGTATAATCCTATCTTTATCCAGTGTGAGTTATCCATGTGTGTGTGTTTATATATAAATAGATACAGATGGTGGTGGAGAAAATCTCCCACTTCAAATGACTTCTCAGTCGCAAAAGTGCTAGTGGACTCGGTATCACTATCCATGTTCTAAACTAACCAAAGTACCACTCCCATTTTTTGCATTTTTTAAAACTGAGCCAAAGGTGGAGTCAGCTGAAATCAGGGGGTTTAGTGGCCCTTTAAGAACCCCTACCAAGCTCAAAAGACTATTTTACATATGTTTTACAAACCTAAATGGATAGAAGTTTTTGGTCCTATCAAAATGTAAGACTGGCATACGGCATGTGAAATTGAAGATGCCAAATTTTGTGCAAATTAAAAAAAAAAAACAGTGGCCACCACTATCACTCACTCAATATGTAAAAAAAAATCTAATCTTTCTCTTTTTATCTGCTAGGACATTAATTCATATCTGAGTTGTTTTTGATTGTTCTTTTTAAAAAGCAGGTTTCTGTATACCTGCTGTTTCACAAACACATATTGTAATTACTCAGACTGTCTTGTAACTGTATGAATCGTACAAATAAAATAAAATACAAATACATATTTGTGGATGTTGTGGCTTGTTCAGAAATGGTTTCTCTTTAAATTCCAGACAAGAATACAGACAACAACAAAGAAGTTCAAACTAAAAAATATTTAACCCTTAGAACTCTAGGCAGTTTGGGTGTTTTTTCTCTGTTTTTGTCAGTTTCTCTTTCAGTTCTTATAACACAGTAATTATATCAGACAGACACATGCTATGAGATTTTTTTTACTCCAGAAGCCATATGGCTGCTCAAAATGTTAATCATTTAAAATGTAAAAGAAATTAGAATTGTTATATTTTTCTGGAACTGGCCATGTTTTGGTCAAAATTTTGTTTTTGTTTTGACTTATTTGAATGTATATACTTCAGTATATTTACACCTTAGATATCTTTTCCAAAATGGTTACTGACAGGCCCGGAGTGGCTAATCGGGAGGTTCAGGAGGAATCTCGAGTTTGGGCCGGTTGGACAGAAAAAATAATTTTGACACTTATCTGTCACTTATCTAATCTTATTCTTGCATTCATTTTTATTCAACTATATATTCATTCTCTATTCATCTGACAGCACAGCCCCTACTTCACAGTAGATTAGATGGGTTTAACTATCTGAGGGAATTCTCCCCTCCCAAATGTTTGCCCATGAGTGGTCTTTTCTGGAGCGATAAAATTAAATACAGCAACAGAATAGCACAAAGCATCAGTCGACTGTGATGGAGGGTAAAAAGAGGCCAGGTGGAGCCGAAAAGCCCAGATTAAAAAAAAAGTATATGGAAGAAGAAGCTTGTTTTCCAGAGGACAGACTCCAGCTGCAGTCGGTAAACAGAGATATGGAAATAATATTGAATTGTCAGCTATTGCGCAACGTTTGCAATGTCTACTTAGCGTAGTTTATTTTGTAGAGTCCAACACACATCATTAACCTCTTAACACACACTGGCTATGTCATAATTAATATCTGACTGTGTTTATGAATAATTATAGACACCCAATATGGCATTTTAAAGCTTAGAATCTCTGATTTGCAGTTATCTAACCTTTATCTGTATATCCTTTCAGAAAATAAATATTTAGAGTGAAATATGCCTTGTTTATTATCATTCATAATTTCCATATTTGCGTTTTTTTGTACGTATTATATGTGATCCAATCCAGACATGTCATACATCATTCAAACCGCCTAAACTTCCGGATTACGTTCCTGAATTAGAGCCGAAAGAGTGCTTATACTTTTTACCGCAGCTCTTTGATCAGCTGTGGTGACTGCAGCACACACGCCCAGCGCCTATCCCACGCTCCCCTCAGACTCCGGTCTTAAACTCCGCTCCACAAACCCGCAGATCCAACAAACCAGCTAGCTGCTGTTTTATTTATTCAAATTCCTCCTCCATTGAATAAGTGGGTCGGATTTGGGCATGAAACTCCCGTTCATTACATGGCTTATTACTTTGATGGAGAGCATCAGACGGACTTATTTTTCTTGATAATCACACCATTAGGATAAATGTAGATTACTGTCAGAGCAGCCTATGCCTTTCAATATTTTGATACTATATATTTACTCTTAGCTGCTTGAAATAACAACTATTATAATAAAGAGTTATTCCACCAAATTATGAAAAAAAAACCACTTTTATTTAGGACACACAATGAAAACTAACTGTTTAGTGCAAAATAAGTACCTAGTAAACAGGAGCAATAAAATACATTTTTTTCAACACTTTGAGGAATCAGTGGAAATGATGACATCATGCAATTTATTCAGAGATCTGAAAGTAAATACCACTGATTGTGTTTTGAGCAAATAAATAGTATAATGGAAGAATAAAACACAGAACTTTGAAAGAGATCTTATTTATGTGTTTTCTCAATGGGTTCCTTGCTTTACCCCACTGGGATGTAACCACTACTTTTAGAAAGAGTTCTGCTCTTTCTAACCATATATGGTTTATGCTGTGAAGGCATTCCTGAGTAATTAAGCTAAGAACACAAGGTGCGATTTTGGACGCAAAATCTGTCCTTAGGTTTCTAAGGGTTAAGTTTAAATATTTTTACTCCACACTGCATCAGCTGATATTTAAAATAAGTGCTACAGCAGGTTCTTTTGTCCAGCATGACAGATGGGAGTCATTAAGGGTACAATACTCCATTCTATATAAATCAACTCAGAATTGTTCACAGTGGTGGTAAATGTGAACCTCAAATAAAGTTATTGAACCAAATGTTTATGAATACACAGACTTAAAACTTTTAGAAGAGTTTTGAAACCTCACAATTAAAAGAATGGAGGGATAGATGCAATGTGATGTGTGGCAAATGTTACGACCTGGTCTAGGTCAGCCCGTAATATAGAAAAAAGAGGCCTCCATGCCCTCCTGGTTCCCCAACCACACATACTCCTGTTAGTCAAAAGGTTCAGTTTATTTAACAAATTGTAAAGAACACAAGGCTTAAATCAAAGGGGAGACAACAGTTTGGGATGAAACAGAAAATAATAAACAAAACAAAGCTACCTTAAAGATTAAGAACACTAACTTACCTAACAAAGAAATGAAAATGAAATACAAATCTCTAACCTAACTTCCTAATTAAACAAACCAAGAGAAAACATAGAAAAGTAAACTCTTTCTCCCACTGAGGGAACTTGTAAGAATAAACTTATTTTTCTCCCCACTGAGAGACCAGAAACAACAGTGTTCACACACACTTTGTATGGACCATGCGGCAGGGAACCAGGAACACACAGGAGCCATGTTGGAAGTCTTTTATGGTTGGTTCCCCCTGGTGGTGACCAATCAGTTTGGTTAAATGGCATCAAGCAGCAACCTGCAGTAACAAGGCACACTCAAACAGAAAAAACATAGGGTCATAACACAAATTAATGAATGAAAAATACTTTTTTACATCATTTTTTTTACATTATTTGACATTAACAATTTACATACAGTGAGGGAAATAATTATTTGATCAATTGCTCATTTTGTAAGTTTGCCCACTGACAAATACATGAACAGTCTATAATTTTAAGGGTAGTTTAATATTAACAGTGAGAGATAAACTATAAAAAAAGAGAAAATCACATTGTATATATGATATACATTTATTTGCAAAACCAACAGCCATAGCTACAGTGGAATGGTTTAGATCAGAGAATATTTATGCATTAGAATGGCTCAGTCAAAGTCCTGACCTGAATCCCTTTGAGCAACACATGAAATTTGCTGTTCACAGATGCTCTCCATTCAACCTAAAATAAAATAGTAAAAAAGATGCACAAAGCTGTATAGACATACCAGAGTTTGTGTTCCCTGCAGGCATGTAACAGTATTAAGACATTATCCTGACGTAAAATTCTTGTCATCTGACGTCTTGGCCAACATTCAACCTGATATTAAATGTCTATTGACGTTGGTGGCCAGCTGGAGGTCTATCAATTCAAATCTCAATAAAATACATTTAGGTTTTTGGCTGTAACGTGACAAAATGGGAAAAAGTTCAAGGGGTATAAAATCTGTATCCATCAAGAAACTGCATAGAACCAACCTGGTACCACACACTGTTTTTTTTTTCCTTTTTTTCTCAAGAGACCGGTGAGGTAAATTTAAATTTTTATACATTTTATAATTCTCAACTCACAACTCTCAACACAGATCCTTCCACATACCTTTTTCCACGGGTCTTAGGTCAAAGGTCATGGGAGTAAGTCTCTAGTGACAAAATCTTACAACAGTCCCACGGACCTCAGGTCAAGAGGTGACAGGTGGTACTGATAAGGTAATTACAGGATGCACAAACCACTCTTTTGTTCCTGATTGCCATCTGCTTCTGAAGGGGTGTGGAAAAGTTGTATATAAACTGTGGGTTGAGATCTGAATTTGAGACAGAGTTCTGGGTCTCAACGCGATCGCAACAATTAAAGAAGCTTCCTCTTTACTCTGCTCTCCTGACTCGTCTCTTCTCTGCACAAGAAGAAACTCTTCAACCCCGGCCCACAATATAGAGGGGGCAGCCCAATGGCCCATCTTCAATATAGACAGTGGACTGAACCAATCAGGATATAGGACAAAAGCAGCCCCACCCTCTCTCTGCATGAACCACTGAACTCCCACTGCGTTCAGTTTTGAGCGTGTTGTTAAAGAAGAGGCAGTAAGAAGAAACAGAAGCGGCAGAAAGCGTGTCCTTAGCAGCAGCAGACAGGGAGAGCAGGCTTGTGACAGAAACCGAGGGAAAGACAGAGTGGCAAAGTGTAGCACAATTGCCCTTTAAACACTATTATAAAATCAAGCATGGGCCAGCATGAGAGATGAGTGGGATGGTGTGCACAACCTTACACTGAGACCAGGATGTTTCTGGGAAAGACAGGTATAGCGTAGGATAAGCTATTTCTAAAAGCGTATTCCACTGCAGCTAAAGGGACTACTTAAGCTACAGTGTGTATAGTGAACAATATTTCTGAAAATACATTCATCCATCAATCCGTCAATCGCTTATTTCAAATCACATTGTGGAGGCAGCAGCTCTAGCAGGGAGCTCCAATCTTTCCTTTCCCTGGCCCCATTTTTGCACTTGTCAATTGCGCAGCTTGCGCTGTTTGCATACAGGGCATGTCTTTCACCCCCATGTTGTGATGTAGTAATGAAACAGGACACTGTCACACATTACAAATACCTGATTTCACCCCTCACATTTCTGCAGATATTTAAGTATATCTTTTTATGGGACAACACTGACAAATGACACTGAAAAGTGGTTTAAAAAAAGGCTGCATCTGTTTTGGTCTGGCCACAGCATTTTATCCACAACACAAGCACTGTTATGCCCTAGCATGGTGAATCCACCCATGAAAAGAATTAATTGTACAAATAATAAATTACTGTATCGTAAATACTGTGTATAAACACAAAGTATGAATATATTTCCCAAATAATTGAAACATTATTTTTACAGACATACAGAACACAGGCAATACTGTACTACTGCACTTGGTTATACTGTATTGATATACTAATTTCGGAAAGTCTGGATAATGGATATGGGGAGGAATTAGTGCTAAATTAAAAAAGCAAACACTACCGTGGAAAAATGCAATCCACAAAATGCATTGCTTTTCCACTAGAACATTGTGTGTGTATTTTGTGTGGTGCTGCAAATGTGCAAATCAAATCCGTCTTGGAGCAGTGCTGTAATCGTGCCAAAATAAAAAGCAATCACAGTCAAATCATAACGCTTTCCCGAATTTTTGGCGGGACCTACTGGACTGAAAAAAACATAATCGATCACCAATTACTGAAACGCTCAAGTGCAAGATATCCATCTCTGCCTTCCTACAGGCTGCCGTGAGAGGCTCCTCCAAATGGCTGCTGCAAGTTTTCTGCCATGAGCTGTTTAATATTTGCATTTTTTTTTTTTTTCATAAAAATAGTTAGAGAAATGTCTAAGAAAACATAAGTGGCAGATTTGTTGCGAGAGGCTCTTAAAGGCCTGAAAGATTCAGAAGGCGCCTCATCTGTTTCCACCAGCAGCAACAAAGCCCCTTCATCAAATGTGTCACGTCTGGTGCTGTTACCTCCTCTGTCCCTTCCACACCCAGCTCTATCGGAGGTTCTCAGGTCAACAACTACACTACCCAGAATGCACCACCCGCTGACATCACGCACACACCTGATCACGTGACACCTCACCTGCTTCCTCCAGGAATTCCCGAATACTGATTACCTGCACTATAAAAGAGCACACCACACAAACACCCACGCCGCGTATTGTAGGTTCTCCTCATTACTGTTTATCTCGTGTATGACCTTGCCTTTGTTTTCTCGACGCCGATTATTGCCTTTGCCTCTGATATTGGATTTCCTGTGTATTACCTGGACTGTGTATTCACTACTGCCTCTTGGATTATCTCTGATACTGGATATCTCGTGTATGAACTCTGGACTGTCTTTCGTTTATGGTATGGTTTTGTCTACGTTGCTCCTGTTATTGGTGATTACCTATTTTTCTGTACCGACTACGTTTTACATCTGTTTATTTTATAATAAACAATCTTTTATCAGTATCTGTACGTGTCTGCATTCTGTACTAGCCATGACAGAATACGCGGCCGTTCAAGATCAGATAACAGATACTGAGGCGATGTCTGAGGAGATCTGGTTTAGCCAACCAGGGGAGGCTACTCGGTCATCACCAGCAAACGCTCGCTGGTGTGACCCAAGCTGTTTCTGAGCTAGCCCGCCAACAAGCTACACAGCAGCAACAGCTTTCTGAGCTGCTAGCTCACTTCAAAGGCTTAACTGAGCCTAGCCCTAGCCCGTTAGCTGCCCCCAGTATGCCCAACGAAAAATCCTCTGTGCCTGGTTTTTCTGTGTCTAAACCGGAGATTGATGGGGATGCGGAAAATTTTCCTTTTGCAATGCTCTGTGTTTTTTAGTAATTCACCACCCACAACCGATAATGCTAAGATCGGTTTTATTATCTCCCAACTTTCTGGTAAGGCACTCAAGTGGGCTACAGCTATTTGGGATGAAATTTCTGGGGCTAGTTACACTGATTTTTTGACCTTTTTTCGCTCAGTTTTCGATCATTCTCGCTATGGACAGTCTAATGGAGAACTGTTGCTGGCTCTCAAGCAAGGTCAGAAGCCGGTGGCTTCCTACGCTTTGGAGTTCCGCACTCTTGCAGCTGGTAGTGGATGGAATAACGCAGCTCTGCTTAACGTGTTCAGATGCGGACCCTGACATACAGAGGGAGTTAGCTTGCAGAGACGATTCGCTTACCTTGGATCAGCTCATTTCTCTCTCCATTCGATTGGACCAACTTCTCTCACGCCGCCCCAAGACCAGCTCACGCATACAACAAGCTCCTGTGACTCTGCCCCGCACGGCCACACCAGAGAAAGCTGTGCTGTCTGCCCCAGAACCCATGGACATCCAAAAGACCCGGCTAACTCCAGAGGAGCGGCAGCGTCGGATCCGGCTTCAGCTGTGTCTTTGTTGCGGGGAGGCTGGCCATTTCAAGTCTGAGTGTGGTCTCCTGACCCGACCTGTGAAGGCTCCAGACCTGGGACAGCGCGTGGAGTGCTCTCCAAAACACAATTCTTCGTTCCAAATGTTTCTCGTTGCAAGTAAATATTATGTTGCCTGATGGTATGCTCTCTGTCCCAGCGCTTGTGGATTCCGGGTCGGAAGGAAACTTCATCAGTCTGGACCTGGTTAAGGAGCATGGCGTACCCACCCGAAAACTTCTGCGTCCCTTATCCATCCATGCTGTGGACGGGAAGACGGTTCGCTCCAAGCCAGTTACTCTGCAGACGCTACCCATCACCCTACAAGCCAGCGCTCTTCATTTTGAGGAACTGCCACTTTTCGTGCTTCCCCACACCGAGCATCCTGTTATCCTGGGCATGCCATGGCTCAAGACCCACGATCCCACTGTCTCCTGGCGCGATAGGGATATCACGGTTTGGTCTTCTCACTGTCATAAGAACTGTTTAGCTTTGGATAATCTAATCATTCAGTCCACTTCTGTGGAGAGTCCCGAAGTTTCTGACCCCCCTGTTATTCCCACTGTGTATTCAGATTTTCTAGAAGTGTTTAGTAAAGATAACACTACTAAGTTGCCTCCTCATCGCCCCTGTGACTGTGCTATTGACCTAGTGGAGGGTGCCACCTTACCCAAAGCTAGAGTCTACCCCCTCACTCTCGATGAGGAGAAGGCTATGAATGATTACGTCACTGAAGCTTTAGCTCAGGGTTTCATTCGCCCGTCGAAGTCCCCTGTCGGTTCAGGCTTCTTCTTCGTGAAGAAAAAGGACGGGGGACTGAGACCCTGTATAGATTACAGAGGTTTAAACGCTATTACTAAGAAGTTTGCGTCTCACTTTGCCTCTCATTCCATGCTCTCTTGAGCAGTTGCGCAAAGCCACTTATTTCACCAAGCTTGATTTACGTAGTGCGTACAATCTTATCCGTATTAGGGAGGGGGATGAGTGGAAAACCGCGTTCACTACTACTAATGGCCACTACGAGTACTTAGTTATGAGCTATGGTCTCGCTAACGCCCCCGCAGTTTTTCAATCCTTTATGAATGACATTTTCAGGGATATGATTGGCAAGCATGTCACTCTTTTTATAGACGACATATTGATCTATTCATCTGACCTAGATTCCCACGTGCAGCACGTTCGTTCGGTTCTCCAATGACTTTTGGAGAACAATCTCTATGCTAAAGCAGAGAAATGCGAGTTCCATCTTCAGAGAGTCGCATTTCCCGGCTATGTCATCAGCTCCCAGGGAGTTCTCATGGATGACTCTAAAGTAGATGCCGTAACTAGCTGGACCGTTCCCCAATCCATCAAAGACCTTCAACGTTTCTTAGGATTTGCGAATTTTTATAGACGTTTTATACGTAACTTCAGCAGTATAGGTGCCCCGCTCACCGCGCTCACTAAGAATGCCACCAAGGTTCTTAAGTGGTCTCCTGAAGCTGACCAAGCGTTTCTCAAATTAAAAGCCGCTTTCGTCTCGGCCCCCGTTCTCATGCACCCCAAACCTGAACTACCGTTCGTAGTTGAGGTCGACGCTTCTGATACTGGCGTAGGAGCCGTTCTCTCTCAACGCAGCGGTTCACCTCCTAAACTACATCCCATAGCCTTCTTCTCACGCAAAATGTCACCTGCAGAGCGTAATTATGGGATAGGGGATAGAGAGCTGTTGGCTGTTAAACTTGATCTAGAGGAGTGGCGTCACTGGCTGGAAGGGGCTGCACATCCATTCACTGTACTAACCGATCACAAAAACTTGGAATATCTCAGTACAGCTAAACGCCTAAACCCCCGTCAAGCTCGTTGGTCATTGTTTTTCTCACGCTTCAAATCTCATTTCGACCAGGTAATACTAAGGCTGATGCTTTATCCCGAGTTTTCAGTTCCCCAGACGACACATGCCGCGTTTCTGAGCCTGAATACATTCTGCCACCCACAGTTAGAGTAGCTGCCATTAGATGGGAACTTGATGATCTCATTCATCAGAGTCTAGCTAACACACCACCTCCGGAGGGCTGTCTCCTCACAAGATTTATGTACCCGAACAATTTCGCGATCAACTCATTGGCTGGGCACATGCTGCCCTTACTTCTGGTCACCCCGGTGTTACACGTACACTACAACTGATCTCAGCTCGTTATTGGTGGGAAACCATGCGAGCTGACATACAAGCTTTCGTAGTTTCATGTTTCGTCTGTGCACAATGCAAAACGCCCAAAACCCTTTCAGCTGGTAAACTATGTCCTCTGCCTGTTCCTGAAAAGCCATGGTCACACATTGCTGTAGATTTTGTTACAGATTTACCTGAATCAGATGGTTACACTACCATTCTCACAGTCGTTGACAGATTTTCTAGGGGAGTTAAATTTATCCCCTTTCCTGCACTACCCAATGCTCTTCAGACAGCTCAAGCCATTTATACACACATTTTCAGACATTTTGGTGTCCCAGAAGACATTCTTTCTGATAGAGACCCACAGTTTACTTCCAGAGTTTGGAAATCCTTCTTTGAACATTTAGGTGTCCACGTCAGTCTCACTTCTGGGTTTCATCCCACCAGTAATGGGCAATGTGAAAGGGTTAATCAGGAACTAGGCAAATTTCTGAGGCTGTATTGTTTTAAATATCCCACTGATTGGTCTCAGTACCTCATTTGGGCTGAGATAGCTCAGAACTCTCTCATCAACTCCACATCTGGTCTCACACCTTTTCAGTGCATTCTGGGGTACCAGCCTCTGATGGCTCTGTGGTCATATGGTCAGGTGAGGAGTGTTGTGGAGTTACATTTTATTGAGGGACACATGAACTCCAATATGTACTGTGAAATACTGAAGCAGAGCATGATCCCCTCCCTCCGGAAACAACAAAACGCTACACCACTCCGTCAACAAACTTACAGCCCAAATAACAACCATAACAAAATAAACAAACAAATGAAAGAAACAATCCTGAACCTACAGGCGCGGAGCATGGAGCCAATGTGTTTCCATTCTTTTCCTCTTCTTTCTTTGATCTTCCATTCTCTCCTTTTCTTAACCCCTCTGCCTTTCTCTATGTTTTTCTCTTTCCCTTTAATTTTTACACAGTGTATTATCCTGTTTATAATATACTTTGTTTCGACCAACATCCACAAATCAGATCAACATACAAACAGAAATCCTGCAACCTGTTATGCATACACACACACAGACAGACAGACAGACAGACAGACAGTATTACTTAAACACACACCATTTAACATTGTATAACCCAACATGCTGCAACTGAAATTTGTTACATGGAATATACGTGGTATTGGATCTCAGGAAAAAAAACATAAGATACAAAATCACCTCGAAAACCTTAAGGCAGATAAATGCCTTTTACAAGAAACTCACCTAACAGATACTGACCAACACAAACTGAAGTCATCCTGTTTTAACCACATATTTACAGCTAATTATAACTCCAAACAAAGAGGCGTAGCAATACTTATAAGCAAAAACATTTCATTTACCCACTATTGCAGACCCTGAAGGATGATTTATTATTATAAATATTTTTATTTCCAATAATACATTAACTATTGCAAGTATCCAAATATTGATAATCCTACATTCTTCCAAAACTTCTCAGATCAACTTTCCAACCTCTCAGATTCCCCAATTATAATTGGTGATTTCAACACAGTCATGGATCCAGATTTAGACAGAATAACAAACTCAAAAAACATACGCAATTGGAAATCAACAGAAACAATAAAACAGCTTATGAGTGAATTTGGTCTTGCCGATGGTTGGCGATTAACACACCCAAACACAAAATAATTTACATTCCATTCACTGGTTCATCATTCCTTTTCCTGCATAGACTTCTTTCTAATTAGTAATTCAATTAATCATAACATCACTTATACACAGATCCACCCGATTGCAATAAGTGACCATGCCCCCAGATCAATCATACTGAAAGAAGAACAACATAAACCAACTTTTAGGTGGCGCTTCAATACATCCCTACTAAACGACCCAGAATTTTCCACTTTTTTGATTGAGAGGGAGTGGGCATCCTTCCTTGATATAAATGATTCCCCAGAAATCCAGTCAACAATCCTATGGGAAACTGCTAAGGCAGTTTTAAGAGGTAAAATAATATCCTATTCTACATATAAGAAAAAAAAAGAATACAGAAAAAGAATTAAATTTAGATCAAATAATCAAAACATAGAAAATACTATTATAATCAACCCCACAGAAGAAGCATACAAAGAATTAAGAAAGCATAAACTCCAGCTTAACAAACTGTCAAATGAAGGAACCAAATTTTTACTACAAAGACTAAGACATGAAAACTTTGAGTACAGTAATAAATCAAACAAATTCTTAGCAAATCTTATTAAAAGAAACAAAGAAAAAAATACCATTCCAGCAATCAAAGACCCAACAGGATTGATCATTCAGAACCCTGAAGAAATCAACAGCACATTCCGAAATTACTTCACAAATCTATATTCATCAGACCATGACCCAAAATTAGAAGATATCAACACCTTTTTGGAAAATATAAAACTACCCAAACTAACAGAAGAACAAAAATATACTCTAGATGAACCAATCTCATTAGAAGAAACCCATAAAGCACTAAACCAAATACCTAACAATAAAGCCCCAGGTCCGGACGGTTTCCCAGCTGAATTTTACAAACATTTTTGGCCAATACTATCTCCACTCTTTGGAAGAGTGTTAAAAGAGACCAAACATAGAATGAAACTGCCCACTGGTATGAATACGGCTTCAATTTTCCTTCACCTCAAACCTAACAAAGACCCCACCATTCCATCCAGTTGCTAATGTCTTGCTTATAATTTTAATGTTTGTGTTGATAAGTAAGAGACATTAAAATTATAAGCAAGACATTAGCAAATAGACTAGTAACAGTTATTCCATATCTAATCCACCCCGATCAAACAGGTTTTATTAAAGGCAGACACTCCTCCACCAATATGCGTAGACTAATTAACATAATACAATATGCAACTGAACAAAAGTCACAAACAGCAATAATAACCCTAGATGCGGAAAAGGCTTTTGATAAAGTAAACTGGAAATTCTTATTTACCACATTACAAAGATTAGGTTTCGGGGATTAATTTATAAAATGGACCAAGACCTTATACACATCACCTATGGCCACTATAACCACTAATGGGATAATTTCACTCTCCACAGGGGCAGAAGACAAGGATGCCCCCTCTCTCCCCATTTCTTTACCATATTCATTGAACCATTAGCTGCAGCAATACGTCAAAAAGTGATAATAAAAGGAATTCAGACATCACATACCCAACGTAAAATAAGCTTATATGCAGATGACATTCTACTTTTCCTGCGAAACCCTTCATCCTCAATAAAAAAAACTATTAAAACCATCGAACAATATTCCAAAATCTCAGATTACTCCATTAATTGGTCTAAATCCACTATCCTACCATTAAATACAAACATATATAACACCCCAATTCAGACACACCCTATCCCATTGAACACCGACTTTATCACATATCTGGGCATAAAAGTTCCCCCCCAGCTGTCAGAGCTACCCAACCTTAATTACACCCCCCCCCCCTTCTCAAAACAGTATGTGACGATCTCCAACGCTGGACAAACCTTCCCATTTCCCATTGGAGGCTTAGAAGCTCCAAATTTCTATTTCTTCGCAACGCAATTACAATATATATTAAAATGGATAAGCCCTTCCCAGACTAAAAGTACATGGATAGACGTAGAACAAACCGTAAGCAAAAATATCAACATAGCAGTGTCAGGGCCAGACAGGAATGAGACTGGTGCAGATACAATAAAATAACTTTTATTAAAGTTATAGAGTAGACAGGGGTAGTCAACAGAAACAGGGTCAGTACCAAAAATGCACAGTGTAGAGAAACCATACCATAACCGGAGGACAGTCCAGAGTTCATACACGGGTAGGCAGTATCACAGGGTAGGCAAAAATCCAGAGTACAATAAACAGTCCAGGTCATACACGGTAATCCAACACAAGGGAGCAGGCAAAAATCAAAGTCGGTAGAAAACAAAAAAAACAAGATCATACACGGAGAATAGCAAGGGCAAGAGAAACGCTTTGTATTGTAGGATTTACCAAACAGATACTCGGCGAGGTGTGAGCGTGAGCATGGTCCTTAAATACACTGAGTAATCAGTACTCGGGACTTCCTGGTGGCGTCATGTGACGTGTCATGTGATCGGGAGTGTGTGTTGTGTCATGGAGTGGTGCGTTCTGGGTATTGTAGTTGTTACTGTGAGAATCGCAGATAGAGCTGGATGTGGGAGACACAGACGTGCTTTCAGCACCAGACATGACAGTACCCTCCCCCTGAGGGACCGGAGCGGAGGCAGATCGGGGCCGACCCCGGCGACGACCACCCGGCGGACAGGGAGTACCAGCGGGAGGTGCAGGTGTCGGAGCGGAGGTGCCAGACAGACGGGGCTCACCAGAGCGAGAAACCCGACGAGTTGGAGCAGAGGAGGTCGGAGGACGCTTGGGACGTCCACGGGGCCTAGGAGCAGGCTTACCAGGAAAACGAGCATGAAACTCCACGAGCAAGGCAGGGTCCAGCACGTCTTTGGCAGCCACCCAACAACGCTCCTCCGGACCATACCCCTCCCAATCGATAAGGTATTGGAGCACACCCCCACGTCTGCGTGAATCCAGCACCTCCCGGACAGCATACGTGGACGACCCCTCCCCCTCCACAGCCGCGGGTGGAACATCAGCCGGTGCAGCGTCAGCGAGCGGACCCGGGACCATAGGCTTGAGGAGAGATACATGAAAAGAATTATTAATACGATACTGAGGGGGTAACTCCACTTTGTAAGTAACTTCATTAATACGTGACAAAATCTTAAGAGGACCAATAAACTTAGGCAGGAGTTTTCTACAACTACCCTCAAACCTAAAGTCCCGGGTAGAAAGCCACACCCGATCTCCTGGTTGGTAGTCTGGGCTGTCACCACGGTGCTTGTCAGCACGCTCCTTGTACACACGCAGTACCTCAGAGACTTTACGATGCGTGTCTTCCCACACCTGCTCACTGCGCTTCATCCATTCATCCACAGCCGGCACATCAGTGGACACCGCTGTCCAGGGAGCTAGAGGAGGCTGAAAACCCAGAACACACTGAAAGGGGGTGAGGCCAGAGGTAGTATTAACTAGGGAGTTTTGTGCAATTTCAGCCCAAACGAGGTATTGTGACCAATCAGTGGGATGTTTGAAGCAATATGTGCGGAGGAATTTCCCGAGTTCCTGATTAACCCTCTCACATTGACCATTACATGTAGGGTGGAAACCAGAAGTGAGACTGACATGTACACCGAGATGTTCAAAAAATGCCTTCCACACACGAGAGGTAAATTGAGGACCACGGTCAGACAAAATATCTTCGGGGATACCAAAGTGTCTAAATACATGCATATAAATAGCTTGAGCAGTTTGGAAGGCAGTAGGCAGAGCTGGGAATGGAATAAATTTAACCCCTCTAGAGAAACGATCAACAACAGTGAGAACTGTAGTATAACCCTCAGATACAGGCAGATCAGTGACAAAATCAACAGCAATATGCGACCAAGGTCTCTCAGGTACAGGTAGAGGTAGTAGCTTACCGGCTGGAAGGGTTTTAGGCGTTTTACATTGCGCACAAACAGAGCAGGAGGTAACGAATGAGTGAACATCAGCACGCATAGAATTCCACCAGTAACGGGCAGAGAGTAATTGTAACGTGCGTGTGACACCAGGATGACCAGAGGTTAAAGCGGAATGAGCCCAGGTGATGAGCCTGTCTCGAAACTGGACGGGTACGAACGTTTTACCCTGAGGACAGTCCTCAGAATCGGGCTGATTAGCGTTACTTTGGCGAATCTGATCGTCTAACTCCCATTGAATGGCTGCGATCTGAACAGAGGGAGGAAGAATGCGTTCAGCCTCCTGGGGCTGGGATGCGCTGTCCACAGTGCTGTAAACCCTGGACAGCGCATCAGCTTTAGTGTTACGGTTTCCCGGACGGAACGAGATCGAGAAGTTAAATCGAGAGAAGAAAAGAGACCAACGTGCTTGTCTCGGATTAAGTCGTTTAGCCGTGCGGAGGTATTCCAAATTCTTGTGATCAGTATACACAGTAAACGGGTGAACGGACCCCTCCAGCCAGTGACGCCATTCTTCTAGAGCTAATTTCACAGCAAGAAGTTCCCTATCCCCTATCCCATAGTTACGCTCCGCAGGGGAAAGCTTGCGTGAGAAGAAGGCTACAGGAAACAATTTGGGTGGCGACCCACTACGCTGAGAGAGAACCGCGCCAACACCCGATTCGGAAGCGTCCACTTCCACTACGAAGGGCAACTCGGGATTAGGGTGCCTAAGTACAGGGGCTGAAATGAACGCAGCTTTCAGCTCACAGAAAGCGCGATCCGCTTCGGTTGACCACTTCAGGATTTTAGCAGCCCCTTTAGTGAGGGCAGTAAGGGGCGCAGCAATGGAGCTAAAGTTACGGATGAACCGCCTATAAAAATTAGCGAAGCCAAGGAATCGCTGGAGTTCTTTAATGGTCTGGGGCACAGGCCAATTAGTAACGGCAGTCACTTTCTCATCGTCCATCAGGACACCGGAGGAACTGATAACATAGCCGAGAAATGTGACCCTTTGCGTGTGGAACTCACATTTCTCGGCTTTGGCAAACAGGCTATGTTCTCTCAGGCGTTGGAGAACTTGGCGGACATGCTGTATGTGTGTGGGGAGATCTGGGGAATAGATAAGGATGTCGTCTATAAAAAGGACAACAGAGTGATTAATTAGGTCACGAAATATGTCGTTCATAAAGGACTGGAATATGGCTGGGGCGTTAGCAAGACCGTAACTCATGACCAGGTATTCATAGTGGCCGTTGGTGGTGGAAAACGCTGTTTTCCATTCGTCACCCTCCCTGATGCGAATGAGGTTATAAGCACTACGGAGATCGAGTTTGGTGAAGTACACGGCATTACGTAACTGTTCTAATGCTGCTGGGATTAACGGGAGCGGGTAAGCGAACTTTTTGGTAATGTCGTTTAAGCCTCTGTAATCTATGCAGGGTCTCAAACCCCCATCCTTCTTCTTCACGAAGAAGAAACCGGAACCAACAGGGGATTTGGATGGGCGGATGAAACCTTGCGCCAGAGCTTCACTAACATACTCTTCCATAGCCTTCTCCTCATCACGAGACAATGGGTACACACGAGCTTTGGGCAGTACAGAACCCTCTATTAAATCAATAGAGCAATCATAGGGGCGATGCGGAGGTAACTCGGTAGCTTTAGATTTACTAAACACATCAGAAAAATCATAGTACTCGGAGGGAATAGCAGGGGTATCTACAGAATTAGGGCTTTCAACAGAGGTAGATTGCAAAGAGAGTGAATTTAAAGATAAACAGTTCTCACGACAGAAAGGAGACCAGGCAGTGATGTCTCCCAGGCTCCATGAAATGACGGGGTCGTGTGTCTTTAGCCATGGCGCTCCCAAAACCAGTGGATGTTCCGTGCGTGGGAGCACATAGAGAGAGAGCTGTTCCACATGAAGAAAGCTGGCCTGAAGGGTGAGAGGAAGAGTCTGCTGGGTCACAGGTTTGGAGCGTACAGTCTTTCCATCAATGGCATGGATGGGGATAGGCCTAGGGAGATCCTTCGTGGGTATGGCGTACTCCTCCACCAGATCCAGGCTGATAAAGTTCCCCTCCGACCCAGAATCTACAAGCGCTGAGACACAAAACACATCCGTTGGAGTGGTGATAATAACAGGCAACACAAAACATTTTTCTTTAAGTTCAGAAACAGGGGTACATACCACGTTAGCGCGTGGAGTACAATCCACGCGCTGTCCCAGAGCAGACGCTTGAGCAGAATTGGGCCGGAGTTCACAGTTAGCCCTCAGATGACCTGGACCACCACAATAGAGGCACAGGTGAAGGCGAATGCGACGCTGCCTCTCAGTGACGGATAGTCTGGATCGTGTGATCTCCCTAGGTTCAGAGATGGATGCAGGTGCAAATTCCGGAACTGGATTCCCGGACTGGAGTAGTGCAGGGCGAACCACAGGCGTGTGGCTAACAGCTTTGGGTCTACGGGAAAGGAGCTGATCCAGACGGATAGACAGAGTGATCAGCTGATCCAGGGTGAGGGAATCGTCCTTGCATGCAAGTTCTCTTTGAATCTCGGGGTTAAGTCCGTGTCGAAACATGGAGATGAGAGCAGGATCGTTCCAACCGCTGCTAGCGGCTAACGTACGGAACTCCAGAGCAAAGGCTGCCACAGATAGTTTACCTTGCTTCAAGGTAATCAGAAGCTCTCCACTAGATTGCCCATAGCGTGTATGATCAAAAACGCTGCGAAAAATAGACAAAAAAGTGTCGTAGCTGGATTCAGAAATGTTCTCCCAAATAGCTGTAGCCCAGTCCAAAGCCTTGCCAGACAACCGAGAAATTATAAACCCGATTTTAGCTTTATCAGAAGCAGGAGGTGAGTTGCTAAAAAACACGGAGCACTGGAGCAGAAACCCATTACACTTCTCAGTGTTACCGTCATAGACTTCGGGTTTACACACAGCGAAAAAGGGAGTAGTGGTTTCGTTAGGGCTGACTACAGGACTAACCACTGGGCTAGGGTTCTGGGTGGATAAACCCCGGAGATGACTTATAATCTCGGCTAGCTGCTGCTGTTGGTTAACCTGGTGGCGTGCTAGCTCGTCAACAGCTTGGGTCACACCAGCGAGCGTTTGCTGGTGCTGACCTAAAAGCCGACCCTGGTTAGCCAAACCAGACTTAATAGACTCTGTATCCGCAGTCTCTGTCATTACGGCCGAGTATCTTGTCAGGGCCAGACAGGAATGAGACTGGTGCAGATACAATAAAATAACTTTTATTAAAGTTATAGAGTAGACAGGGGTAGTCAACAGAAACAGGGTCAGTACCAAAAATGCACAGTGTAGAGAAACCATACCATAACCGGAGGACAGTCCAGAGTTCATACACGGGTAGGCAGTATCACAGGGTAGGCAAAAATCCAGAGTACAATAAACAGTCCAGGTCATACACGGTAATCCAACACAAGGGAGCAGGCAAAAATCAAAGTCGGTAGAAAACAAAAAAAACAAGATCATACACGGAGAATAGCAAGGGCAAGAGAAACGCTTTGTATTGTAGGATTTACCAAACAGATACTCGGCGAGGTGTGAGCGTGAGCATGGTCCTTAAATACACTGAGTAATCAGTACTCGGGACTTCCTGGTGGCGTCATGTGACGTGTCATGTGATCGGGAGTGTGTGTTGTGTCATGGAGTGGTGCGTTCTGGGTATTGTAGTTGTTACTGTGAGAATCGCAGATAGAGCTGGATGTGGGAGACACAGACGTGCTTTCAGCACCAGACATGACAAGCAGACTTACTATTAATCACTCATACACTTAAAAAGCATGCCTGCTTCAAAATTTTAACAATTCTGACAGCTTGGTGGAAATTTCACAAAATCACAAAAAAAAACTCACGCATATGGAATAACCCTGATCTTATGATTAAAGAAACATTCCGCTTCACTACCTGGAGTGAAAAAGGCATCACCCATCTTAAACATATATTCCACAACAACACCATGGTATCTCTCCCATATCTTACCCAGAATTTTGGCACTGGAAGCAATTATTTCCTCGAATTTCACCAGTTAACATCACTGCTGAGCTCCAAAATCAAAAAGACTGAAAACAAATTAAAATTACCATCTGCAATGATCAACATTATTAACATATCCTCTCCAAAAAACGCTTATCTAAAATGTATAAATCAATACCAAAACCAGACCCAAAAATAACACTCTCAACTAAACAATGGGAAGAAGATTTATCCATCACCCCCGATTTTGATTTCTGGATACAGATATGTAGAAATAAATAAATCATTACCTTCCTCCAACAGTAATCACCCCATATAATCAATCAATCCACCATGAAAACAGCTTAACCATAATCCAATACCCAACCTGAAGAGTAACTGTTTATTTTACCTTGAGTGTATTGACAAATATCTTTCAATAATGATTACTTATCTTAGTATCTATAATTACATAATTATTGTGTGAAACCTTGTATTGTATATGCATTAACCAATACTCACATTATATTTGATCATTTTTACTCACAGTGTATTTTACACACAATTATATAGAAGGTTAACCAATAATCACAATATACTCTTTACATATATAGTAAAACATTGTTTGATCAGGCATGTGACTAACACAGACTCTATTATATGACAAATTAACCCACATGATACATTTACTAACACATAGGATTTATTATATGGCGGACTAACCACGCGCCACTAACACATTAACATATAACATATGAGATGTAGCTCAGGCTTGAAGTATTTTGTTTACTGCATGACCCTAACTAACGGTCATCAACTCGACAGAGAAGGCTTTTAGATCAAAGCGGCCTTCTGTGTGTGGGGGAACCTGCAGCGGCTTCAAAGCGGGGGGTGACGCACACACACAGATAGTGCCACGATGTTCCATTCTGGAAGAACACAGTCAAGGCCAAACACTAGTGGTCCAGTCAGACACGTGAAACTTGAGTACTAACACGTGAAATTACGCATGCTAACATGAGATGATTTTAGCAACGCCTCATCAACAGGTTTCACGTCATTTGGGGTATAAAACATGGAGTCACAACACCGCCCGCTGTACAACAGCGCTTATAAATAAATTAAACACGAAATGAGGGTATTCTCTCAGTAATTTCAGTTCGTTTTAGTTAGTTTAATAAACACAAAATACAGTTCGAGATAGTTATGTTTTTTTCCTTTTAATTACCGTTTTTATTAGATTCAGTTAACACAAATGTTTTTTCACTTTCAGTTTTCGTTATTTCGTTCGTTTTTAACAATAATAATTGGTTACTTAGCAACATTGTGATTATCACACCAGAGCTTTACATAAAATAAAAATAGGAGCCTGATTTCGGGTCGGTCCTCGGGTCAGGTCGGGTTCGGGCAGAGAATCTAAGCTCTAAAATAGAAAGCAGCAGCACCACAAAAACCGGAGCAGCTAAAAAGAGCTTAACGTCCTTAATTCGGAACTTGGGCTGCACGGCGATCACTGAATTGATTAGAGCACGCAAATCGTCACAACTGTGCCTCACTTCACCACGCCAAACCACAGGCACAGCGGCCAGAAGCTCAAGTTCACCGGAAAGAGGAGGGGTTAACCAGGGCAAAGCGAAGTAAAAAAAAAAAGTTAATAGAGCGGCTAAAGTAACGTGCAGTAACGGGGTGTCGGAAATGGTAACGGCGTTATAGTTACAGTCATAGTAATTAGTTAGATTACTCGTTACTGAAAAAAGTAACGGCGTTAGTAATGCCGTTAGTTTTAACGCCGTTACTCCCAACACTGGTTAAGAAGCACATCTCGATGGGTTGCACAATTCGACAGAACACCGCGCTGCACCGTAGGCGCTCTGCTGAACCACTGAGTAAAACACATTTCTCAGGTCTCATTTTAATAAGACTCATTCAGAATGGTGATTATTTTATAATAAAAAATATTGCAATAGCAAATATGTGTATTTTTTTTAAGTAACACTGTCTGTTACAATTAATAATTAATATATAGCAATTATTGTGTAAATTCCACTTGCTGTTCATTGTTATTTTAGTAATATTATTGTTGTCCGTTATGTTCTGGTGATAATTACAATATAAATAGCCTAAATGATACATTAGTAACATATTTTTGGCATAATATTTTAAAGATTGTGAGTTTTGCACGTTTTCTGCTGGGAAAGTCTGGCGGAACACATCTGGAAACACCTTAGTTAAGACCACGGTGGTTCAAACCAACATAGTTCAGACTTCTGTGGTACCAAAAAAGTATGATGGTTTCGGGAAACGGTCGTACTTCTGATGTTAGTTAGATTAACGATGCATCGTACCACAATAGTTCAATGCTAGGCTCCGTCGTTGTACACTGTAAAAAGTGGGACTAGGGTTAATTAATATTTACTAAATAATTAAAAGTTACCAATACATAATAAAAAAGGATATATGTAGTTAAAAATCAAATTGAGTCTAATTCAACAAATGTAATGTGTTTATTAATTGTATTTTACACAATTTTGCTTTAATAAAATTAACTGTGACACATTGAGTAGAATTTACTTAAATTTTATCGGTTACTTCAAGGATACAGAAAATTGATAGATTTTACTCATTAGGAGGTTGTTGTTTTCAATTAGCTTACACTTCCGCCCACTTTTCACCTCATGGACTCCAGACACCATGTTTTGAGCTGCTGTCCTCCAACTTTTTGTCCTCCAACTGAAAATGGTAAGACCTTTTTAAAATATTAATTAATGTTATAGCTCTGCTGTAAGTCAAAGAATTTAGCTTCATAGTGATTGCTTTGTAGTTTTTATATTATATTTCATGCTTAGAAGCATGGCATGGACTAAAATGGTGGTCAGCTCAAATTTTCACTCACACTTTCAGCCCAGCTAGCCTCTGATAGATACAAGGTGGAAGCTATTGCTAGCTCCAAAACAAACTATCTAGTTTTCTTTAGCTGCTAACACCAGCTGGCTAAAGTTGAGCAGCCTCTGTGACACATTTACAGTATACCTGTTATCTTTAAAAATTATAAAAAGGAAAGCAAGCATTTTATATAAGAGTCTGTTTGATAGACTTCATACAACCCCTGGCAAAAAGTATGGAATCACCAGTCTTGGATGAGCACTCCTTCAGACATTTCATTCTGTAAAACAAACTCTGATCAAAAACATGATACAATAATAAGGTCATTCCAAAGTGCAACTTGTTGGCTTTCAGGAACACTCAAAGAAATGAAGAAAAAACATTGTGGAAGTCAGTGAATGTTACTTTTATTGACCAACCACAGGGAAAAAATATGGAATCACTCAATTCTGAGGAAAAAAGTATGGAATCACTCAAATTGAAGGTAGAAAATAAGGACACACCCAGTCAATTTCCTTTCCCTAAATGGACACCTGCCTCAGATTAGATCTGCTCGTTAGTCTGCAGTTAAAAACACCTGCAGTCATGACACCTTGGAGGGCTGCTGGACGAATTAGAGTGGCAAGAACCATGGCTCCAACAAGAGAAATGTCTCTTGAAACAAAAGAGAGGATTGTGAAACTTCTTGAAGAAGGTAACTCTTCACGCATGGTTGCTAAAGATGTGGGCTGTTCACAGTCAGCTGTATCCAAGATATGGACCAACAGCATGGAATGGTTGTTAAAGCCAAGCGTAATGGTAGACCGAGAAAGACATCAAAGCGTCAAGACAAGCAACTTAAGGCCGAAAAAGTACAACTAAACAGATAAAGCATAAATGGGAAGAAGCTGGAGCCAATGTATGTGACCGAACCGTAAGAAATCGCCTAAAGGAAATGGGATTTCAATACAGGAAAGCTTAAAGAAAACCATCATTGACACCTAAACATAAAAGAATAAGACTGCAGTGGGCTAAGGAGAGGCAATCATGGACTGTGGATGACTGGATGAAAGTTATCTTCAGTGATTAGTCAAGAATCTGCATTGGACAAGGTGATGATGCTGGAACTTTTGTTTGGTGCCGTTCCAGTGAGATTTATGAAGAGGCCTGCCTGAAGAAAACAACCAAATTTCCACAGTCCTTGATGATATGGGGCTGCATGTCAGGCAAAGGCACTGGGGAGATGACTGTGGTTAATTCTTCTATCAATGCACAAGTTTACATTGACATTTTGGACAGTTTTCTCATCCCTTCAATTGATCAGATGTTTTGAGATAATGAAATAATTTTCCAAGATGACAATGCATCGTGCCATAGGGCAAAAACAGTGAAGGCATTCCTTGGAGAAAGACACATTCAGTCGATGTCATGGCCTGCAAATAGTCCAGATCTCAACCCAATTGAAAACCTGTGGTGGAAATTGAAAAAAATGGTCCACAAGAAGGCTCCGACCTGCAAAGCTGATCTGGCAACTGCTATCAAAGAGAGTTGGCACCAAATTGATGCAGAATACTGTTTGTCACTCATCAAGTCCATGCCTCAGAGACTGAAAGCCGTTATAAAAGCCAAAGGTGGTGCAACTAAATACTAGTGATGTATTTTGAATCATCTTTTGTTTATCTGTTTTTCATGATTCCATACTTTTTTCCTCAGAATTGAGTGATTCCATATTTTTTTCCCTGTGGTTGGTCAATAAAAGTAACATTCACTGACTTCCACAATGTTTTTTCTTCATTTCTTTGAGTGTTCCTGAAAGCCAACAAGTTGCACTTTGGAATGACCTTATTATTGTATCATGTTTTTGATCAGAGTTTGTTTTACAGAATGAAATGTCTGAAGGAGTGCTCATCCAAGACTGGTGATTCCATACTTTTTGCCAGGGGTTGTATAAGCTGTCTTGTAGCACTAGCAGGCTAGGAGAGCCATATAAGTGTGCAGCTATCATTATTATCTGTTTATACTAAGATGATGTATGTATTACTTTTTATTATATTATATATTAGAAATATATATTTTTCTATGTAGCATTGACTGGTTTTCTAAATACCAAAGTACAGTATAGTGGCTATATAATTTGATAACAGGAAAACTTTCAGCAATGGCTTCGACGTAGCTTAGCAAGCTAAATAGTACCGAGGTATAAAGCCTATCAAGTTTAAACTACATATTAAAGTTACCGTTTCCGACAAAGCCTGTGTTATTTGAGCTGCAGAAGCGCAAACAGCATGCAACACAATAGTGTTTTTATTCTATTTAATATTTTGTTCATATCTGAACTGTCGGTTTTTTGAGCGTCAGTTAACAACAGTAGTTTGACTATTTTACTGGCCTGTTAAAAGCTATCCTACACAAGGTATCCTTCAATTACTTCTCAGTTTGTTAATAACTAACTTAAACTGGAGAAATATAATTTGCAAATTGGTTAACTCTTCGGCATGAAATTAAATAGTTTATACAAAACTTAGTTGCCGAATGGTTAATGTGGGGCATCTGGTAATTTTTTTTTTGGAGTATATTAAAGCTGTGTTTGGGTAATCTATGTATGCATATGCCTTCCGTGTCAGGGACACCAGCCAAATGGGTATGCATGTAGGTCCTTTGAGGTTGAGCCTGCTACAGTGATAGAAAGTGATCATAAACCACATAAAGGATCCTTGATAGACATTTGTTTAACATTAATATAGTCCATATGCTGATTTTTTTTTTTTTTTTTACAATTGTGTTATTGTGTGTTCTTTCATTTTTACTGTTAAATAACAACAGCATATGATAATGAAGAATAAGGATTGTTATCATTTCAGGCTCCCAGCCATCCTTGCATTAACATGACCAGAGAAGTTGTCATTCGGTGCTTGATGGTGTACCTCGGGGAATCGACAGATCAGCTCTTAAAAGAGTATGAGGTAAGTTGATATACATGTAAAAAGGGAAAATTGTCATATCTCTCTTTTCTTATCTCACCTTGTATGTCTTTGGAAGGTCAACAATAATCAGCCAATCAGTGTGGATCAGACAGCCATGCTGCTCGAGTTGTTAAAGACTGTCCACACTGTTAGACACTCCTACTTATGTTGCTTCTCCACCATGTAGGTGTAAAGTTAGAGACGATAGCTCATCTGCCGCTACGCAGTATGTTTTTGTCTGGTCTTCAGTGCCCACAGGATGCAGCACACACCACCACCATCACGCCAGTGTCGTTGCAGCGCTGATAATGATCCACCACCCACATAACACCTCCTTATTTCTAGTAATTCCATTTCCAAGCTAATGTGTTTTCTTTCTGTGTGTAATCACTTTCCTGTGTTTTTAAATGAATTGACCACCTGGCAGACTTAAGCTAACCCATAAAAGTTTAATTTTTTTACTATTGAACTATTCAGTTCTAAATTTGTAATTGATATACGTACCATTATTAAGAATTATAAAAATGTCCAAACTCAGAAATTAGCAACTTTAGGCCCAGGGATGTTCAGAAATGTTCAGTTGGGACCTTCTGCTTTGGCTGTTTCAGGATGCTGATGGAGACAGTGTGTCACAGGACCTTGCAGTACAAAAGATGAAAATCTACAAAATCAAGACGGAAACAGAGGGTACTGCAGACTTTGGTTTTGTGGTAGATGGTATGAAAGTTCTGACTGCTCTGGGTAACTTTGCAAGGGCTTGCTCCATGCTTGTTGGATTTGCATATGCAGTGGATCTTGCTTATCCCAAGGAGCTCAGGTACACATTCGAAGTCTTTCAAAAACTCCTCCTTGAACTGGACTGTTTAAAGCTCTCTCCAAACGTGAATAGCCTCAAGAATAAGCTACTAGCTTAAGAAAATGGACTTGAAGAGCTACCAGCTACTAGCTTAAGAAAAGGGATGTGTAGGGTGTAAAAGTTTTGAGAGTCACTACTTTTCTTTACATTGTTACATGTTTGACTGTTATGTTTAATTAATTCCTTAGTTAATCACATGTTCCTTGTAGTCCAAATAACCATACTAATGAGGCTTCATGTTTTTGATTTTATATTGGCACAGACAAATGTTCATAAGCGTTGTGATAGCATTGTGTAAACAAGACTCTCAAAAAGTGATTAGCCTCAAGAAAAATCTAATAGCTTAAGAAAAGGGATACTTACCGAGTGGAAGAATTTTTGTGTCTCTCAAAACTTAAAACTAAAGCTTTGTTAAATGCACACGTTTTTGTTAAATTCAAGCTTCATTGTTCAATTTACCAGCTTGCTTAGTTAATCTCAGATGTTTCTTGCAGTCCAAATAATCATACACATTTGCGGGAAGAGTCTTTGTTTTTTATTTAATTTTGGTACGCACAGCTGTACATTTGTGAATAATCCAATTTTAGCAAGGTAAAAAAGAAGAAAGATAAATGGTCTGATTTTTAGTTGTCTTTTACTGGCATGGCTCTGCAGTTTTCAGTCAGTGATTGTAATACGAGTTTTGTAAGAAATAAAAATGCTTTGAAATTTCAAAATATTGTTTTTTTTTGCCCCAACAGGATCAGAACTTGCAAACATAGAAAAAAAACTATAAAAAATCTTATGGGGAAGTTTTAACCACAAGTGATGTGGAGAGAGCAGTTGTTAAATTTTTATTGGGCCTTATTTGTAACATTCCAAGTGAACCCTTATGAACATGAAGGACACAGATTGTCAGTCTATGTTACAGTTCTGTTGTATATCTACAGTTTTATTCCATGATAACCTGTTAATATAATTAATTAAGCCATGGCACCAACAAGACATGATTTTTGGTAAATCTGAGTAGATCTAGAATAAAAATTTAAATGTAAAACGTTGTACAGAGGAATATGATTTGCAGTGTATATGTGTCTAAATAAATAATTATAAAAAGTATAGTAAGTAAAAGTATAAATTATTTTATTTTATTTAGTAAATCCAAATCATTTATACTCAGGCATTTAGTAAGCTTATATCAATTTCACACACATCATTAGTAAATGTTAATCAATTTTCTACAGATACTGAGTAAATATAAATTAATTTTCTTCAGCTACTTAATAAATATTAATATACTTTCCATAATTAATTAGTTTGGTTTAATAAATATTTTTGAGTTACATTAACTCAAAAATTGCCATGCTATTACTAAATCCAACACATTTTATTCTGCTGCTTTTATTAGCCTTTGCTTATTTTTTTTGCTTAAATTTAGTTCATTTATTCAATAAATTTTAATCAAAGTTTGACTAATTAAAATCTACTCAATTATATTACGTGTCACTTTGTTGCCATAATTTTTTTAAGTAAACACTGTTCACATTTTTTACAGTGTACGGGAAATGCACCCCTGATTGGTTGTAATTCTATTTGTGTGCTTTTTACGGTAACACTTTATAATACTGTTCCATAGTTAATAGGTAACTAAGCAGGAACTAAGCAGTAACTAATTAATAGTGCTGCATTAATACCTAAATATTTTCTATTAACTACCAGGGAGTACTGAATAATTACTCAGTAGATAGTACTGAACTAATATTTATAGTAGTTCACTATTAACTCCACAATAATTACTGAGACTTACATATCTCCCGGAGAACTACTTACTAATGAAGTCTCCTTTATAATAACTATTCATTATTTACTGCTCAAATCAACATTAGCCCTTACATGCCACCTGGGGAACTATAGATCTAAATCAGTCTACACAAACAATTATTTGATCAGTGGTGATATTAAAGAAATATTTGAAGCCAGTGACACCATTTGTAGTAGTAGTGACATTAATTACCTTATTATCCTCATTATCTTTCAAATATTAGCAACATATAGTAAAATACAAGTGTATAGTAGTCTGCTTAACCCACATTTTTTAAAGAAAAAAAAAAACTTTATAACGTAATATTATTGCATAGGAGACATTAATTATGTTCTCCAGAAGGCATCTAGGACTCATAGACTGACTGTACTCAGTTTTGTTTTTATGATCACTGCTTTAATATTAAGCACAAACCTTATAAACGTTCATCTTCAGCCTTGCAGTCTCACATAGCCTTTTTGTCAGTGCGCACTATTAGGGTAGCCTCTATCAGTGTGTTTATCTGCTGCTGCAGGTTATTTGATCAGTGGTGATATTAAAGTCAGTGACACCACCTATCATATATTAACCTTACTTACCTTAGTATGCTCAATATCTTCCAAATTTTAGAATGTTAGTAGAAGATGTAAGTGCTCCACTTCAGTCCTCCTGGAGATGTGCTCAGTAGAAGTGATGGCTCACATACAGCTTTACTGTAGGTTGTGTCCCACATCCTTATTCTGGGGGGAATCATGTTAAAATGAATAAATATTTGTGTTAGATAACGGACTAGGTGTCCCTGTGTTCTTCATAGATAATTAATTAGGTGTCCCTGTCTTCTTTTTTCGGGAGTTAACAGCAGCACATGATAACCCATTACTGATAACTAGTTACTGTGTTCTTCTTTAGGAGTTACTGTAGATCATGTCACAGTATTATAAAGTGAGAAACATGGTAGCTAATTACTAATTACTGAGGAGTTACTGTAGATCATGTCACAGTATTATAAAGTAAGAAATATGGTAACTAATTACTAATTACTGAGGAGTTACTGTAGATCATGTCACAGTATTATAAAGTAAGAAATATGGTAACTAATTACTAATTACTGAGGAGTTACGACAAATCATGTCACAGTATTATAAAGTGAGAAACATGGTAACTAATTATTAATTACTGAGGAGTTAAGGCAAATCATGTCACAGTATTATAAAGTGAGAAACATGGTAACTAATTACTAATTACAGAGGAGTTACTGTAGATCATGTCACAGTATTATAAAGTGAGAAACATGGTAACTAATTACTAATTACAGAGGAGTTACTGTAGATCATGTCACAGTATTATAAAGTGAGAAACATGGTAACTAATTACTAATTACAGAGGAGTTACTGTAGATCATGTCACAGTATTATAAAGTGAGAAACATGGTAACTAATTACTAATTACTGAGGAGTTACTGCAGATCAGAACACATTATTACAAAGGGAAATATACATTAATAATACTAATAACACACATTTAACCTAGCTAACACACACATTTAACCTAGCTAACTAACACACACATTTAACCTAGCTAACACACACATTTAACCTAGCTAACACACACATTTAACCTAGCTAACTAACACACACACACACACACATTTAAACTTACTAACTAAAACAATTAACCTAGCTAACTAACACACATGTCCCCAAGCTAACTAACACACATTTAACCTAGCTAACTAACACACAATTAACCTAGCTAACTTAGCTAGCTAGCTAACTAACTCACATTTAACCTAGCTAACACACATCTAACCTAGCTAACTAACACACAATTAACCTAGCTAATTTAGCTAGCTAACACACATCCTAAAGCTGTTTAACAACCCACAAAGAGTCCTCCTCTGATCCGGGGGTAAAATAAGCTGGAAAAGATCTCAATATCTTGATTACTTGTTTATTTTCAATCAAATACAGAAATATGAAAGCAGCAGAGTCTCTCTTAATCCTCTTCCAGCAGCAGCAGCAGCAGCACAGCAGAGATTTACACGAAGGACCAGGAGAGCTGCCGCTGCTGTAATTACCGTAATTACCCTAATAATGCGCAGTGAATAAATAATAAAAAAAAAGGCTCTGTGAGGCTGCAAAGGCTGAAGATGCACTTTTACAAGGCTGATACCTAATATTAAAGAAATGATTATTACATTATTACAGTCTTACAGTCATTCTTAGAGTCTTAGAAGCCTTCTGGAGAAATTTAATTTATGTCTCCTATGCAATAATATTACGTTATAATGTTGTTGTTGGTTTTTTTTTGTTTTTTTGTTTTTCAAAAATGATGGTTAAGCAGAGTAATACACACTGTAGTATTTTACTATATGTTGCTAATATTTGGAAGGAACTGAGGATAATAAGGTAATTAAGGTTACCACTACTGCAAATGGTGTCACTTGCTTAATTCAAATATGCCTTCAATTATTATGCATTTAACTCAAATATGCCTTTAGACTGATTTAGATCTATAGTTCCCCAGGTGGGATGTAAGGGTTTTCAGTAATTAATGTTGATTTGAGCAGTAATTAATGAATAGTTATTATAAAGGAGACTTCATTAGTAAATAGTTCTCCGGGAGATATGTAAGTCTCAGTAATTATTGTGGAGTTAATAGTGAACTACTATAAATATTAGTTCAGTACTATCTACTGAGTAATTATTCAGTACTCCCTGGTAGTTAATAGAAAATATTTAGGTGTTAATGCAGCAGTATTAATTAGTTACTGCTTAGTTCCTACTCAGTTACTTATTAACTATGGAACAGTATTATAAAGTGTTACCCTTTTTACTTTCTGATGGTAAAAGTAGCTTTTCAGGTAAAGTGGTAGAGATTGATTCCTGTAATTGAAACATACAACAGATGTGGTCAAATGAATAATAATAATAATAATAATAATAATAATAATAATAATAATAATAATAATAATAATTCTTTATTTTGTGTGGTCCTTTGTAGATGATTAATAAACTGTCAACAGACTATCAATAACTAAATCAACAACATATCTGTACACCTGCAGTAGTGACATACATAAACATTCAAGTGATCTGTTTAAATGTTGTAAATGGACAGCAATCCTTTCTTACTTTAAATGAGTAGATGTTTTTTTGACATTACTGACAATTATATTTTTATTGATACATTATTTTTAGTAGATGTTCTGATTATACATTACTTATGTTTAGTAGATGTTCTATTTATACATTACATGCTTAATAAGTGATTTTATACATTACTTATGTTTAGTAGATGTTCTATTGATACATTACATGCTTAATATGTGGTTTTATACATTACTTATGTTCAGTAGATGTATTGTTCATACAAGACTTACATTAGATACACATTATGAATATTTTATTTATGTTTAGTAGATGTTTTGTTGATACTCTATTTAAATGAAACAGATATATTATAATGTTGTTGTTACATGTTCAGTATTTTCATATACACATGTTAACTTGGCCACTCCAAATAAAGTGAAAAACAAATGAATTATCAACAGTCTTTTTTTAAACAAAAAGTTTAAAAGTGGACATAAAACACAACATTTAGTATAATTCACAAGATGTATTTTACTCTAAGTTTAACAGTTGTCAGTGAACCTGAATTAAAATAATAAGCCATTTAAATGTCATTTTTCAAGCAAGTGTAGCGCCATCTTGTCCCAGCGCTGAAAGTGACGTCACAAGGTTGTTTCTGGAACACCTAGCTAAGATCAACCATTAGCCTACACTAGTTCCTCAATAGACAATAAAAGCCAAACGAAAAATCAACACAAAGGGAGGCATTTTGTCTTGCCCCTGGGTGTAGTGATGAGTTTTATAGGGTGAAGAATGAGAAAAAAAATGCTCATTTTCATACCTCGCCTCTTAAGCAGACAGTGGTTCTTCTGCGATGGCTAGCTGCACTAAAACGCGAGAATCCTCCGGTTAGCTGTAATGCTAGGGTTTGTAGCGAGCACTTTTTAGATGAGGACTATGTTAGAGGAAAGGGTTTTTGAGTCTGGAGCATTAGTCGTTCGCCGAACAAACAAGCTGAAATCCAAGGCTGTACCCTCGGATATAACTTTTCCTTTTTCCAGCTGGGATGTACAGACCGTCCGACTGGGGGGTACTAGAAAAGCAGTAAGGAACAAGCCAAACGGCGCGCCCACCCAGCAGAGCAGTGAGAGGTACAACTACCAAAGTCTAGATAAGCTGACAGTTAACAGGTTTAACAGTGACCTCAGTGTTATTTCACCCCGTTTTCTCTGTAAAGAACAGCTATATATTGTAAACTAAGCATCACACTAAAACCAATAAAACTCTGCTTTTTTACCGTGGCAGAGGAGAGCAGGAATCATATATTACATAATCAAATTTCCTGAAGCACACCTCCACTTTCACTTAACTTCTGCCCAATTAGAGAAACAACTGGTATTGACAAGCTCTCTGATTGGTCTACACCCATTAGCTTAAATGGTGAACTACACCCTACTACATACACACTGTATGTCCAAATGTTTGTGGACACCCTTTTAAATGAAAGCATTCAGCTCCTTTAAGTTACACTTTGCTGACACAGTTCCTATTAAATCCTTACAGCTGTGGGAAATCTTACGAAGAAACCTTGTTTTACCTTGAGTATATTGACAAGTATCTCACAATCATGATTACTTATCTTGGTATCTAAAATTACATAATCATCTGTGAAACCCTGTATTTTATATGCATTAACCAATACTTACACCACATTTGATCATTTTATTATTCACATATTATTCACACATTTATACTAACACTATATTTAATCATCTTATCACTCACAGTATATTTTTTACACATTCATATAGAAAACTAACCTCTAACCACACATATAGTAAAACATTGTTTCTAACAAGCATGTGACTAAACACAGGCCTTAGGCTGACAAACTAACTCACATGATACATAAACGTATAGACCTAATTATATGGCTGACTAATCACGCGCCACTGACACCCCACTGAAACACATTGTGTGATTGCATGTTTTTCTCACTAACAGCTACAAAATCAGCAGATAGTGCATTCTGCATGACCTAACTTAATACAAAGGAGGCTTCTGGGCAAACAATACGGTCTTTCTCTAAAGGCCTTCACCTGTCAAGTGAGGGAGGACATGCGCACGGGGAAGTGCAACACTGTCTAATTACTGAACAAAGCCGTGCTGTTTCTCCAAGGCCAAAAACACCAGCAAATCTTGAGCCATCAGCGAAATCTTCAGCGCTAACACATAACACCATGCATGCTGACATAAGATGATTTTTAGCAACGCCTCATCGGCAGATCTCGCGTCATTTTTGGTATATACATGGAGTCAGATCATTAGAGGTTCAGAACGTATGCTGAACGGTCGTAACCGTGTTTGTATGTTCTCCTGAATTCAGTAATAAATACTTGTTTTGCTTCTAACTTCACTCCATCTGTCTAGACTCCTCTATTCAACGAACGCGTAAGGGAGTTGTAGCCCAAGGCGAGAGGTGGGAGCGGACCCACCTTTCATTTTACATTTCTACAACAGTTGGTGACCCCCGACATTTTGGACCCCAAAGAGTCTAACAGAAGGGCAGCATCCGACGCCAACCCACTCACGGCCGAACTTCTACTAAAAAGGTAAGCAGAGCCGGTTTTATCAAATTCTGCACATTGGTTATTTCTAAATTTGAGTGGAGCGGCGGCCTGGCTGCTGTCCGGAGGGAAGCAGACAGCATAACAAGCTATTTAAATGAGAATAGAAGTTGTGCCTATTCCAGGATATTAAAGAGTAGAAGCTGTTCCTACTTAAAGGTTTATAAAAAGATTAGATGCTGTTCCTAATCAAGGGTTAAGGATTGGATGCTGGCGTCTCCCCCCGGCTTCTGACGAGAAGTTCGGATAACGGCCAGGTGTAAGGCTCACCTCGATATTGATCCGCTCGCAAAAAGCCAGAGTAGACGCTGTTCCTACTGACCTCTATTTTTATTCGGTTTAAAAGAGCAGAAGTTGTCCCTGCTCGGGTAGACGAAGTACACTACTTCTCTATTTTAATTCGGTTAAGAAGAGCAGATGCTGTCCCTGCTCGGGTAGACACTGTACACTACTTCTCTATTTTGATTCGGTTGAAAAGAGCAGATGCTGTGCCTGTTCGGGTAGACGCTGTACACTACTTCTCTATTTTAATTCGATTAAAAAGAGCAGATGCTGTCCCTGCTCGGGTAGACGCTGTACACTACTTCTCTATTTTAATTCGGTTAAAAAGAACAGATGTTGTCCCTGTTCGGGTAGACGTGTACCTACTTCTCTATTTTTATTCGGCTGGAAGAAATAACAAAACAAATAAAACGGGGTATACTTAGCAGTATAAACTATAAGTATAAGTGAAGTGAGTCTGTGGCCAATAAGTGTGAGAGAGTATGCGTGTGTATGTGTGCTTATTCCAGGGACTGAGTGTGTCTGACTTTGTGATTGTGTATGTGCGACTGACAGAGAGAAAAAGAAAAGGGTCTACGAGTGTCTGTTACAGGGATTAAAAGTGTGCGTGTCCAGTTTTCCGGAGAGAAACACAGCCTTGTGTGGCGGAGAGATAAAATGTGTGTGCGGCAGCGAATCAAAGAGTGTGTGCGAGAGAGTGAGCGCTGCTGAAATGTGTGTGCGTATGTGTTAGACTTGTGTGTGGAACTGTGAGACTGAAAAAAGTGTGTGCGTATGCGTTACAGTGTGTGCGAGACAGACTGAATGCAACATAAGTGTGTGCGTATGTGTTGGAGTGTGTGGGTGCTCATGTGTGATTGGTTGAGTGTACGAACTCTTGTGTGTAAACGAAATAGGAATGGATGAGTCCCACTGCAGGGGAGGAGTCCAAGGTGAAGTAGGTGGAGTTGGTTAAGCCTATTGGTTTTCGACTGTGAAGTTGGTTATTTGTGAATTAACACTTGTGAGATATCATAGAAAATAGAACATCAGTTCAGTAGGGAAATAGAGTAATACATTGTGAGATGGGGGACAGAGGTGAACAGGGGGAAAAGGTTTTTGTATGGATAGAAATAGATATATATATATATAAATATAAGGATATACAAAACCTAACTATACAAGGTAAAGATCTATCTGTAAACGGAGCAGTGCAGTAGATATTACTAATGGTCATAAATAATTCAATAAATAAAAGAGTAAAGTGTGATGACATCGATTACGAAAGTAACTGATGCTACATATAACTATAATATAATATAATATATGCATAGGTTATAAGACAGTTCCAAAAATAAATGTGAAAATGTGAATACCCAATCATGAGTACAGTGTACTTTAATGTAAGCAAGGTTGGGGAAGTGTTAATATAAATAATTAAGTTGTTGAATAATGTCAGAGAGGTGTGTGACTGGATAGATAATTAGATAATTTAGAGAATTTAATAAAAGGATTATGGGGTTGGTTAGCATCACAAATACAAAATAAAAAAAAAAAAGAAAAAGGGGAGTCAGAATTGAGGACCATAATTACCTTAATTTTGGGTATTAGACTATATCTTGGGGGCCCTAACCTAACAGGGACGCAAATCTAATAATGAACATAATGAAGGTGTGTGGCTGTTTCGGAATCGTTTCCTATTGCAGAAATACTCTGTCGAAACTTAGCAGTACATTTTTCCCCTATATAGTTCACTATTAATTAATTTATATTATAATAATATTGTACAGAAGATGTATGCTAGAAATTCCAAAATATACTATGCCATGCAGCACTGTTGTATAAGCTGTACTCAGAGCAGGACGAATAAATATGGTTTCTTGTTTGATTCTTAAATAACCAGTTCAATGAATAGAAAATGCTACATAGTTAATAGTGAATGAATTAATGAGCGAGCCATTCCAAACACAGCTTTTTCTATCAGGTGATTTAGTTAATTATCTTAATATTCGTTTCTTATTCAGACTGATCTCAGTTCAGTCCTAGCATCACCTATCGGACAGATGTAATATCTAATTTCTCTATGATCTCATGTATATCCGTCTATGCTAATATTTTGATTATCTTAAGAGCGATAGTAGATTTCAGAAACCAGTGAGGAAAGACCTTATTTTTATTATTATTATTATTATTATTTTTTAAGGAAACGCAGTGTTGCATCTATTTCAAGCTACAGGGAATTTGGTATTTTTCTGATAAGGAGACATAATCACATGTATTGAAAAAATGAGCTTTCTATTTTGCTTTCAATATGCTTTACTTTCTTTCTGTATAGTATTAAATTAGACTAAAACGAGATCTGGAAAACAGCATAAATTTAGTTTTCATGCTTATACAATGCCACCTATAAAACAAATGCATAATTTTCTGGCTGTAGCATGAACAATATCGGCTAAGCACTATAAAATTGTTTCATCTGCATAATGGTAAAGTTTGCAATCTGAGAAGCAGAGCCAGCACTATAATTTATGTATATATATATTAAATAAACCTGGACCAAAATTTAACCTTGTGGTACACCTTTAAGGTACAGATGCCAAATCTAAATAATTATTCATTGACATGCACTCTTTTGGGTCTATTCCAGAGCAGTGGCATCAAAGCAAATACTTTAAGCTAAATTAAGTGGAAGAGAAGTGGTGATAATGATGGTAATAAATAAAATATGTATACAATAATAACAAATAATAAACCATGGGTACTTGGTGCCTTGCACAGGCTTTCACAGTAAACACCAGAGTGTGTGTTTATGACAGTGTGACATACCTGGGTTTGCGTTCCCTAACTGTACCCTGCGGGGGCACTACGGCACTGAATGTTGATTAAACAGTGCTGCTACGCTGTGTGTGGTTCAGTGGGCTAGGCTGGTTAGCCAAAGACGGGTAAGATCCCAACGTACTACAACGGGACAACCTAAGGCAGGCACAGTTTCGATCTGACCACCACATGCATTTTAACAGAAAACGGAGAAAACATCGTGGAAGGGAAGCGCAGCCCAGGGGGAGAATGAGTGGATGAATGGAGTGATGGGGTGTGTGTCAGTGGAGGCTTGTGCAGGGTAGACCAGCCCAGTGGACAGGGGAAAGACAACAGAGGGTAGAGCAATTTTGTGTTAAGTTTTCTGAAACAGAAATTCTGTTTCAGAAAAAGGGGGAGATGTAAATAGATCACCATTATTACCACCATTATTCGCCCAGCCATTATTTTTTACCTTTTTTCTTGACTTTTTAAACCTATTACCTTTTTCATCCCTCACCACTATTACTAAAAATTTTTGACCAATCATTATTTTATAGATATAGAGCATTTTTTTTTAAAAACTTTTAGCTTGTTTATCTTTTTAAAGTATGGTTTTAAAACAACCTCTATGCAGATGAGCAATTACTTTCACCAATATTGTAAAAGTTTTAGCTTTTAAGACACACTCAATCATAACTTTAAAATATGAAATGTAGACACAAAATTAAACTTTCACTATTCAACATGTAAGCCATTTTTTGAACAAGAAAAACAATGTGTGAGGCTTGATAAATTGTTTAAGGAAATAGAGGTATTGTTGATAATTGTGAAAAGCAATCTGCTGTGCATTGTATATGCATAAATACATATTGAAAATATTTATCAGGAAATGTAAAAGCATTGTTTGGATTTTATTTGCTAAAATAACGTGGACAAAGCAAAGCATAACATCTGTGTTTATTAATATTGATAATATTATTGTCTGTAATGGAACGATTGATACAGAGAAAAATAATCACGTTCCACTTATCCCAATTCTTAAAGCACTAAATAAAATCAACTAAATATAGAAATCAAGTCTTTATAAAATCTTGGGAATTGAAAAAGTCAGAAACATAATTTCTTAGTAAAATAGCACACCGCAGAAAATTAAAGTGGCAGGTAAAATAATACAGCCACAAGCGGTGATTCTAAAGTCCAAGCAAAAGTAACCCAAGAAAGCCCAGTACATTAATATGGAACCATGCCTGAGACAGAAGCCACATTATGTGTAGTTTGTGCAGAATTTAAAACTTTGGGCCCTGATATTCTATTAATCAGTGTGGATATGGAGGGGAAACTAGAGCAGCTGATCATTACGATCTATATAAAAACCATGATTCAGATGTATTTCCAAATGTTTGTTTCTTATTTATTATCTATAAGGTATTACCAATACAATATGAGAAGATCTACAGGAAGCTTTAAGTGGGAGGCTTAACAGCAGGTGCGTTTAAAGCAGCAGTTTTGTGCTGTGAAGTAGTAAAATATGGTCTGTACAATGATACTGCAGAGTTGAGGTGTGTGATCTTTAGCTTGGTTAGTGTTTGTGAGAGTGGACGTGTTTGAGTTTGTGTGTGTGCATGCATGAGACATAGTGTGTGTCTAGTGGTAAACTGGGTGGTGAACATTAGAAGTGTTTGTAAGATCTAATTTGGATATAAGAGATTGGTTGGTGTGACAGGGAAGCAGTTACACTAAAAGGGAAAGGGATGTGAACAAAAGGAAGGTAAAAGCAAGTAACTAATGGTGATGATAATTAAAGGTTGCAATTTAAAATTGAAAATTCCTAAATATTAGGGATTGAACGCACTTTTGACATTAAAGATCATGATTGAGTATAACTGAAAATCAGGACAACTGAGGAAGGTAAGAAAACAAAAATTGGGCTTAAATCTGTGCACAGACAAAATTTAAATATGAAATAATTAACTTCCAAGGGGAAATTAGAGCTCAAGTTAAGTGTGATAAATGTATTTTAACCATGTATTTTAACTTGCAGAAAGGAGACACGGAGGACGCCTTAAAAACTTCCAAAATGAATAGTGAACCTTAAACATGATTATAACAAATACAAAAGTTTCGTTTCAGATCTGTTTACACAGGTGGAGAAGGAGAACGTGGTGCAAAGGTGGACCAATACAGAAACGGAGTCAGGGCTCCTCCACCACTACGCACGAAAGGGGAACGAGCATGGCTGGATTGAGCCTTTCCAGGTGACTGAGAGAACAACGTACGCAGATCAACTGACAGGCGAGGGTTCTACAGCTGTGCAACAACAGAGATCGCTTAGAGAGCCAGAGGGAGCGGTGAGCACAGCAGCTGAATCGTCTGACCCAGATGGAGGCCCGCAGCAGGAAGGAGGGGTAGCACACTCACCCCGCAGCAGCAGCAGCAGGAAGGAGGGGCAGCAGAGCCCCCGCAGCACGGGCCTGGCCTGGCCACAGCAGAGAAAAGATTTCTCAGAGCACAGCAGCAGACAGCACACAGCATGGCTGTGACTGAGGAGCAGAAGTGAGGGAGTGACTCATTCAGCAACGTTTCGATTGCGTCAAAGTACACTACATACAGAAACTCTAAAACACATCTCATTAAAAAACACACATAGTCTTATCACACACCAACTCATACTTTTCATTCACTGATATTGCAGACATCAAGGTAGTATACCTTCAAGAACCCTGAAACAAGAAGAAAGAAGAAACGAACAACACGAATTGCAACTTTAACATTTACACATATAGGGTTATAAACTGTGATTTGCTAAAGTAGGGGGGGGAACACATTATTTTTTCTTTACAGGTTGTACTGAACATTGCTTTCCTTTACAGGTGGCCGAAAGACTCTTGAAAAAACGAAATTGTAAAAAAAAATATATACACTCTGTAACCTTAACACTTACACATATAGAGCTATAGATAACAAGTTTACTAAATACTGGGAAACTTAGAGGGAAAACACATTTATGGTTTAATAATGGCTTGCTTGGTACGGAAAAAGGGGGTGGGACAGGTCAAAGTACGGAAACTATAACGGACAAGCATTTCCTCTGGCTATTCCAATATGGCTCCAGATAATAATAACCGTTGCCCTCATGGGTATCATGATAATAACATTGGCCATCGTATCAAAGCAAGAACGACTAACAACGGTAGAGGGAACAATTGTAAACACATCAGCAACCGTACACCCGACAAACGCAACAACTACAGACCAGACAACACAGCTTAATAGAACCTAACGATCAACCATCAATCAGCCTAACTTAAAATGCATCAGGCGCTGGGGAGGTATAGAATTAGACTAATATTGGGGTGAGATGACAATATGGACAGTGGACTTATGCGACGTGGTTACTTGTGGTAAGCAGGGGTCCAAGGGGGAAGCGGTGTACTTGTGTTGGTCCCGTGATGATAATCTTAAGTGTAACCATAAGGGGGATTCTCACGAAGACTTTCACATTAACATAAAAAAGTTTTTCACCTCATTGCAGCATTTTTTCAAGTTGAGATGCTCTTAGCTAATTTCACAAATAACTTAAAATGCTAATATGATAACAACCTATAACTTTGCCAGCTGTAAAAAGCCTTATATTGTGATAATATTCATGAAATAATTTATTTTTATATTTTTAAAGTAATGAGTATTAAACCATAACGGTAATGAGAAAAAATTCTTCGGAAACAGTTATTTTGTTTAAAATCAAGTACATTTTTTGTTCAAAATTATTTATATTATGTATAAATGTTGATATTTTAAATGACTTTAATCTATTTTATTGATTCGATATGCTTAGTACTTTTAATATGGTTTAACTTAAAATTAGAAGGAAGGGGTACGGACACATAACGGTGATGAGAATTTCCATATATATTTTTTTTTAATTAATTTATATAAAAATAATTTTCTATGATAATGAAAACAATTGATCCATACAGTACTACCTATTTGCTTTACACACAATATCAGAGTTTTTGTGAATTAAGTACTGATTTTAAAAATTGTCATGGACATGTTGCATGCAGCTTCATGAGAATCACCCATAACACCGATTAAGCAGCTTATAAAGCCAGACCTTGTAACAAGTGGGAACACGTAATTAGGTCGACACATGTCAATTGGGATCGGCCTATACTGGAATGTGAGGAAGAGCAAGAGGAACTGCTGTAGATCACCTAGTCTGGGGATGACTTTAAGGTTATGATGTCACTTCCTCCTTTGATAGAGTTCGTCTCATTCGCCGCCTGGGAGGCAGAGGGGCCGTGAGAGAATTTTTCCTGTCAAAAATTGGTTGGAAGGCTGTCTCGACAGGTTTTCGCTCTCACATTTTAGTAAAATGTTCATACACATGTCTTCAAGTGTTGAACATATGTAAATACATGATTTGGAGGAATTACGGTTTGTCGACGTATCTGTTTGATACGTCGAAAGGGGGATTGTGGGAAATCTTACGAAGAAACCTTGTTTTACCTTGAGTATATTGACAAGTATCTCACAATCATGATTACTTATCTTGGTATCTAAAATTACATAATCATCTGTGAAACCCTGTATTTTATATGCATTAACCAATACTTACACCACATTTGATCATTTTATTATTCACATATTATTCACACATTTATACTAACACTATATTTAATCATCTTATCACTCACAGTATATTTTTTACACATTCATATAGAAAACTAACCTCTAACCACACATATAGTAAAACATTGTTTCTAACAAGCATGTGACTAAACACAGGCCTTAGGCTGACAAACTAACTCACATGATACATAAACGTATAGACCTAATTATATGGCTGACTAATCACGCGCCACTGACACCCCACTGAAACACATTGTGTGATTGCATGTTTTTCTCACTAACAGCTACAAAATCAGCAGATAGTGCATTCTGCATGACCTAACTTAATACAAAGGAGGCTTCTGGGCAAACAATACGGTCTTTCTCTAAAGGCCTTCACCTGTCAAGTGAGGGAGGACATGCGCACGGGGAAGTGCAACACTGTCTAATTACTGAACAAAGCCGTGCTGTTTCTCCAAGGCCAAAAACACCAGCAAATCTTGAGCCATCAGCGAAATCTTCAGCGCTAACACATAACACCATGCATGCTGACATAAGATGATTTTTAGCAACGCCTCATCGGCAGATCTCGCGTCATTTTTGGTATATACATGGAGTCAGATCATTAGAGGTTCAGAACGTATGCTGAACGGTCGTAACCGTGTTTGTATGTTCTCCTGAATTCAGTAATAAATACTTGTTTTGCTTCTAACTTCACTCCATCTGTCTAGACTCCTCTATTCAACGAACGCGTAAGGGAGTTGTAGCCCAAGGCGAGAGGTGGGAGCGGACCCACCTTTCATTTTACATTTCTACAACACAGCAAAGAAAAAAACCTTTTCACTGAAACGTATAGTTACTTCAGCAAAAGCACGGTCAACCTTTTAATAATTTTCACTGCGCAAGAAACCACAAATCATAGCAGGCATCCCAATACTTTGTCTAAACAGTGCATATTTTATTATTTTAAACATTCTGCATCAATCATACAAGCAAACAAATTATCTTTAGTTCAAATGACACTGAACTATGCTTGGTTCATACAGGTTAAACTGGTAACTTTGAGTGATTCAAAACAGAAGAATACATGTGAAGTGCAAATGCTTTCACAAAAACAACCACACCTTTTATTTTATAAAGGTTTATTATAAAGGATTTAAAAAAATAATCCTGACCGTCATTTTCTATATTTTCATAGGTTAGGCCAACATGCATGAAATTGTTGGACAGCTTCAGCAGCAGTGTGGCAGGGAGGGGCAGCAGTGTAGAGGCACAGCAGGAAACTGTTGAAAAAGAAAGGGTCAGTACTCAGACATATCAACAGGAAGGGACAGTGTCTACAAAGCAGTACAGCAATACAGGCACTAAGACAGAGGATATACAATTCTTCCAAACCCTTAGTTGTGATCACTCCTATAACAAAACAAATAAGGAACTCAGACCTTCATCACCGAAACCTGCTGAATATTTCTGTGATGATGAACGTAAGGGGTCAGCAGGGGGCAGCTCAATAGAACAGGACTCAAATGCTAACTATGATAAAGATTTTGAAATGAGTGTCATTCTCATCACTTATAGTGTCAAAGTCAATGTAAGTGAGGTGGCAAATGAAGAACTAAATTTCTACTATTACGACTCCGGAAGAAATGTTGTCAGTTGGACAATTTAATGTTTTAACATATTTAGCAAAACAAAGATACATATATAAAGAGGTTATATTGAAACAGTCCTCTAGTAGAGTCTTTGGCGTAGGCCCCGTCATCGGCCCAGGGCTTGATTCATCTGGGCTCTGCAGATCCTGTCGTAAATTGGAGTCAGGGGCGGAGCCAACCCACGGGACCAACATGGAGGCGGTTGGGAAGGAGAAGAACGACCATCAGCGTCTGAAAGGCAGCAAAGGTACTGAATGAGTGATCTTATTTAAAGGCAGAGGGAACAGCTGATTGGATAGGTGATTAGGTGACGTAGCATTGGAGTCTTTAGTAGAACTTTCGCTGCGCTATCATATTTGTCATGAGAGAAAGGACATTGTGTCCATCCAGGAACTTTTATAGCTCTTCAGTTTGTGCCACTGGGAGGGCTGTTGCAAAAGTCTAGTCCAGCCACCAACACTGAGAAAAATTGGATTTGTACTACAGATTAAAACAGAACGCATTGATGGCCATGACTATACCTGGAACTCTCAGCCTTTGGTCAGAGGCTTAATTGAGTGCAACATTTCTATCCCTGCAGCTAGTTTTGCCACTGGCATAAGAAGGCTTATGCAATTCCTGAAGTAAATGAGGTGTGGACAACACAAAGTGCTAGCTGCAATGAATGATGAACCACTGGTTGTGTCTTGAGACTGCAGATATGACAACCCTGGCCACAATGCAACATATGGTACGTACTCTCTTCTGGATATCAGGCCAGACTTGGTGGTGGCACAGGAGAATATCAAAGTCACAGAAGTGAACAGCTACTGGCTGAAGGTTGAAGGTATGGAGAAATGTCTGTCGAAGATTGCAGAGTATGGTGTGTCACTATCTGTGATTGCCACTGACTGTCACCCATCTGTGCAGAAGGTCCTGCGACAAAAACACAAACATACAGCATAAATAACTTGTGGCACATTGTAAAGTCTGTAAAGAAGAGGTTACTAAGGACCCTTAATTAGAAACTATATGACTGGATGAGAATGATACAAACCATCTCTGGTACTGTGTTAGCACCTGTAAATGAAGTGCGATAAGGCTTAAGGAGAAGTGGACCTCCATTCTTCACCACATCACCAACGCGCACCACTGGACATGTGGTGAGACGATGACAAGGTGTGAGCATCCTTCATACACCCCTGAAGAGTGATGAGGCATGAGCATGAGGCCCTGGCTTCAGCCAAACTCTGCTGCCTTTGAACACCTGCAAAATACAGTCCTTGACAAGTCACTAGTACATAAACTAGAAAAAACTACAAAAGGCATTCATACAGGGCAACTTGAGTCTTCACACTCTGACTATATATGCTACCAAAAGAAAGAAGTACCTGAGGGAGAGCTTTGAGGGCCGCCTATGCGTAGCTGCACTGGACAATAACTTTAATGTCAGAGAGAGAGAAAAAACAAAGGAGGGTGAGATACAACACAAACAGCAATACTCCAAAAGTGCACAACAGTTTGTGGTCACAAATAGAAAGGTGGACAAGGACTGAACCTTCAGAAAAGACATTGTGTGTGGGGTGATCAACAGGTGCAAGTCTTGTGTCCATTCGTGCTGCCCTGCAACAGCTAAACACTGAGGCAAATGTCACCCTGGCCCAGCACAAAGGTGTTCAAAGACCTGACAAAGCTCTTTCAGTGGCAAGATCACTGCCCAAGGAAACTTACTGAAAAAAAAAAACAATCAACATAGAGCTCACATTTTGAAATATAGTGTTTCATCTTGTGTTATGTAGTGGAAATTATTACAAAAATGTAATGCTTCAGCTAATTACCTTTTAAATGTCATAGAACATAGAAAAAAAAATAATAATAATAAATATATATATATATATATATATATATATATATATATATATATATATATATATATATATATATATAATTTGATTAATAAAACAATTAAAATAATTAAAATGAATAAAAAAATGAATAATATAGAAAATAAAACTAATACAAATTTATAGTTACTGTGCTGATTTTTAAGTATATATTATTTTTATAGTTGATTGCTGAAGGCTGTGGGTGAGGTTTATTTTTCTGTGGTAAGGAAGTGATGGTATGGGGTATTTTGGAGCGCAGGGCGCAGGGTGATCTGATTCGGCTCTGGGTGCACGCCAGTGACTGTTGAATTTAGATGTACTTTCTTGGTATCAATCGCTCAATCCGTTTTTCCGCCGCTAAGATAGAAACATGCCAGAAATGTACCTGAACACACCTCATTTCCAGACCACCACGCCCATCGGCGTTAATATATTCCAAAAGTCCATTGCTATTTTAAGGATGCGTGCTCAAGGCTAAAAATAGACTGGTGACTATTTTTAGTGTACAATGGCAACGCGCCACGCTACTCGCCTTGCGCTGGGTGAACGATAGGGCCCTAAGTGACTAAACTCTATCATTCTGAACTTGAAGTAATCTACTTCGCTACATTGGAAAACTCCCCGTTGCTGAGTAAAAAAAAAAACTGAAAAAAACTGTCTGAACTAAAAAAAAAAAAAACGGCGCTCGGATAAAATAGCCTCGTTACTCATATTTCATTCCGGCAACATAAAACAAACAAACAGATAAATCGCGCCATCCGGAAAGCTTGTGGTTGGATAACAAGTATAAACATATACCATTCAGACCCTCTATTGGTTTGTATTTGATGCGTGACATCACGTCAAACTCCAGAAGTGCGCAAGTGAGAAAATTGGTAGAAAGAATTATGCGTCTCCAGCTGCAGCGAGGGGCTTCGGAATGGTTGGAAGCAAAAACTACTCTTTTCGGATGCGATGCAGCTCAGCAGCACGAGATTTCAGAAATTCACCATCTAATTTTAAAAAGCATATTGAGGTAAACTGAATGTTTCCTACAGTTATATGTTGATAAGATATTGTAGTAACCTAATGATGCACTAATGGTGAATCTGTAATGTTTGTCATGGCTTGTACACGCCAAGACATGCCGAGGTTTGTTTGCGAGGTCTAGGCTATGATTCAGGGTTGTAAGTTCGTTTGGAGAGCGTGTGTGAGCTTTTAATTTTATAAGTTTAGGTGTAGAGGTGGGTAATCTAGGTTCAAAAAGTAAAAATCCATCCCAGAATTTCGCACCTATTGCCTGGCTGGCTCTGGAGCTAGTTCAACCTCATCCCTGCGATGGATTTTTTATTTCTGGACCTGGATTACCCACCTTTAGCTGCGTGTGAGTTTCAAGCTGGCTAAGATAGCGTTGTGAGTAAGCAACACTGAACATCAAATCAAACGCTTCTACTTTCATCTCAGGAAAGGGTACAGCCCTCCTACTGATTATGTCAGTAGCAGCAGAATAAAATATACTGGTAACACTATTTTGAGTGGTCCTTTGTAGATGATTAATAAACTGTCAACAGACTATCAATAACAAAATCAACAACATATCTGTACACCTGCAGTAGTGACATACCTAAACATTCAAGTGCCTATCTGTTTAAATGTTGTAAATGTTCCTGTTACATTACTTATGTTTAGGAGATGTTCTATTGATACATTACTGAGTTTAGATGTTCTATTGATACATTACATGATTAATATGTGGTTGTATACATTACTTATGTTTAGTAGATGTTCTATTGATACATTACTTATGTTTAGTAGATGTTCTATTGATATATTATATGATTAATATGTGGTTTTATCATTACTTATGTTTAAGAGATGTTTTGTTGATACTCTCTTTTTAAATGAAAAAGATATTGTCAGGGCCAGACAGGAATCAGACAGGTGCGGACACAGTTTACAGCTTTTATTAAAAGGCTTAGAAGTAACAGGGGTGATGAGCACAAGCAGGTACAAAACCACAGGATAACAGGGAGAAGCCATACCATCAACGGGGAACAGTCCAGAGTTCATACACAGGCAGGCGGTGAAAGGGAGCAGGCAAAGATCAGAGTTGATAATACAGTCCAGGTAATACACAAGAGTAAATCCAACACACAGGGCAAAGGCAAAAGGCAGAGTTATAAGCACAGTCCAGGGGGCTGTTCCACGAAGCAAGCTTAAAAAAGCGGCGCTTATTTGAGTAATCCTCGCTTGAGTTAGCCAAACAATTCACTTCCAGCTAGTTGCGTTCCACTAACGCAATCTAGACTCAACCTTTTCCCACAAATGCAAGCCAGGCTTTTGTAATTAAGGTTCACACGCGTGCACACAGTATTTAGGTTGGACAGGTCAAAAAGTGGTTATTTGATTTATTTTATTTATATTATAATGATTTTGTGTGGCATTATTGTGAGATTTATTTACTTCTGTTTATTTGCTGTGATTATTGTGGAGTGTATTTTAGATTTTTGTTTATTTGCTGTGATGTGTGCTGTGTTTTGGGTGGTTCGTCACTGATCATTTCTTTAAGACTGTCTAATTACCTGAACAGCTGAAACTGCTTCTTGCAAGTCCTTTTCTTGCGCCAATCAGAGCAGCAGGAGACCGTGGGCATGTCGGGACTCTTATTTTAAAAAGTGGACTCTTATCATGTGCAGAGAGCAGCAACAGGGCGGGAAGCAGAAAGCGGGGCTCGCAAAAGGGAAGCGCGGGCTAGTCGGAAGTGCGCAGACTCAGGAGCGGCAGCGGCAGCGGCAGCGGCAGCGGTGGACTCGGCGTGCGGCGTGGTGAGAACGCCAAGAGCGAGCCGGAGTACGGACCCCGAGACTGGCTGGCCAAACAGTAACGATGGGCGAATGAAGCCTCACTGAAGCTTTTGAAGCTTCTTCCTGATTGTGACGAAAAAGATTCGAGGCATTGAAGCCTCAGAAAGAGTGACATCTGGTGGCTGAAATAAATTCTTACAGCCTGCACTTTACCACGAAGCAAATGAACACTGTGAGATTTACTGCTCACTCACTATCTGTTGTGATCTGCTGCTCTTTTATTATTAAAGTGATGCAATAAATAATTGGTTGTTGTCATTATTAAAAATCACAATGAATATAATGCTGTTTTTTTTAAATATGTTTAGAAGAAATATTATGCCAGTATATGACTGGCATTTGAACGATTGTGTGTGGTGAAACGTGAACACAACGTGAATGCTTTAAACTTTACACAAAGATTTGTATATATTATGTTCAATACAAAAGACAAAGAAAAACCTTTGAATGTAGATTTACATTTCTTAAACATCTGAACGTCTCATGCAGATGTATATTAGGCAATTTGTTTTTTCACAAAAAAATCATAACGGTGACTTTTTTTATTTAATGATTCACAAATGTTTTTTAAAACTGTTTTTTTACGTTGCTTTTTTTTTTTTTACATTGAATTCATGTTAAAAAAAAATGAAAGTTTTGACAATTATTAAATATGAAAATACCAATAATGTCCCAAGCTTGTCACTGGAGGAATGCGGTGCTGTGGTGCTCTCGTCTCAGCATTGAGAAGGTGTTATTATTAAATGCCAACTCCTGGGAATAGAGCTGACAACACTCCTTAAAAATATAAATACATTTATTAGAATAACACATTATACAGTTAATATTAATGAACATAAGATTTTAAAATATATTTAGTACCTATTTTCCGCTATTTTATGTTTCTAATAGTTTTGTATGTTTGCTTTTTATCTTATTTTAATTTACTTTTATTGTTATTACTATTTTTATTATTATTGATTTTATTTTTGTTAGTTCATTTATTTACAAGTTAGTTTTAGCTCATTTTAACCCATTTTTGTTGTATTACTCTTCCTTTCTTTAGATTTTAATTTTTGTCAATTAAACCATACTTAATTATAATCATTAATTTTATTTTTATTTATTTTTGTTTTTTTATTATTATTTTTTTGTTTTTTTTTTATCTATTTTTATATTTTATTTACTGATATTTTACAATAATTAAATTTACCTTTTATTTTCTCTGTTTCTGTAAATGCTCGGCTACATTGAAAATGAGGGCTGCCCTCAATGTACATCCGAGTTAAAATAAAGGTTGATTGATTGATTGATTGATATTTTCACAAACTGTTTCCAAGCAATGGAACACTTGGTTAAGGTAGAGGTGCTGTAAGATTCCATATTGTTGACCTGGGAGGTTACTGAAGCAGGAGCACGCGGTGACGACGGCGGCCGTCGGAAACGCGTTGGACTGGTGACCGAGGGTCGAGCCATACACTGTGGGCAAGCGGCTGCTGGTTCTGAGTACAGTTTTGACTGTGCTCAGAGCGGTGTGAGTACAAACAGCCTTTTTATTTACAGTGTATGTGGCTGTAGAGTGATAGTTGGCTTGCTGTTATGAGGAGTTTTATTCAGTAAACTGCATAAGTTAAGCGTTTGTTTTATTGTTCACCTCTGCATTAAATATTAGAGGCTGATTAGTCTAAAGGAACTAGTTACTGTTCAGCCTTTCCTGTGCCCTGTTAGGGACGTGATTGGACCCTGTGGACTGAGAAGAGCTGCATCTGCCTGCCCTGGAAGCTGATCATCTTAGAGACTTTGTTTATTTTGTGCTTTGTTTGTTTTATATTAATTTTGCTCCTTTTTTGTTATTGATTATCCATTCTGGTCTGAGGTTTTTAACCTTAAAAGTTATGCAAATATTTTTAGTCTGACTCATGCATGATTTTTAGCTGGTTTATTGGCTAGAGGTATTAATAATTAATAATAATAATAAAAGGCTTTGTTTCTTATTTTTGTTGTCTCCTTCGGGTAATTTTACTGGTATAGACTATATTCCCTCCCAAACTGAATCATATTTTTAATAATTAAGGTTTGTAATAACTAGGTTAGTTCCAGAGTGTGTAATATTGGTGTCCATTTTTAAATTTAATGATTGGGTTGTGTGTGGGATAATTAAGTCCCCTTGTGGATCCCTCTAACAAGAGGTTCTTCCTGATTATTTCACCACTCAATCTGGGTTATTGTAGGTTTAGGACCTTAACACACACACTCTTGTATTTTGTCCCTGGGGCATTTAAACAGCCTCATTAATCGAGCCCTAAAATTTTTTGTAAAAGGTGGAGAAACACGCTGCTTTTTTCTCTCCTGCTGAACGGGAGTTGCTTATACGTCTATTTGATGAATATAAAGACATAATTATAAGGAAAGTGAACACGTCTTGTATGAATAAATTATATCCTGATTTAGAAGCAACATGGGGGGAGTAAAATGAACATGGCAGCAGGTCAAGATTAAATATAAAAATATACCAGAATGGTAAGTGCAATTCCAATTGGTTAGTCTACTGTGCAGGAAAACGGTAAACGTCTTTGAGTATTTTTTTATGATATAAATTAACTGCATGAACTATTGTAATTGAAGTATTGTAGCTCAGGAACATTAATGTTGGCATATGAGGAGCGTTTTGCATTGGGTTTATGTGATAGCGACACCTAGCGTTCAAACCTCACAGGCAACTCCAAAAAAGGAAACGGCCGCAAATGATTTATGTTTATTGATATAATTTGTATAAACACTTGACTGAATCGGAACATGAATTATGGGATTACAAATGTACTTAAAAGTAACTTCATCTAAAGTACCTGGGCATCATTAATACTAATAAAAGTGTTTTTGTGATATAGAGTTTATGCAAATATATCTTTGTGAAAAATGACTGCAATTAAATACTGTTTCATTTTACACTGTCCCGAATTTGTTAAGGTTAAACAAAAAAAAATTGCAATGTGCAGACACCAATACGGTGCAATACTAGATTAAATGTATACAAATATTATATGATCTGCTAAATCCACTGCAAGTTATTGGGTTAAACCGTGGTGGAACCTTGTTCCTGGATTTTGTTTCCCACCCGCAAGGCTATGACATTACACGGCTCATTCAAAAGAAGCGCTGCAGCTAAGCTAAGCGTCTACTCTAGCCTGGGACAGAGCAGGTTTGTACAGACGTATATGTTGCTATAGTAACTGGACGAGGCTTAAGTCTAGCCTCTTCGTGGAACCGAAATTTGAGCAAAATGAGCCAGGCTTGTCTTAATAAGCCTGGCTTACTGAGTTAGCTTGCTTTGTGGAACAGACCCCAGGTCATACACAAGGTAAATGCAATCAGAGGGCGAAGGCAAAAATCGAGGTCGAAAAAGGATCATACACGGAATAATCAAACAATGGCAAGGAAACGCTTTGTAATGCAGGTAAACCAAACAATTACTTGGCGAGGAGTGAGCGTGGTCCTTAAAAACTGCCGGAGATTAATATTTCGGACTTCTTGGAGGAGTCATGTGGTGTGTCAGGTGGACAGGTGTGTGCGTGATGTCATGGTGTGGTGTGTTCTGGGTATTGTAGTTGAAGACTTGAGAATCACAGACTGGGCTGAATGTGGGAGGCACAGGAGAGCTTTCAGCACCAGACATGACAGATATACTATAATGTTCCTGTTACATATTCAGTATTTTCTCAGATAAACATATACAGATGTTAGCTTGACCACTCCAAATTAATTAAGTAAATTATCAACAGACTTTATTTAAACACAAGTTAAGGTTAACATTTTTTATAAACATAAAACATTCAGAGCTTTAAAATTAAAACAGAAAGCCTTCAGCTGAACAATGTTACATTTTTGTCATATAAACATCATCAAACTCACGTATCAAATTCCTTTGATTAAAGTGACAATCTAGAAGGAACTTCCATTTCATTTATTATCCCAAGATTACAAACTAGAAGACTACAACTAAACAGGAAACTCTACCTATCAAAAACAAACAAGAACAAGGTGGGGAGAGAGGGGCAGAGAGAGAGTGAGAGTGAGAGAAAGGGGAGAAGGGGCAGAGAGAAAGAGCTTTTTAACTTCATCATCCACTTAATTTCGTGAGGTTAAATGAAAGAAGCAAACCATTCTTTTTCATGCTTTCTATCTTCTTCTTTCTATCAGTCTTCCAGGTTTGAAGGGGACTGACTGAAATTGGATTCGGTCAGCAATATACAACTCAGCTATTGGAGCCAGCTGGGCCACTGCATTTCGAGATACCCTTTCTTTTTGGAAGGCTCTTGTCATAGTTAGTCCCTTCTTGGTGTGTTTTAGTAGGCTCTGATACCGTCTCCCCATATCATCAATCGTGCTTACTATAAAAAAAGAAGAAAACAGACAGGTATATTAATTAATTAGAACTGCATTTTCTGAATAACCTACTGTGCATACAATGTTAAAAAATGTCTTAAATGTTTATTGATGTAAAGCCACATTTCTGGCTTATACTGTCTGTTCTTTTGAAAGGAAACACATCAAATGACAAATCTAAGACTATTTAAGATGCCACACAGTTTATTTTGATCCAAAACCCCATAAAAATACACATACACTGCTAAACATCATATTATTTGTAACGCACATGTTGCCAATGAGCAATGATGGTGCAAGAAAACTTGTTCACTTTATCATGAAAGTTAAAATGCACAACATAAAGGCAATGTGCATGTCCATTTTTTTGTAATTCCTTATATGTTTAATATTTTAAAAATATTTGTTATTTATTTTTATTCATTTATATTTGTATTTTACTTATTTATATATATATTTTTTTATTTGTATTTGTTTGCTATTGGAAATGTTTCTAGACAAGAAAATACAGTTTGCTATATATTTATTAGGGCTGCAGCCATCAAATATTTTAGTAATTGAGTAATCTACTGAAAATTCATCAGATTACTTGAATAATGGAATGAATTTTTACTAGATTACACAATTACTAAAATATTCAATAGCTGCAGCCCTAATAAATTCATTAGAAACACCCAACTGTGGGCTATCATATAAATAGGAATTGCTTAGCACATTTGAATGAAGGCTTTCGAAAGCATCTTATTCGTAGACTGTCAGAATAAGACTATGTTCGAATTAGTGGTGTCAATAGCTTAAAAATTGCTTTTTTGTATTGTTTTAATGAATTAGTTTGGTGACTGGCTGTTACGTGCAAGTCTAGCCCTAGGGTGCTGGATATGTTCTGTGTGCTCTCCCTCTGTGTGTGTGTGTTTTTGCATGTTTCTCTGCAGGTTGCAGTCCACCTGACCTTCATGGGAGGAGCCATGGGCTATAAAACCTGCAGTCACCACCAAGATGGCGGCTAGAGCTCACACAGGAAGTGGGGCCTACTGTGTGTGCTTCTAGTTCCCCTGCTACCTTCACTACCACCATCACTGCCATGTGCTTTATTCTGAGTGTTTGCTCTTGTAGTCATTCCTTAGGGAATATCTCTCAGTCCTGTTTGTGCCATACAAACTTATACCAATTTGAGGAGTCCAACAGGTAAGGTTAAGGCGCCTTATACATTTCCATCATGTAGCTGTCTTTGTGTATAGATACATTAGGTTAGCAGGCGGGTGCTTCTTTTGTACTTATGTTGTTAGTTTAAGTAGTAGTTTTCATTTTTGTTCTTTTGTTTAGGATAAATAGTTTAGATTAAGTTTATGTTTTGTTTCTTTCTTTCCTTTGGCACCGTCACCGTTGGCTCCTCTTAGGCCTTAAGACTCTTAGGCCTTGGTATGGTTTAAAGTTGATGTTTGGCAGTTTTAAAATAAATCACTGATTGTGAAACGTCTAATACTGGTCTGGTCTCCTCACTTCCCCTCTGTTCCCTTTGTTGCAACCATTTTTAAAAACGAGCCAACTTGGGTTGTAACACTGGCAGATTAGAACTTTTTTATCATACTATAATATTGGTATATTATGCTCTGTAATCTTTGAATAAAAAACAGTAACAGTTCAGGAATAATTATTCAACTATTTACTTTTTTAAAAAGGGAAATCCTGGTTAAGTCTGGAAACACTTTATTGTAAATCATTATTTCTAATTTAATGTCTAGTTGAAGTACTATGTCAAGTGTAGTTTCTACAAGTTTTTAAACTTTTTATCATGCCTGGGTGCATGGGTGGGTGTGCTATGTATATGACACACTTAACACATAACTGGTCCCAAATACATAAACAGCCTGTGGATAACCCTGATCGGCTGATTGATTTTTGTCAAACGGGGTCCATGGGTATGCTACCCTGGGATAAAAAACAAATAGCCTCTTAAATTATGGATTTTGTTTTTTCTTATGCTTGAATGCTATCAGCCCAGCACTTAGCCCACTTGAAACTTTATTTGTAATGGGATGTAGAGTAGTCCGTATACAGTTATATAGCAGTACAGATTTACTATCCTCTGAAAATAACTCAGACATTACACACAGACATTAGTGTGTTATTAGTGCAGAACCTTACATCCTGCATCTTTCTGTTCCTTTATAAGGGATGAGTTAAGTTTTAAATTTTTTCACTTGATATAGTACTTATGTCAGCTAGACATCAAAGTTGACATAAGCAGCCTTTATTACAGCTGACACCTTTTGCAAAAAGCATTTATTAATGTTTGTGTCAGTTGTCATGTGTTGGGAAGATAACAAGGGGTTGGACTGTATACAAATCTAATAGGTTGCGCCGTTCAGTTTCCATCTAACACAATCAAGGAGAGCCGGCCAGAGCTCTACTTAAGGCCTTAAGATGTTGAATGGGTGAGTGTTGACAGAAATGACACCAGACGGACTGAATAAACTCTTTCTTATATTAAACTTCACGTAGGTACATATGTACAGGTTTGTCACTGTTTGCGTGATCCTAAACACAACAAAATAACTACCAAATAACTACAGGATTAAATGAAAATACACCAAAATATGCCTCAATACTAACTTAACTTGATCTAAATAACAATATTTTGTAACGTTGTTCATTTATGCACACAAACAGCAGGATTAAGTTGGATGAAGGAGTAAACTTTCTGCAGTCAGGTAACAGTGAATCAGGGCATCTGCACTAACAAAGATGGAGACATACGTGATGTCATATCCTAAAAGTAACATGTCAAAATAAGAGCTTAATAGCATAGAGCTGAACTACGGAAGTGCAATAAATAAACAGGGAAAACTACTTGTCAGAATAAAAGTCCATAGCCTTTTCTACAGCCGCCCCGAATGTACGTGGTACATTTGCATCAAAGAAAAGGCTCCTTAAGGGGGACGACTCTCTTCCCCGACTGGAAGGGCTCTGACCTTCACATCCGCGGAACGGATGTGACCATCAGGGCTGGGGTGGACCTTGACGATGCACCCAATGGGCCACATGGCCCTAGGGAGCTGGGGGTCTACGATCATTGGCACAGAGCCTTCTGTGACGTCGGCCGAGGAGGACTGCCACTTCTGCCTGAGCTGCAGCCCAGGTAAGTACAGTCTGATGAAGCGAGCCCAGAAGTGGTCTGTCAGCACCTGAGCGTGCCTCCACCTCCGCTGGCTGAGGAGTTCGTCTCTGGGGTAGACGACTTGTGGGAGGGACCTGTTGGGCCGCCCCATCAGCAGGCAGTTTGGGAGTGACCGGGTCCGGGTCACTGACATCGAAGGAACATACCCCAGCGGTTTGGAGTTCAGGATTGCCTCCACTTTGATGAGGACGGTGCGGAGGACCTCCTCCTGAAGGGGTTGAGCACCTACAGTGGTGTACAAGGCACTCTTCACTGAGCGAATCTCTCGCTCCCACACACCTCCGAAGTGTGGAGCAGCGGGAGGGTTGAAGTGGAAGTTGATCCTGTACGGTGCCAAGAGGGACTTGAGGTCAGATGACATGGCTGCGAACGCCTCCCGTAGCTCTTTGTCACCTGCTTTGAAGTTGGTCCCCTCGATGGAGGTAAGTAGGTCAAGGTGAACCGCTCTGACAGTTAGACATTTAAATATGATCCCCCACCTCTTCTCCAGACGCCTTCCCACCTTGACTTCCAACGGTCCGAATATGCCTGTAGAGTGGAAAGCAGCTCTGGTGGTATAGGGCAGGATGAAGCCCAAGGGGTCATACTGACTGGCGAGCACCTTGTAGATGTTGCGCATTGTGGGCTCATCATACTGGATCGGGCGACATTTGTATCCCAGGACATCAGTGGAGAACTGCCAGCTGAGACCTAATGTCGATTCGGGACTGTCTGTCTTCTCATGAGCCAACCAGAGGTCCGCGCTGGATCTGAAGTACTCAGGTAAGGAACTGATTACTTCCGGTACGTTGCTAGCCCACTGCCGAAGTACAAAGCCAGCTGAGGACAGGAGCGCTCTCAACTTGTCCACGAGGTCTCTGGCAGCGGCGGTAGTAGGGAGGGACTGCAGACAGTTGTCCACATAGAAGCATCGCTCTACAGAAATCCTTACCTCATCGCCAGGCTGGGTGTTCTCTCTTGTGTGATGCTGCAGGGGGAACACAGCACAACATGGGCTGCAGGTGGTGCCAAACGGCAGCACTTGCCACTTGTACACTGAAGGGGGTTCGTGTTGCTGTAGGTTGCGCCACACAAAGCGCAGGAGGGGCCTGTCTTCGGGTAGCAGGAGCACTTGGTGGAACATGCTCTTAATGTCTCCACTCACAGCCACTTCATGCTCCCGGAACCGGAGGAGGACTCCCAGCAGAGATGCTCCGAGTGTAGGCCCAGGTAGGAGGTATTCGTTGAGGTTTTGACCTCGATACCGGAACGAACAGTTGAATACAAGGCGATGTTTGCCATTGTGGCTAACTAGATGATGGGGAATGTACCATGCCTCTTCTCCCCTGGTTACTTCCGATGGGTCAAGCTTGACGACAGACCCTGCCTGGATCAACTTGTCGATCTCGGCACAATACACTTTGGCCTTCTCAGGATCTCTCTGTAGTCGTCTCTCGACTCCTCTGAGGCTTGGCAGGACTGCATCAGGGGTGGCTTGAAGGTGTGGCATGTCCTTATGCCGCAGCAGCAGTCGGCGAGATCGATGCGTACAGAGGTGAAGGCATTAGTGATCTGGTACTTGGTCTTGGGTCGTGCCTTGGAGGCGATGGTGAAGGACACGCTGGCACCTTGGAGGGTCTGGGCATCCTGTCTGATTGTGCGTAAAGGTAAGGATTCAGGAGTTCCCTGGAGACCCAATGCCTCAGTGGCCGCTGGCAGCAGCATTGTTCTCTCTGACCCATCATCTAATACAGCATAGGTGTCCAGAGAGCGGCCTCCATGGTAAAGGGACACTGGAACCACTTTCAGCAGCACCCTGCTGCCTTCAGCTGGCCGATCGAGGTATAACACCTCGGTGGAGGTTGTGCCACTGACTTGCGGTGACACTGTTGCTTGGGTGGGGCCTCTCTGGGCTGCTGTATTAACGTCATGTAGGGCCTGTAGGTGGCGACCTTGACACAGGTTGCAGGTCTTCTTTAAGGTGCACTGTGCCGCCTGGTGTGAGCGAGCACAGCGCCAACATCTCTTATTAGTTTTAATCCACTCAGTCAGCTGTTCTTTGCTAAGCCTACTGATGGCCGTGCACTGACTCAGGTGGTGCTCTCGGTTGTCGCAGAATGCACAGTAGGGTGCTGGCCTGATCTTGGCTTGGCTGTCACTGGTAGGTTTGACCTCTCTAGGTGTACTGTCTGTTCCGTGCAGCACATTGACGGAGGGCTTCTTGGGGTGGGTGCCAGGCTTAGCATTGGACTTGGCTTTCACTCCTCTGGAAGACAGCTGGCCAATCGAAGTCTTGACACCAGGCTTCATGCTTCAGCCACTGAGCTAGGTCGTAGAGGGTGTAACTCCTGTTAGCCTGGCTGAACATGCACCTGCGGAAATCAGCTCGCTGTTCTGGTGGCAGCTTGCCGAGCAGGCGTGCAACGTGAGTACCGCATAAGAGCTCCACCTCACCCTCAGGGCCAAGTGTCTTCAACATTCCCACCAGTGATTGTATCTGAAGTGAGAACTGGTCAAAGGCCATTACATCGCCCCATCTAATGTCAGGTGTGTCCATCACCTCAGCAATCCGCTTAATGGTCAGCTGATGAGGCTGTCCGAACTTCTCATTAAGGGCCATCATGGTGTCCGTAAACGGTGTCTGGGAGTAGATGTAGGCATCAGCTATCAGTTTGGCCTCCTCTAGCTTCAGATGATCAACTAAGACTTGATACTTAAATATTTCGGTGCTATCAACAGGTAGCAGGTTCTCTAGGGCAATCTTGTGATGAGTAAACTCACCAGAGTCTCGATGAGAGAAGTTGGGTATGGTAGCACGGGGCCCACGATATGCTGATTCTACGATGGAGGTGTGATATGATGGCCTGGAGTATGTGGCTGACCCTGAGGAGGTGGTGGACGTTGCCTCGGCGGAGGGCGAAGTACAGTGGGGTCCTGAGGCGCACCATATGGGGTAGAGGTGAGCTATTACTGGGGCAGGTGATCCCAAAAGGTTGGCTAACTGGTGGTGATGACAGTGGCTGGGATACTGGCGCCACATTCTGCTTGGTTGCTAGTGTCTCGTTTCTTAATAACTGCAGTTCACTCATCAATCGATCAAGGCGGTCGCCCATGGGCTGCTCACTTGAGGGTGGCACATCTTCGGTGTTGCTAAACCACGGTGGTGGTGGTGGCCATCCTTCATCATCATCCACTGTGGCTGAGTGATAACTATGTGCCTCGTGCGGTTGTTGCAGGTTGCAGGCAGTATTTACTAGCTGTTGGATGTTTGCACGGACTGCTTTCATTTCTGCCAGGCCTGCTGATATGCGCTGCTGGGACTGCCGCGATTGCTCCAGCATGTGCTCTAACGCACGCCTCTCATACTGGATGTCTTCTAACTCTGTCTCATAGGCCGTGCTCTTGGCAGGTGAGTGACTTGGGAGATGATGAGGGGTACTGTGACTGTGTGCGTTTTCCTCTTCATGCCAATGAGCACCAAGCCCTCTGTAGTCTACTGCATAATCTTCATAACGGAGAGGAGGACGCGTTTGGCGTTGAGGGCGTGCACCAAGGAATTCAACATCTTCAGTATCCATCTTGATTGAGTGAGATGTACCTCCGGCTCGAAGGACCATTAATGTTGGGAAGATAACAAGGGCTTGGACTGTATACAAATCTAATAGGTTGCGCCGTTCAGTTTCCCATCTAACACAATCAAGGAGAGCCGGCCAGAGCTCTACTTAAGGCCTTAAGATGTTGAATGGGGGAGTGTTGACAGAAATGATGACACCAGACGGACTGAATAAACTCAGTTTCTTATATTAAACTTCACGTAGGTACATATGTACAGGTTTGTCACTGTTTGCGTGATCCTAAACTAGGGCTGGGGCGGTATTGATTTTTTATAACCGCGGTAAAAAACTAACGCATCACCGCGATATTGCGGTTAACCGCGAGACCCCAACCCCCCCCCCCCCCCCCCCAAAAAAAAAAAAAAACACCGCAAATTTATTGGTAACAAATCTTTATTCTTCAAACCATACAGCCTACATACAACTTCTACATAAACCATAAATACAGCATAACAAGTGAACATATGCTGCCTGTATAATTCGTCATTGTACAGCTAACCTGTCTTTTTCCGTGCAGACTTTTTGAAGGAGGAGCTTGTCCGCCTCCCCCTTCTCCATCCATAGATCTATTTTAGGGCTGGCCCGAATAGCGGTTTTGAGCTCAGGATATTCGGCAGTAATTGGTAGCGAATATTCTAATATTCGTTTAAAAAAAAAAGACGAATTAATCCACAGCAAAATTTTCCACTGACCCCCGGCCCCGAAAAAAATATATTTCTCACCCCTTTCCTCGGGCCGTTCGGGCTCAAGGCTCAAGAAGTCTGTGATAGGCGTCTGTTTTTTTTTTATTCACACTCTTCTTATTTCTCATTAAATATCTACTAGATACAGATTATATCTGTACAGTATCATTTATTTCACTTCCCTCCTGAATATTTGGAGTGCATTATGTATCCTTATGTTGTGTAGTTATGTAGTTTTCACCCCAGAATTTCTGCTGCTGCCCAGGCTTCGGCTGCATCGCAGGGCAGGAGCGCAGCTGCGTTACGGCTATTTCGTTTGAATTGTGCAGTGCAGAGTATTACAGATTTTGTATTTTTGCACTTGGGCTATTAGCTCAATATTAAATATTTCGTTTGTTTATAAATTATTTTATATTCTTAAACCATGTTAAATTATATTCGATTGGAGGAAATTAATTCAGACATCATTTCTTTTTTGTCCCGTTACCGTTCCGCAAAAAAAATCCTTCTTTTAATCCCGCATCAGCCCGCCACATACACAGTTTTGCCGCACCTGCCCCGCGGTCCTAAATAAATTTAATAAATTACATTTAGTGCTTAAAATTAAAAAAAATATTTATTAAAACCGCGCGCGGTCACGTTTCTTACCACATTACAAAAAAAAAAATCGGTGTGTGTGTGCGCGTGTCGGTCCATTCTCCGCTCCTTTTTTGTGCTTAGGGTTTTTTTTGTTGCGTGCATGAGAATCACTGCGTGATTATTACAATTTTCTTAACTATTTATTAATGTGCTCCCACATCCTCTGGATTGATTAAACTCCTGTTCCCGCCAATAACAATTCAGTTCTGTCTGTGCCGCAAGATATCCTGACGGGACCCGCGTCATATAATATGTTGATTAAAATGTCGTGACGTTAAGAAATCGGCTCGCAAGAGACAACCGACCAAAAAAAAGACATTAGTTCCATTTTAAAATAATAGAAACCTGTCCTTTATGTTTGACAATTTTTGTTTCACTTTACGTGTCCTTACTCATCTGAAGTTTATTTATCTGAACTGAGTTTCATGCACGATCTGATTTCCTCGGGTTGCTGTTGTTCCTGGAACAACGTGAATAAAGTGGATCCAGGACCGACAACACTCACATCCAATCAGATTTAGCGTCTCTCACTGACGTCATTACAAGCGCGACTGTCCAAAAAGACCGCGGGGAGATTCAAACACCAGTAACTGCTGTGCCCCCTTGTGCGTTCAAGCTGTGCGGTGTGGAGGAAGGTAAGAAAGCTCCTTTATCTCCCATAATCAGTGTAAATACTGTTTTAATTGAACTAAAGTCTGGCTCTTAGGCTCTACACTTTTGCATGGATGCATATTTGAAAGTTTCCTTTCTGGGAAAATGTTTTAAGCATTAGCTAGTTAGATTAACTAGGTTAGCTTACATGCTAACGTACTTAGCTAACTAGTTTACATTTTAAAGACTGGTGAATTTAATTGAGCTTAGTATCAAACACTTGCTTTAATTACATGAAGATCTACAACTCAGCTTGCTTAAGTAAGCTAGCTGGATAATAATAAGTTAGTTAGTTAATTACTTACTGTATTAGTTAGTTAGCTAGTTAATAAGGTTAAGTAGTTAGCTATCTACTTAATTACTTACAGTATTAGTTAGCTAGCTATCTAGTTAGTAAGGTTAAGTAGTTAGCTATCTATTTGGTTAATTACTTACTAAATTAGTTAGCTAGCTACTTTTAGTTAGTTAGTTAGGTTAGGTAGTTAGCTATCTACTTAGTTACTTACTGTATTAGTTAGTTAGCTAGCTAGTTAGTAAGGTTAAGTAGTTAGCTATCTATTTGGTTAATTACTTACTAAATTAGTTAGCTAGCTACTTTGTTAGTTAGATAGTTAGCTATCTACATAGTTAATGTCTTACTGTTTTAGTTAGCTAGCTACTTTGTTAGGTTAAGTAACATAGTTAGCTATCTATTTATTTAATTACTTAATGTATTAGTTAGCTAGCTATTTTGTTAGTTAGGAAGTTAGTTAGTTAGCTATCTATTTAGTTAATTACTTACTGTTTTAGTTAGCTAGCTACATTGTTAGTTAGGTAGTTAGCTATCTATTTATTTAATTACTTACTGTATTAGTTTGCTAGCTATAGCTATTTTGTTAGTTAGGTAGGTAGGTTAGGTAGTTAGATATGTACTTAAATAATTACTTACTTTATTTGTTAGTTAGTTACTTACTTAGTTAGCTATGTTAATTAGCTGCCTACTTACTTAGTTAACTAGCTACTTTGTTAATTAGATTATTAAGGTTAGTTAGTTAGCTATCTACTTTATTAGTATTATCTAATTTATTAGTAAGCTAGATATTTTGTTAGTTAGGTTACTTAGTTAGCTATCTGCTTATTTAGTTAGCTACATCCAATAACATACCTACTTTCTTAGTTTACTACTTACCTTGTTAGTTATTTAGTTAGTCAGCTAGCATGCTTTACAATTTTATTTGGACAACTTAGATCTATTGCCCTATTTTGAAAAGGCTTTAATGCTGTCTGACTTGCTAATGTTAGGTTGTCACTTTAGATTACATTTTCAAAAAAAAAAGTTAATTATTGAAGGATAGAATGAAAAACTAAGCCAGGGCCATCGTGCGCGTTGTTGATCCAGGGCCATCGTGCGCGTTGTTGATCCAGGGCCATCGTGCGCGTTGTTGATCCAGGGCCATCGTGCGCGTTTTTTTTTTTTTTAAACTAACATTTTAATATGCTGATTTTTGTCTGCTCTGTATTGTAAGGTCACACTTCTGGCTTTATGTTTTAGTTTCATTTTAAACTAATAGTATAGTAATAGTATAGCCATTTTTTTCTGAATTGCACCCAGAAGGAAGTGTGTGATAGCAATAATATTCGGAAGGAAGATAAACGTTACCAGGAACACATTATTCAACATTTAGACTAAAATCCAGTATTTCATTAAGCTGCACATACAGACTTAGTGTTTAACACACCATGTCTGCAGTTTCAGCATGGAAAAATAGTAAATTGGTGACTGAATCTGGTGAAAGCTTGCAGTACAGTGAGTAAATATTGTATCTTTTTTTCTTTTTTTTTTTAAACTGATTTGATATGTATTATTATTGCTGATCTGGGCAAATTTTATTAGTAGTTTTGCAGTTCTTTTTAAAGTAATTTGTGGCAGTAATGTCAGTAGTAGCAGATTAAAAATAAATGTTTAAAATTATTGCAATTAAATAAGAAATTGGCGATGAGGTAAACAAATGTAAATTGATTTGTAAACATATATCTATTTATTTCTCCATGATATTGTATATTTTTATATCGATTTTTATATTACCTTTATTTTCTAATTTGTACAGTGTACAGTTGGACCAAGTCTTATAGCTGTATATTTATAAAATTGTACTTCTTTAGGTTTTTGTTAAAAATAAGAAATAAATAAAGACTTTTACATTGCTTTATAACTTTGATTTTATATGGTTTATATATCATATTTACTTCCTTCATGACTGGAATTCACTGTGTTGGTAATCCTTTGCACGCAATAAGCTCCAAACCCTGCCCGGTTTTAATGCAACCTTGACAAGGCTGGCAATAATTAATCAGTTAATTATGACCAGTTATATTTAGTCACAATCTTGTCATTTTAGACATTTAAAAAGCTAATAGGCTACTAATTGTGCATTTACACATTTGCAGTGATGAACCATAATTAAATATTATTCTTCCTTACCTTTCAGGTTTTTGGCTGGTTCTAGGAATAGGTGACTGGATGACCTACTTAACGTTGTCCTTAGTAAAGCTGATGATTACTTCACTGTGATAAAAGCCCTGCAGGATGCTGATCGTGTCAAGAATCCAATAGGTTTGGTTCTCAGAATCTTTTACATTCAGTTTCCCAGATGATGGAAAGTGGTTGGAGAGACAAAATAATTGTAAAGAGAGATCGGGGCCATCTAAAAAAATTAGAATATCTTTGGAAAAAAAAAGTTAATTTATTTCAATAATTCAGTTAAAAATGTGAAACTCATTATGTAGATGTGTTACACATAGACTGATCTATTTTAAGCGTTTATTTACTGATGATCAGTGATGGTTTGGAGAGACATGTCATCTGCTGGTGTTGATCCACTGTGTTTTATTATCAAGTCTAAAGTTAGTGCAGTTTTGTTTTCCCACAAAATCTTACAGCACTTCATGCTTCAATCTGCTGACTGCTTTCATGGAGATGTGGATTTCATTTTCCAGCAGGACTTGGCACACTGCCCACACTGCCAAAATTACCAACTGGTCTTATATAATGTAATTTTCTGAGACACAGAATTCTGGGTTTTCATTGGCCGTAAGCCATAATCAACAAAAAAAATAAACGCCTAAAATAGATTACTGTGTGTAATACATCTATATAATATAAGAGTTTCACATTTTAACTGAATTACTGAAATAGTCACTTTTCATAGCTGAAATGATTTTAAACACACATGACTGCATTTTAAAAGCAGAACTGGAAACAAGTGTGGGATTACTCAGCTAAAGCTAACAACACAGATGAAAGTCAAAGATTTTAACCACAGTGTCAAATGTAAATATAAAACTAGTTCCCTAGCTCTGTAAACATAAACACTTTACTTGAAAATATATCCACAGTGTTTACTTGAAAATATATCCAAAAATGTATCCACAGATAAAGAAAAGTCAGAAACAGAAGAACTTCTTGATTTTCCACAGAAAAGAAGAAAAGAAAACATTAATGTTGTTCCATTGGAGTATGTGACTATCCTTTAATATCTTAATCTCTTATGACATTATGAAAAATGCAGTTGTAAAAAGATTTCTCTCTACATGTGCATTTTTTTTAAAAACTTTATAGCAGCTTTCATTTCTACGCCATGCACATGTAAGAGCTGAGTGTGTAAATAACAAATATTGTTCTTAAAGAAAGCAAATAGTTCTTCTATGGCATCACTTGAATCTACTGTAAACTCTTAATTTTTAAGTATAGCTAAGATTAAATGTCATGATTTTTTATTTTAAATGTACAATGTCCTAAAGGGTTTGATGTTTAATAATTAAAATTTATTGTGACTGGAAATGTTACAAATAAGATGCTTCCTGTTAAATTATTTTTAATCTTCATATTCATGTTTTTGTACTTTTAACTAGTTTTGTGTATTATACTGTATTTAACTAATGCCAGTGCATGAATGTTCTCTGATCTGAACATGCATAAATAAAATCAATAAATACAAATTCTTTAAGCAACGTTTTATTAAAAGAACAAACTGGAATGACACCTTTTTTTTATTACACACATTTAAATGACCATGGGTAAAAAAGTTAGACATTGGTAAAAGAATACTGCAACTAAAAAAACAAAGCACTAGGCTAACATCTCACTCTTACCCATTAATACAGGGATGGTCTGATTTATAAGGGCTAACATGGTCTAATATTCCAAATTATGTAGAGAGAAAGAGACACACACAGAGCGAGCTCTGGAAATGATTAATACACCACTTCAGTTTCTGAATCCGTTTCTCTGATTTTGCTTTTTATAGATATGTTTTATTCTAGAAACTACGGGAATATTTCTCCCAAATTACAAAAAAAAAAGTCATTTAGAGCATTTATCTGCAGAAAAGAAATGGCTGAAATAAAAAGATGCAGAGCTTATAGACCTAAAAAAATCTATTTGGTGGAATAACCCTGGTTTTTAATCAGTTTTCATGCATCTTGGCATCATGCTCTCCTCCACCGGTCTTACACACTGCTTTTGGATAACTTTAGGCCACTCCTGGTGCAAAAATTCAAGCAGTTCAGTTTGGTTTGATTGCTTGTGATCAATCTTGATTTTTTTTTTCCAGAACTGTGTGTGTGTGTCTTATACTATAAAAAAACATTTTATTTTTTTTAAGAAGTTATTATTTAAATTAAATTAAACTAAACATTTCGGTTATTGTCACCAAGAATATCATTATCACAAAAATACTCTGTAGCTAAATGGCCTACCAATGTACTTGTTAAGCTACCTTTGACAGGTAATGTACTCACTACATATTACCTACTTTCACATACAGCACAGATGCCACATGCCGTATTCGAACATCTGTGTAGTAGCAAGCCTTACACTTCTGGCACTGCACCTAAACAAGAAATTGTTTTACTAAACAAGTAATAACTAAATTTGTTGCACAAACACATGTAATTAAAAAAGGTAGACGTACTGATAATGTTCTACCTTATCTTTTGCAGTCAATGGGTCCCAGGAACTGGAGCTCTTCTGAGTGCGATCTGTACAAAAATATAGAATATGTCTAGATTTTAATCTGTATCACACTCACTCTCACACACATACCTAAAACTCCATATTGTTCTACACAGCTTTTTCCTTCAAGAATGTTTTCTGCAAACTGTATCAATAAAAAACAAGCATGATTAATGAGAAATTCTTAATAAAGTGAGTAAACATTGCAGATACAGTGTCTTTAATATTGTTGGACAGATTTTTCTGTATTTACTTTTGGTTGTGTGGTTTCCCCCAAACAATTTTTAATATTTTATTCCGTTGTGAAGAAATCAGCACCAATGTATTAGAGAAACATAGAACAGTCATGTTAACGTACGACTAAAGAAAAAGATTTAAAACGTGAAGGCTCTCAGGCAAGAAAACAAAATTCTGTTAAAGTTGCAATTGTTAGAACACAGGAAATACATCAAATACAAATGAATAAAGTAGAATTATTGATTGTACCACGTGTACTCCATACGAGTGTCCATCTTGCTGTTGTGGATGTTTGACACTGAAGATTGTCCAGTTGTCTTTGCAACCTCTGGCTGATGCAAATAAGCTAAAAAATTACACTGTGTTAACTAAACAGCTAGACATAAGAAACTAGAATCATTATATCACTTCACACAGACCACAGGTGAAGAAAGCAAAGCTTTATTCAGATTAGATTAAGAACAGTACAGAGCAGAGAAATTCATGGAATGCGTTTCCCTGACCAAGCAGCTCCATTCAAGCCTAATCACCAAATGCAATGCAGGATAATGGATACTTTTGGCAATATAATGCATATAATTGTATTCGTCACCTCCAGTTTTTCAAAACTGTCTTTCTATCCTCTCCCATAGAATTCATGTAAATGATTCTTCTCTGTGTAATGTCATAAAACTAAAAAGAAAGATAGATAATGTTTTAATATTCAATGTGGAAGGAAGCTTTTGTTTTAAAACATTTCCTACATTTAATCTGCTGTTTAAACCACAGTTCATATAGACTTTATACTAGAGTAAATAGTGCACTGAATACAGAATAAAATAAGATGGATGAATATGCTCCTTTTCTCAAAGAAAGTGGAAGTAGTATAAACATTTGTGGTACAGGTAATATACCTTAATATGGACTTGAAGGACCGTGTTGTACATTTTGCCTTTACATTGTTTTACCTTTAAGACAAAGAAATGCCTCTGCTGTACATTTCTTCCAGACAACAACGATTCCATTACATTTTATTGGATATATGTCTGCTTCTGGCAAAAGTCTATACAATTATAATTGGGTTGCGGTTTGGAACAAAAAATAATCAAAATCACATCCACACAAACCTTAAAATCAAGCTTTTAAGAAGCTCTAAGCAGAGAGGTAGATTACAGTTCTATCTGTGACAGAGTTACTATACTATGTTGGAGTGTATTTATCTTTTTGTTCTACAAGCTAGGATATGCATTTCCTTCAGGGTCAATAAAGTATCTATAAATGTAACTCACAAAAAGTATCCAGTGGTTCCCATTGTCCAGACAACTCCAATTATCCTCCCATATGTATTTAAAAGCAATATTTGCTGTGTTTATATACCTGTAAAAAGTATGTGCTTTGGCATCTTGATCCTGATAAGATTTTTGTGGTTATTTGGCTCACCAGTGGAAAAACTTCAGGATATTAATAAACAAAGATTTATTATCTGGTCATAATGCCAAATGGGTAAATATATTTACATAGGGAGTGAGTGAATAGTTAACTTAAGGCTGAGGAGTTAAAAGCAGGACAAATGGAATTGAGATATTAAAACAGCCTGCTGGGTCAAAACATCTCCAAATCACAAGGCAGGTCTTGTTGCATTTTCCTAATTTGCAGTGGTCAGAACCTAACAAACGTGCTCCCTGGAAAGACAACCATAGACCTAAAAACAGGATCATGGATGCCCAAAGTTACCGAAATTAAGGATGGTGAGGTCAGCCTCATAAACTTACAGAACTTCTACAAACTTCTTGGTCCTAGATATTACAGGACAGCCTGTGACCAATCTATGCATTATTCCAGGGAGGCCCAGATACAATTTTATTTTGTTTATATTTAAATTTGAATTAAATTTTCCAGCTTTTAAAAAAGTACTAGTAAAAACAAACACACACATGCTAGAGTTTTTTTTTTTATATAAATCAAGGCATCAATTAACTGGATCAACAACGCGCACGATGGCCCTGGATCAACAACGCGCACGATGGCCCTGGATCAACAACGCGCACGATGGCCCTGGATCAACAACGCGCACGATGGCCCTGGATCAACAACGCGCACGATGGCCCTGGATCAACAACGCGCACGATGGCCCTGGATCAACAACGCGCACGATGGCCCTGGCTTAATTTTTCATTCTAACCTTCAATAATTAACTTTTTCTTTGAAAATGTAATCTAAAGTGACAAACTAACATTAGCAAGTCAGACAGCATTAAAGCCTTTTCAAAATAGGGCAATAGATCTAAGTTGTCCAAATAAAATTGTAAAGCATGCTAGCTGACTAACTAAATAACTAACAAGGTAAGTAGTAAACTAAGAAAGTAGGTATGTTATTGGATGTAGCTAACTAAATAAGCAGATAGCTAACTAAGTAACCTAACTAACAAAATATCTAGCTTACTAATAAATTAGATAATACTAAAAGTATATAGCTAACTAACTAACCTTAATAATCTAATTAACAAAGTAGGCAGCTAATTAACATAGCTAACTAAGTATGTAACTAACTAGCTAACTAATAAAGTAAGTAATTATTTAAGTACATATATAACTACCTAACCTACCTAACTAACAAAATAGCTAGCAAACTAATACAGTAAGTTACTAAACAGATAGCTAACTACCTAACTAACTATGTAGCTAGCTAACTAAAACAGTAAGTAATTAACTAAATAGATAGCTAACTAATACAGTAAGTAATTAAATAAATATATAGCTAAATAAGTTACTTAACCCAATTTAACTAAGTAGCTAGCTAACTACAACAGTAAGCAATCAACTAAGTAGATAGCCAACTACCTAACCTAACTAACTAAAAGTAGCTAGCTAACTAATTTAGTAAGTAATTAACTAAGTAGATAGCTAACTACTTAACCTTACTAACTAGATAGCTAGCTAGCTAACTAACTAATACAGTAAGTAATTAACTAACTTATTATTATCCAGCTAGCTTACTTAAGCAAGCTGAGTTGTAGATCTTCATGTAATTAAAGCAAGTGTTTGATACTAAGCTCAATTAAATTCACCAGTCTTTAAAATGTAAACTAGTTAGCTAAGTACGTTAGCATGTAAGCTAACCTAGTTAATCTAACTAGCTAATGCTTAAAACATTTTCCCAGAAAGGAAACTTTCAAATATGCATCCATGCAAAAGTGTAGAGCCTAAGAGCCAGACTTTAGTTCAATTAAAACAGTATTTACACTGATTATGGGAGATAAAGGAGCTTTCTTACCTTCCTCCACACCGCACAGCTTGAACGCACAAGGGGGCACAGCAGTTACTGGTGTTTGAATCTCCCCGCGGTCTTTTTGGACAGTCGCGCTTGTAATGACGTCAGTGAGAGACGCTAAATCTGATTGGATGTGAGTGTTGTCGGTCCTGGATCCACTTTATTCACGTTGTTCCAGGAACAACAGCAACCCGAGGAAATCAGATCGTGCGAGTTTCATATGGTTATATTTGTAGCGGTTCTGAACTCAGTTCCGCGTGCTGTGAAAGAGACAAGGCGCAGCGCATTTTACCTCAGACTTGGTCAGATAACAACATTTCAGTAAAGATGGTGGTTATAGTTTTATATCATTGCTTTGCTGTTTGAACTACACTTCAACCAACCTTACTATTTTTCCCAAGACTGAGGCGCAATGCCGCGCGTTCTCCGCGGTGCTCACGCAGAACAGCCAGCAGCCAGACAATGAATTAATATATTTTACTTTCTCAAAATGTGACCACGGAACACCTTACATGGCTCTATGGTTTACCTTGAGGTGGGTGAATTAGTTTGATGTGTTGGCGAGAGGTGCAGACACCACTTTCCGGCAAATCTTGCAGATGATTCTCTTCTGTTCTGAGTCTTTTTCTTCCTTTTTTCTCAACTTACTGAGCCTGCCCTGTAGCTTCCATTTCCGAGCCAATATTAGTGCTGCTAATCTTCACTCTCTTCAGCAGCCTCAATGGAGACGAAGTGAGCAGGACCTCAATGAGTACCACGCACCGCGTTTTGCTTAACCCATTCGCTGCCGCGCCAGTGCAGCGGCAGCACAGATAAATGACAAAAAATTTTATATTCGATATTATGAATTTTGAGATCGTTTGACACCAATATCTATCGCGATCAAAATATATTTGATATATTGCACAGCCCTATAGTGTAGGACTTACACTTGACATATTAATACTGAATTCACCACAGTTGTGCTTATATGGAGCATTTTACTACCGCTCAAAACGCAGTCAATCAGATTTGACAGCCATAAAAAAATGCGGTAATGACGGTAATGAGCTCATCACCGCGGTGACGTCCCATAACCGCGGTATTGCGGTAATAAAATTATCGTCACAGCCCTATCCTAAACACAACAAAAATAAAATAGAACAAATCAGTTGCTGTCTGTGGCGTTACTATAATATTCACACCACAGTAGATAAACTAGACTTACATCAGTTACATTGGAAGCATGTGATCTAGACAGGTTCAACACAATCTACCAAATAACTACAGGATTAAATGAAAATACACCAAAATATGCCTCAATACTAACTTAACTTGATCTAAATAACAATATTTTGTAATTTACGTTATTCATTTATGCACACAAACAGCAGGATTAAGTTGGATGAAGGAGTAAACTTTCTGCAGTCAGGTAACAGTGAATCAGGGCATCTGAACTAACAAAGATGGAGACATACGTGATGTCATATCCTAAAAGTAACATGTCAAAATAAGAGCTTAATAGCATAGAGCTGAACTACGGAAGTGCAATAAATAAACAGGGAAAACTAGAATAAAAGTCCATAGCCTTTTCTACATCATGAAGCATTAATGTTGGTTTTATATAACCTTATTAATACTGGCCTACAGTGAAGTGTTTAAACATGTTGGCAGGATGGATTAAAATAAAGTATGGTATACATACCTCGTTTTTTTCTGTCCTCCTTTTTCCTATGCTTCTCCTTCTTTTTTCCTTCATTTAGTTGCTTTTCATTTTCTTGTGAGAATCTTTTTCACTTGAAGAGGAGTCAGAGGAATCAGAAGTGGAAGAATCATCACTTGAGTCCTCCAGACTCTCACTTGAGTCCTCTGGGGTCTCACAGCTACTTTTATTCTCTGACAGGCACAACAAAACAGGCCACAAAAATATAATACAAATTATCTCATTAGACAAATTTGACCATAAAGCAGTGCATTTTGTTAAGGAGTGGATAACATGAGATTCATATAAATAATTGTTACTTTTAATGGTTAAATAAAAGTTCTGTAATCCAATATTGCTCTGATAAAAACATTAAATATAGTTTATTGCAGAAGTACTTAAGCCCAGTTCTGGCCATCTACTGCCCTGGAGATTTTGGTTCCAACTATATTCTAAAAATATTTAATACAGCTAAAGAAGACTTATAAGCATCTCAAGCATCTTAACAGTATGTGCAAAAACTCTCCAAAGCACATGACCAGGACCAGAGGTGGCACCCCTGGCTTAATGTGATTTTTTTGCAGTTGAATGGAAAAAAAGGCACAAATTTGTTGGCTTGCCTGGTATAGTTATGGCATGATATATATGCCCATTGGTGGCAGCAGGGCAATTGGATTTCATTGTGAGAGGTAGTGCAGTGTAGAATGACTGCTTTGGCTGGGAAACATGCTCAGGCTCTGTAAAGAGCACTTACACTAGTAAAACGAACCAGGCTTTGGCAAATAAACATTTACAGAGCACTCATTATAGTCAAAATAAATCAGGCTTTGAAAAAGAAATGTGCTCGTGCACAGTACGAAGCACTCACACTATTCAAATGAACTACGGTTTGGCAAAGAAACATGCTCAGGCACACTACAGAGCACTCACACTAGTCAAAGGAACCAGGCTTTGGTGGAACATATCTTTCATATCGTTTAGTGTGAACACACCCTAAGCCTATATTTTGCCTAGATCTGTTCATACTTCTGTTACAGTAGCTGGCTAGAAAAGTTTTTTTAAACAAAGCAAACCTGCTGAAGTAAATTTTTATACTACAAAATAAGTGTGCAAATGATTGAGTACCAGTAAGTCTGGTACAAGTCAGTGTCTCTATGGATGCATGCCAGTGGCATGGAAATCAGGCAGCAATTTTATCAGTGTTTTGGTGATTTTGGGAGGTTGGAAAAACATAGTATTTTGTAAATGATTTGAGAACACTACCTTTTTGTGCACTGAGAAGCTCCATTTGCTGCCGAAGCTCATCATTGCGTTCCTCCAGCTCCTTTACCTTGTCTTCTAATAGTTCAGCTTTGTTCTTCCAAACGAGCATGTCTTGCTTCATTGGCTGGATTTTACTGCATCCAACTATGAAAGCATTAAAACAAAGCATGGTTACCGTTAAGCCAGGCGGACACTGTGCGATTTTTGTAATCGGATGCGTTCTGGAAAGCTCACACTGCACGTTTGAATCCTTTGTCGTGTATGACCAACGCCTGCGATTCATCTGCACACACTGTACGGTCAGACTGACCTGCTGCGACGGGGGAGCTTACACTGCACGTCTAAACGCAGCCCGTAGGCGGAGCTTTCTTTGCGTACAAACTCTCGCTTCAACACAACATGTCGCCTTGCAAAAGAAAGCGCTTAGCTTTGCTTATTTGTGCCCTGTTGTGCGCTGAAAGTCCACGGAAGAGACGTACATGGACTCGCAGGTGGCTGAGGCGACGTGGACTCTACGGGTTGTCCGTTTTACAGAAGGAGAGCGCATAGAAAAATGACTGTGCGTCAGGCTGCGAAAGAAACACCAGCAGCTTAAATAAAATAACATAATTTTATGTTTTATTCTGTTTATTGTTTATGTAAAAACTGGTTTTGCAACACTGAATATTAAACAAGCAATCGATTATTCACACTGGATAGGGACCCTCATTTACAGTGCCGCTGAGCATTAACAGTTTAAAAGGGATTAAAAAAATATATAAAAAATAGAAATAAAAACTGACATTTATTATAGACGAATAAAATATATACGTAAAAAAGGAAAAATAGGACCTTTTAAAAAGATCATAAAAATTGACATGAGGTAAAAAAATTATATCTTATGAAGATATATATTTAATGATTTGATTAATAAAAGAAGAAAAATAATTAAAATGAATAAATAAAAAATATAAAATATAAACTCATTAAAAATTTGTTTAAAATAACCCAGGCTTTCTGCAGAATATTCAAAGTTTCAGTTAGTTTCAGTTTCAAATCATGAAAACAGCTCACCAAAACCTCAAACTATTCTTTATATTTGACAATATTTACTTACAGGTCCTTTGCTTGTACGTACAGGCCCTTACTTATTTTTATTCAACTGAACTGAGTTTTATATTATCTGTAGCCTCGCGCTGAATTCAGCTCCGCGCTGCGAAAGAGAGCGAGAGAGAGGCGCAGCGCATTTTGTTCGATTTATCTTGATTAATTATCAGTACATTTATTAGCTTTAGTAAGTTTAATAGCATTAATTTTACTACACTTCTCCGACCTTATTTATTAAAACGTTTATTTTAGAAGACAGAGGTTATTCTGCGCGCAATGCCACGCCCTGCGCTAAACTGGCTTTGAGTGGCTAATATTCTGGAGCACTGGACGAGATTTTAATTAATAAATTAATATATTTATAATTTTAATAAATTTGCCCTGGCGAAAAGAAACGAATTATAAAATATAGCTTTATATTTCTGTGCATGTTTTAAGTTTTATATAATTGATGGGCAGCACCAGACGCTGACAATGTGCTTTATTTTTCAGATATAATAGCAAAGTGAAATAAAATAAATTTATGTTTGTCAAAGTTATTTTCTCTTTTAATTTATCTTTTCAAAAACTCCAGCTATTGACTGAGAATAAGCATCTGTTGAAATTCTTAAACAGCAGAATGCCTGTGTCTGCTATATTAAGCTATAAGTCTGTGTACCAAACATAAATATAAATCCTTATAACTGACAGAAATAAATATGACTAATAATAATTTATAGTTACTGTGCAGATTTTTGGGAAAACAGGTCGTGACGTTAAGAAATCGGCTCGCAAAATAGCTCACACTGTGAGAAAAGCGACCAAAATTTCTGGCATGTCAGAAATCCCTGGTCGCGTCCGACTGCTCATTCGCAGCTCATATGGGCAATTAATCGGATCGCTTCCCCTCTCACACTGCACGACAAACGACGCACGATCAAGCTAAAATTCGGCCCGATCATGAAATTCAGTCGCATCCGACCAGATCGGGCTTAAAATCGGGCTAAAATCGCACAGTGTCCGCCTGGCTTTATCTATCTATCTATCTATCTATCTATCTATCTATCTATCTATCTATCTATCTATCTATCTATCTATCTATCTATCTAGCTAGCTAGCTAACTAGGTTAAATAAGGTAACTTAGCAGGCATAGATAACCAAATGTATGCTTACATCTAACTAAATGTCATTTTTTCAAGCAATAAATATATTATTAATAGAAAATAATGAATAACATTATTTTAATTTTGCTAACAGTAAAATAGGCACATTAAACGACCTTAACAAGTTAACTGGGTTCCCCATTCTTAGCTAACTAGGTCAATGTCACAAAACAAACAGTTCAACATAACCAGGTTAGCCAGTTTATCTAACCATAATTAGCCTAGTTAGCCAATTCATACAAATTAATTTACTAACCTTCAGCTAGCTAATTTACAACTAGCAGAGTCTGCATACAGGTCATTAAAGTGAACAATTTCTGCAACACACAGAAGGGAAATGAGAGGGGGTTACAGCCTTCATTGTACTGTACCGTGACGTTTTACGTGACAGTGCCGCGAGACAGTGTCACGTGCACCCCCTAGTGGTGCAGGCCAGTTACTGCAGTGGCATGCTGTGTCACAGGACAGTGTACTGTGCTGTGACGTTTTACATGACAGTGCCGCGAGACAGTGCACCCCCTAGTGGTGCACGCCAGTTACTGCAGTGGCATACTTTACATGGATGTGACGGTGCTACGTGTAAATAAAGAAATAGAGAGCATTAATTTTGCAGTAGAATGATAACAAATACTTTATATTAACCATTTTTATTCTGCAATGGGTGTTATACAATTTTAATAATGTAATAATAATTGTCCTGTACATTTCATTCGGATGTATTACATGCTCTGGTTTTTTTTTTCTAAAATAATAACTTAATAATATCTTATAAACTTATGACAATGACATAATGATGTAGCACATGTGAGTTTACATGTAAATATACATGATACATATATAAGTGTGTCAGTTCATAAAAAAAAAATATACTATTATTACATGCTCTCTGATTAATTAATGCTGTCATGTGCCAGAAACGGCAGACATGCTTTTATCTTAAAAGTCCTCTAGTGGCGCATGTCCGTTGTGACTGGAACGCCACAGCAGGCAATGTCTGCAGGATGGCAGGGTCTCAAAGCTTTGAGTTTACGTGCTCTGATGAAATTATATCCGAAGAAGATTGCCGCTTTTGCAAAGCACCAGCAGAAGCAACACGGCAACACATTGAGCAAAAGCACTTAAAATATGCCATCTATTACACTGACCAAAGTACTGGTAAGTTTTTAAGAAGAGTACGGAGCAGTTCGTGCTTACGTGTTCTTTAATTCGATTGAACGATTTGCAATTCCTGTTCACGATTTCTGTAATTCGAATGAACGATTTCGCACTAAGAAGCTCGGAGGGAAAGGAGCATTTTTCTCTCTTGATCTGTTTCAGGGGTGCTGTCGTGATAATCATTTATCTACATTTATAACCTGCTGATAATAATGCACTAGTGTTACAGTTAGATAATACAGGGTGCAGATTTTGCCGTGGTGGTGGAATCTTCACAGCGTGTGGGAGAGCAGACCGTGACGTCGGTTCCCCCACCACGAGACGCCTGCCGTGTGGGTAGAGCGCGCGCAGTTCTTCACAGAGCTTATTTACCAACAGTATAGACAAATACAGTCAATTCCAGTCATAAATAAAGGAAACAACCATTTAAAACCAAAACAAGCAAAAACATAAGCACATAATTCAGAAAATATAGCTTCAAAAGGTTTATAATTATACGTTTTACTGAATTACAGAAATCGTTCAGTCGAATTGCGGAAATCGTGAGTACGAATTAAAGAAATCGTGAGCACAAATTGCAAATCGTTCACTCGAATTAAAGAAAATGTGAGCACAAACTGCTATATCGTTCACTCGATTTGATATTTTATTTTTTATCCACAGCCCCTCTCGGTCTCTGTAGAAGAATCTTCTTTTCAAAAATAAAGAGCCTGCAGTCAAATACAGTTCACATTTATAGACCTGAAATAGCAAAAACGTGTATTTTGATTTTGCCCACACTAAACACATTTCTTGATCTGTAAAAAAAATAAATGAGATGTTTTTAGCTTTTATTTTTTCATGTTTACATCTAAATGTGTTAAACAACATAGGTCATTGGTCTCCAATCCTGCTACCCCATTTAAGTGGTCAGCATTTTTTATTGCTTTCAGAAATATTGTACCAATTGCACACACACAAACACACAACTTGTCTAGTCCTTGCTGAAAAGTGTTGCCAATAGAATAAGACTGGAATGGAGCAGGGGTGAGCTAGAGGTTTATACAACCCCCCAGTATTAATCTGTGGGGCAGTGGAACTGTGTTCTCTGGAATGATGGAGCTCTGTCCAGTACTTTTAGGATGAGTTGGTGATGAATCAGATGGGGTGGTGATAATACGACATGCTGACCTCACTGACATTCTCGTCACTAAATGCAAACATTTACAGTAATTCTTCAGAATGTAATAGAAAACCTTTCTCAGGCAGTTGAGATATGTAGTTACTCCAACAGAAGCAGGTTAAACAGTGTTAAATACACTTTATTTTAGAAGTAACAATGAATGAGTAAGTTTCCCAATACCTTTGTGAACATACTGTATGAATAAATATTCATTTCTCTCTATTAACAGCTTTACATTTCATACTTTCCCAAAGAAAAATGCTCATGTGGGTGTTGGGCTTACACCTTCACACCACACAAATATAAAAAAGAAATAAGTTGTGTAACACATCTAGATGTTACCAGCAAATAAATGGTAATTTTCTGATCTATCCATTCTAATCTAAGATGTCTTATAGAAAAAAAAACACCTGACCACCCAATATATTTGCAGATGGTTATACATTAACTATAATATATATACTGTTTTCATGTATTCATTTAAACAATGTATTACTTTATCGTAAAGTTATTTTTATTATATTCCAACAGAAAAATTCACCATTCCATGTTTCTGTAAAGAAGCAAAGGAACAGAAAAGGAGCCACTGGCACTGCCCAAAGTGCAGAAAGTTAGTGTTGCGGCAAATCAATTTTAAGGCTCATCTGGAAAATCATGGTATGGTAACAGTAAACATTTTTTTTTTGCAAATTCTCAGATACCATAAAACATCCATAAACAAAGTCCATTATCTATGTTATATTATGAATTATTAATTGCAGGATGTGTTCTATCTGTGAAAACCGATGGCCCTGGTAAGTACACAGTAAATCACATACATCTGTCCATTTAATTGTTTCATATTATTTATAAAAAAAAACTAAATCATGAGTGTGGAGTGGCATAAGGTAATCCAAATGTAGTGTGAAAGACTGGTGCAGAGAATGCTAAGACCATGAAAGTATGAATAAAATCAGTATTGTTCAACCAGCATAATAACCTTAGTATTGTTTGTTGTTTCTCATTTTCTGAGATCTAAAAGCACTGCATATTTTTCAAATAAATGCTCTAAAGAACAATATGTCTATGTGGAATTTTGGAGAAATGTTATTTTTACTCAAACATATACCTATGAATAGTAAAATCACAGAAACTGATCATTTTGCAGTAGTCTCTCATTTTTTCCCCAGACCTGTATGTGTTGGGTACCGTGTAATTCTTATTTATGTATAGTTCCTTTTATTCTTCCTTATATGGTCCTTCTTTCTTGTTACCTGATTCCATGCTGCTTTGTGGCTCCACCCACATTTGTGTCCCCATGGTAACCAATGATTCCAAGGTGTTTTTGATATAATTAACCTGTGTACTAACACCCATTGTCTCGCCTTCGTGTTTGTCAGTATTGCAGTTTCCTTCCGTCTTGCAATCTTGTTTCTGGTTGCCCATTTGTACCATTCATTTATAGCCTTAGTTTAACTTTTTACTGCCTTTATCTAATGTTACAAATAATTAATTGCAGGATGTGTGGCTGTAAAAAAAGAAGACAATGGTAAATATGCTGTACATTTTCATGAAATTAATAATAACATGAACACTGGATAAGTTGATTGTAATTAAAAATAGTGATGTGCTATTTTTTATGCATGCAACATTTGAATGAGTGTTTATTCAAATTAAATACTACATTTATTTTGTCTAATACTCTTTTAGGTGAATTAAAAAGGAAGTCTGAGGATGATCCAGTCGAGTCCTTGGGGGAATATACTTGCAAAAATTGCATGTCAACTTTTGCCATGTCTTCTAGTATGAGAAGACATGAAAGACAGTTTCACCACAAAGACCCTGAGCCAATATTTTGTGTTGATGTAGAACATGGCATTTTTTTCACTGCCAAGCAAACTAAAGGTCTCAGGATACCCATTCATGTATGCAAGTCATCCATTTTGCAAATTATTGGCTGTGAAGTTGATGACTGCAAAGAGTTCATGGCACTGGCAAAACTGAGTGGAAAACCTGGTGTAGAGTGTGAACACCTGCACAGAGTTTCGTTTGCACCTCCTTACACTGCACCAGCTGAATTAAATGAGGATGCAATTCAGTCCATGCAAGACAAGGGACTAATTTCTAGTCAAAGAAAAAAAGAATGTTTGGAAATGCATTCTGTCTCTGCAAGTGAAGGTGTATGTGTTGTATATCCACTGTTATTTGAAAAATATGGATATTCCCAACGATATGTACATTTTTCTGTGTACACTGGAAGAAAAGAAGTTTGGTGCAGTTTTGGCCGAACCAGAGTAAGCAATGGCAAGTGGCATTGTCTTTGCAAAGGCACAAAAAACATGCATCGTTGCACCCACATCTATTTATCAATGTGGTGGTTGTATCAAGAGCATGAAGGGCTATTAAAAGAGGAAGGACAAAGTGGCAGTGATGAATCCAGTCTAGAAGATGGTGTGGAATGTTTAGATGACCAAGTCGACCTCAGTGTGGAGCAGATTGAAAAGATGACTACCTATCTCTGTGAGCATAAAAAGATTCCAGAGGTTTTGCCACCCAATCTGAGAACGACTGATAGGACTGTGCCAGACAGCTTTGAGCCTGCAGAAACAGTCTGCCCCTACTGTCCAGGACCAACCTACCCTGACCTATCAGAAGCAAAAATTGTTACCAGGAATGCAACAGTTTATGGCCTCTATTCTGTCACTAAAGGTTTGTGGGTTGTTTGAAGGCTTCTATAGTTTTAAAATGTGCTGTAAAATATGTGTAAAAAAAATTATAATTTATGATTATGCTTTTAAAACAGGTGTCAAGGTGATGGTGAAAACTCGTTTAAGGTGCCACACTCAAGTGCGTTTCCAGGAATACACTTCAGGGTTCCACAATTTTAATAATAAAGTATTTCTTAGCATCCCATTATGCTCAATGCTCTCAACAGCAATAAAAGGTATGTATCAATGTCCTATTAGAAGTACAACACATTAAAGTTGTTGTAAGATTGACGGTGAGTCTTTTTTTTTTTTTTTCTCTTTGCATAGAACAACACCGCAATTGGCAGATTCCTTTCCATGATGGAAGACCACCTTGGCATTACCCTTCCTCACAACACACTCAGAAAGGCCTTTTTTCATTTTTCTGCAATAACTGATTACAGTTATGACTTCTCCTGCAACCGCTGTGGCCACCACCCACCAGTACTAATTTCTGATGCAAACTGGAAAGTAGCTTTTGACTTGCCAGGTCTGATTTGTATAAAACTATGTCAAAATTTCCAAGCAGTTCATTATAAATAGCAAAATTTATCAAAGAGAAAAACATGAATAATATTTGTTTTTTGTGTGTGTGTAAATATATTTTCTAGTGAATCTCCTGAGAAGACCATGCATTGAAGATGTCCAGCAGAAAGATTTGTCTGTCAACATTGACAACAGATGGACACAACTAGAAAAAGAATTAGTTGCTGTTGGATTCTGTGACGGTAGTTTAAAAAATATAAAGATAGATTATTTTTTCTACTTGAGAATCTGCAGCTGTTATGCATGTTCCTAACATTATTGTTTCCTCTTCATATATTAGGGTCAAATTTAAAGAACCCTTACTCAAGTGAGCTGACCTACTCAGCATTTGCTCCCTGGATAGGAAAAGAGAGCAGAATTGGATCGGTTGTCCCTAAAACGGAAGCTTTGAAAGGGTTTTCCAAACGCCTGGAAGATTCTGCAGGCAAAACTACTTCTGCAGTCAAAACTGCATCAGCAGAAGACCGCCTGTTTGAAGTACTTGAATCAAAAAAGGTACATTTTTATGAAACATACTGATAATTTACATAAATATTGTGCTAATACTTTTAATATTTTTTTTACACATCTGCTTAATGTTTACTACCTGATTCTGTGTGGAATCACTTGAAGATCATAGTCATCTTGACAATAAAGTCAGCTGTAAGCACAGTTCTATACACTTTTCAACAGTTTATTCCTGGTCCACCTGATCATTTAATTTTCCATACCTTCATGATTTCTAGATAATTGTAGGCCCCACGACAGGATCAGAGAGCCACTGAAACAATTAGTTTTTCAATAAAAATATCCTCTATGCAAGTGTTTCTCAATCCAAGTCCTGGGGCACCCCTCCTCCCCTGCATTGCACGTTTTAGTGTTTTTCCTGCTCCCAACACACCTGATTAAACTGGTTCATTAACAAGCCCTTCAGACTTGTAGAGGGGTGTGTTAAAGTGGGAAATGAAGGGACACCAGGGCCAGATTTTAGAAACACAGCTGTGTGGTATTTTGGCATGGGATGGGTTAAATGACTGTGTTTTGAAAGGTTGTGCACACTAATCTCAATCTTTTTTTATTAATTTATCTATCAGTCACAAAAGTCTGAGCTAATCAGTCTTTGTGTGGAGCTGGGAGTGTCTTCTGAGGGGTCTGTGTCTGACATCCTTAATCGTTTAGAAGAACTTCTCCTGTACAAGGACATCTATCCCAAGATGTTTATGAAGCTGCAGAGAACGGGAGGTTGGAGATCATTTCATATTTATTATTTATTGGAAGAAATTGAAACTTCTTATTTAATAAACCCATTTTCTCTTAGGTGGAGTCTTACACAGCAGCTGCATGCACTCTGTTGTCTACTACTGCTCTCCATTGTGGTGGCAAGAATCGGCAAGAGACCATACTGATGCCCTATTAAGTTTTAAAATACCACCTACAATATACATCTCAGATATTGCTGGAAGAGTGGCAAGACATGCCAATAATAGAACAAGACAACAATTTTTTCAGCCATTTGATGGAAGGCTTTGTGAAGCAACTCCAAAAAACATTTCAAAAGCATCCCAAAAGCAACTGAGTGTAACTTTTCCATGGACCACATGCTTAACAACAAAAGCTGGTCCTTCACTGGAAACTAGAGTGCATGGCCCACATCCTATCACAAGAACAGCAGACAAGTTTTCGTTGTATGACAAATTTCATCAGAAAAATCAGAGAAGACCAGAAGAGAAGCTCAGGAGCTTGGACCTAGTGCCTGAAGTAGCTGACATACTGAATTCATCGTTAGCTGAACAACTGAACAAGGAACTTGCTAATTCGAGATATTTTCTTTGCCAGCTTAAAGATGTCCATTACATGTTCATGCTGCGACTTGTTTTTCATCTCCATAACCAGCGAATTAACTTGGCATTCTTGTCCAAAATGCAAAGGCTGGCCCAAGGGAATGCAGACATTGGTGAAGATGGAAGGGTATTGGTGCACGTAAGTAGGCCCAAAAAGTAGTTTATTTGTTAAAAGGAGGAAATGACAAACTTGAAATCAAATATAAATTATACGTGTATGAACCTCATTGTCCTTTCTAAAGAAAACAAAAAGCAGATGGAGATGCCACTACCTACAAAGATGCGTGTAGAGACTGTTCCGGGGGCTTGTGAGGGACAGCGATTCTCTGTGACCCTGTTTCCTGTGGAGCAGCAGATTAAGGTAATCCATTCATTATGCCAGAATACAATTTTACAATTACAATTTTAATTTTAAAATAATTACTTAATAGAAGCTACAATATGGTATATTGTAAAATTTAAGAACTTTAACTTGCAATTAAGATTCAATTATGTTGATAATTTTATAATACTCTTTTCACAGGTTAAACTGCATCAGCTGTACGTGTCACAGAATCAACACTTCTGTGTTAAAATAGGAAACTCTTTGGCTAGATCTATGGATTTGCGCTCCATTCTTCCTGCACAGTACCTGAACGAGGATCCTGAAGAATCCTTACCTTCTCTACCATGGCTTACGGATGATGTATGTTTTATTTTAATTATTTTTTTTTATGATTATCTTTGCCTTTATTAACATAGAAACCAATTGATCAATTTTACCTACAGGCAGTAAACTGTCGAGTTGCACAGGTTGCAAAGGGACACATGAACGTAAGTTAAAGTCCAAGATAAGCAAATCATAGTTACAACAAACAATTATTCAGCATGTAAAAATTATACTTTCCATTAGATGAAAGTCTTACCAACATTCCAATTCATTTGCTGGTGGCGAGTCTGGATAACACTGAAGAAAGTCTCCAACAGAAACATGACATCTTTGCAGGTAAAAAAGAACCTAATGCTTTTGTTTAAGTCACAAGGTATAATTTCAATTCATTACCGATTTTCTTACAGGACCTCCAACCGCAAGACACCATCTTATTCCCAAGAGTTGTTGGTGGGAAAACACCAGAGACGGGGAATCACTTTATCCTTTGGGTGATTTTATTTATTTTCTCATTAAAATAAATTATGCATGTTTGAGCTTTTTGTATAGTTCTACTATGCACGCTTTTCTATGTTCTGTGTCTGATTTTCTGCCATCACAGGTATTTGATGGGTCCAAGCAAGAAATCAGGATTTATGATTCTATGCACCAGTATACTACTATTGGAAAAAGTGAGATGGAGATTTTGAGGTAAGAGCTTAGTTTTTGCATTTTTGACTGAATATTTGCTGCCCATCAATAAACAATTCATACATTTTGTTCTCAATGTTATCTTGGGAAACAGGAACAGTACATTTTCAGGCTGTTAATTTTCTTTCTATTATCACCCCTTGGCATTCTACTGTCTACCCCATTCTCTTAAGCGTGCTCTCTTCTACTCCTCCTTGCTGCTTTTTATTCTTTAGAATACAACAAATAGCTCTCTTTTAATTTCTAGTTATGTATTTATCAAATATACACTGATGTTACTGCATGGATAGTACTACAATTTATGCTGCACAGTAAATGGCAGTGGTGGTTCAGCGACGGACAAGGTTGTGAGTTCGATACCTGGGTCTGGTGGGTATCGCCGGGATTTGCCTTTGAGAAAAGGCCTTAAATCTCACTTCTCCCCAGGTGCCATATCGATGGCTGCACACTGCTCCAGGCATGTGTTCTCACTGAGTGTCTTAAGTGTACTCATTAGAGTGTATGTGTGTGTACACTGCATGGATGGCCTAAAGGAGGAGGCAGAATTCCATCTGTGCCCACCATAAGTATGGTTAATAAGGTTGTATTGTCTTGAGCTTGCATCTGCAAATTTTCAGTATATAAGCTTAACTTAACTTAATTTAAACTAATTTTGTTCATTTTTTGCACATGTTTATTTTTACAGTTGCAATATAAATGTTTTCTAAATTGTGGAGAATTGTGTTCTATAACATCTGTGCAATTTGTGTTCATAGTGTGTCAGCACAGACTTTTGTTTGAGACTGTATGCACAAAGGGTGCTTAATTTAAATTATTTCCTGTCTAGCTATGCCTTTCAAAACACATGGAAGATGACTGAATGGACCATCAGATACCCAAGTCAATGGCATCAGTGTGACCAGCAGAACTGTGGTATCTTTGTGTGCACAGTAAGAGTTTTCTTTCATGACTTACCATTATTACCCATCTACATCCACACAACCTAAATATCACATTGATGAAGTGCATTGTAAAATAAGATCAGAGATTAAAGTCTCATTTTTTGTGGAATTATTTGTAGAAGTTGTACAAAGCATTGAGTTTAAGCAAGCATTTTTGCAATGTTAAATTGATTTCTCGTTATATTCTTCAAATAATGTAAAATAACTCTACACTTTTTTTAAAGATGGCAGAAATGGAGGTCAACAATATAAAGATTGTGACAGAGACACTGAGGGGAGCCCAACTTGAGCATCTGCGTTTTTACCATGCAACGTCTTTAATCAAGGACGTAACCCAGGTGAAAATGTCTTGGATAACTTGAATATTTTTAAAATGTAAACCTTGTAAATATTTAAATTAAGAATGTTTCTATTTGATTTTATTATATGTATTCTTTTCCACACAGGACATCTCAAAAAGTTCAAAAGAAGAATGCATGGCAGAAAAATTTAATGTCTGCACTTTTCAGAGACTAGCAGCGCAAGGGTATGTACTATGTATACAATTGTGTTCAAAATAATAGCAGTGTGTTTAAAAACATAAGCACTAAATCTATTTCCATGCATTGGGAACATTGCATACTGTTTTCCAAATCAAAACATTAAGAGAAATGTATATAATTTATAACTATTTTACAAAAAAAATTAACATTTGTCTGTTCAAAAAATAGCAGTGTCTGCATTTGTCTTTACAAACTCAAAAAATGTACTCTTTCTTTTAGAATTTAGCATTCCTGTGAATCACTAACCTAATATTTAGTTGAATAACCACAATTTTTAATAACTGCTTCACATCTGTGTGGCAAAGAGTCTCCCAATGTCTGGTACCTGTCAACTAGTATTCCAGCCCAGGATGCTTTGACTACATCCCACAATTTGTTTGCATTTCTTGGTTTTGCCCTAGAAATGGCATCGTTAATGTCACCCCACAAGTGTTCTATTGGGTTTAGATCCAGGGTTTGGGCTGGCCACTCCATAACTTCAATTTTGTTGAACTAAAACCAAGGTTTTGCTTGTTCACTTGTGTGGTTTTGGTTGTTTTGTTGAAAACCCATTTTAAGGGCATTTCCTCTTCAGCATAAGGCAACTTGACATATTCAAGTATTCTGATCTATGCAAACTGGGCCTTGATCACTTTTATGTGGTAAATATGCCCAGCACCATAGTAAGAAAACATTCCCATATCATGAAGCTTGTACCAACATGATTCAATGCTTCAGAGTGTACTGTGGCTTGAATTCAGAGTTTGATGGTCGTCTGACAAACTGTCTGTGGCCCTTGGACCCAAAAAATAAAATGTTACTTTCATTAGTCCACAATGTTTCTCAGTTTCTCTTCAGGCCAGCTGATGTGTTCTTTGACAAACTGTATCCGTTTCAGTATGTTGTGTGGTTCTGTGGGACTTCTTTCTAATAGATTAGCTTTATACAGGTGTCTACAAACTGTCACAGTAACTTAAGACTGTCTTTGATCATCCTGGAGCTGATTATTGACTGAGCCTTGCCATTCTTCAATGCATTCAAATGGTAGTCTAGCATTTTCTTCCATGTCTCTCTGATTTTGCTCTCTATTTTAAAGCATCTGAGATTTTTTTGGCTGAACAGCCTTTTATTGTCTGCACTTCTTTATAAGTTTTACCCTCTTTAATCAACTTTTTAATCAAAGTTTGCTGTTCTTCTAAACTGTATCTTGAACAAACCATATTTCTCAGGCTTTCAAGGAGATATGCATGTACAGCATGTGCTGGCTTGCCCCCCTAAACAAGGGCCACCTGATTCACACCTGTTTCCTCACAGAATGATTGATCTCACTAATTGAACTCCACGCTGCTATTATTTTAAACACACACCTGTCAATTAATTATTTAAGTACACATACTCAGGAGCATGCATATCATGAATATGTGTCTTTTGGTTTTCTAAGAACCTACTGCACCAACTGGTACATTTTGTCGTGGTAATTTATACCAAGAACAGTGATTATCAAAAACAGTGATTATCTGATTAGTCATATTGGACTGCTATTATTTTGAACACTACTGTATATGATTAATGTAATTTAAGCCAAAGTTTACTGCAGTGTAACACAAAATGTACTTGTTTAAACAGCTCACTTTATCCGGCGGTCACCAAATTTCACTGGGTACAGTGTGATAATTGCAAAGGCTGGCTTCACACTGATTGCGCAGGAGTTCAAGATGTCAGAGGACTGAAATTTACATGTGGGTGCAGAAATCCTCGCCCCCTCACCTTTGACAGGTATGATCGCATATTACCTATCTTGCACAACTGGAAAAGTATATAATCAAAGAATAACATTAATAGCTAATTACAATCAATTATTTTTTGTCTAGAATTAGAGCAATCATTCAACAGCATGGTGTATGTGGACTTATTCAAGATGAGGAGATTAAGGTCAGGCATTGCTGCAATTTTTAATTAATACAATGTGCGTACTTGTTGTATAATGCAACCTTATTTTCTTATAGGTGTTGCATGACTCTCTAAGGTGTGGACAGCAGAGGTCAAGCAGAATGTTTCTCTGGCAGCATCCTGAGACCTCTCCAAGACTCAAAAACCTCTTGAAAACAAAGATGACTCCTTTCACTGATGAAAACGTTAGTGTGTGTGTGTGTGTGTGTGTGTGTGTGTGTGTGTGTGTGTGTGTGTGTGTGTGTGTGTGTGTGTGTGTGTGTGTGTGTGTGCGCCAAATGCTGTTCATATTTCAATAGCTTAATGTAACAAAAGTAATCAAGGTGTCTTTTAATCAAGCACTTCAGATAAGTTAACAGAATGTAATGGGCTGACTTCACAAAGTTGTAATTGAAACAGGGCTGTTTTAATTGTTTACATAAAACTGTGGTAGGTGTGCTTTGTAGGTTTAGTGACTGTGGCTCATATGATGGTGTTGAATTTATCAAATGCCATAGTAATGTAAGATGACTGACTATATATTTCCTGTCCTGTCTGAAACATTTTTAGCACAGCAGCACAACATGCTATCACTGAGAAGTTTTATCAGTTATTTAAATGCAAACTATGTGTTTCTATGAAATAGACTTCTGCGCTGATTGGGAAATTAAGGAGTGTTTTGCAGCTGGGAAATGATTCGGAAGATCTCGACTTGTTGTTTGATGTCCTGTGGATAAGTGGATCAATTCATGCACAAATATTTGATGCTCAACTTATGAATTTGTTACTAATGTCATGTTTGTCTTTTAAGGTGACTATCAGAATAATATCAGCGCATGAAGGACTCTGCCGATATGCAGCAGAAACATTTCTTTCATCTGGAGATACTATTTACTAACACCCCCCCCCCCCCCCCCAAACCTGGTCCATCCAACTTCTCACCAGAATGCCTTGGAATAACTAATTCCTTTTGTAAATGCATTTAAAAAGAAAAAAAAAGGTTTAAGTTTGATGTACAATTGTGTATGTGTTTTGTAATAAATAAATACAATTGAACTATAGATATGAATATGGTATTGGTTTTGGTGTTATAGAATGTCTGTACTGTCTTTATTTAAAGCACCCTTGCATTTGAACTGCATTTAAAAAATGTGTGCAAAAGATTAAAAAAAATATTTATGTTGAAGAGATGAATGTATGAATTGGAGCATGTGACTGAATGAAATGACCATAAAGAACAACTTTTAATTATATTTAAAATCTGCAGCAATACAAGAACTATGATGGGAGGAAAAATAATATAAAGCATTTGTTATTTAAATCTTAAAGTGTAGGTGAAGGGCTGCAAACAAAAAATCTTTAGTCTTATTAATATGTATATAAATTGTTATTGAAAACCTGACTCACTGTGGCAACCCCTGAAAAGGGAATAGACAAAAGAAGAATAAGAAGATTGTTATTGAAACCCACCAGTGCTGTGATATGATATTTTAATAACTGTTAGGCTTTCCTATGTCTTCTCTATTTAGAGTCACGGACCACTGTCACAAACAGCATGCCACTGCTGTTACGCAACTCTTTCATGGTTGCGCGTGGCACTGTCTCCAGATGCTGCTGGTCACTACTTGGGGGTACACGTAACCATAGACTTATAGTAAAAAGTATGACCAAGTGTAGTATTGTATAAAGTAAGATGTGTTTTACGATAATATTAATTAGTATAACATTATTAATAGATTTAACTCTAAATAGAGCAATAAGTAGTCTAGTAAATGTATATTTGAGTAATTTAAAAATCAATTAAGAATACTGTAGTATATGCAGTTTAAACTGAATAAAACAGTACAGTAAATACAAGTAGTTAATAAATAATGAGTAGTGATTAGTAGTTTAAATAGCACAATAATGTAATAGTATACTATAAATGAATAAGATACATTTGAACTTTTAGAACTCTTAAGAGCAAATGGTCAAGTACAGCTGCTATTATAGTATGACTGTCTGAATGAATATCCTATGAACTTCACATATTGTCATGCGATTTAAGCAGCTGATTTAACTCGCAATATTAACAGTCAAAAGCACAGCAGCCGTCCTTGATTTGAAATCAGAAGTAACAGCCTGGCTCAGCTAGGTAAAGAGCCGTTTCCCCTTCACAACACTTTTTTACGCGCTGCAAGTGTAAATAACGCTGTCAGGTCCCACTGTCACTGTCTAACTGCTATGTAAAGTATGCCACTGCAGTTACTGGCCTGCACCACTAGGGGGTGCACGTGACACTGTCTCGCGGCACTGTCACGTAAAACGTCACAGCACAGTACACTGTCCTGTAACAGAGCATGCCACTGCAGTAACTGGCCTGCACCACTAGGGGGTGCACGTGACACTGTCTCGCGGCACTGTCACGTAAAACGTCACAGCACAGTACACTGTCCTGTGACACAGCATGCCACTGCAGTAACTGGCCTGCACCACTAGGGGGTCCACGTGACACTGTCTCGCGGCACTGTCACATAAAACGTCACGGTACAGTACAATGAAGGCTGTAACTGCTGCTCAGGAAAATTGTAGTTAGCCTACACATTTTGTGTTTTTCAGTCACAACTATGACCTGATCAGCTAGTTAACCTACTCCTGACACCTGACAACATTACTATTAAAAAAGATATTGCTTTAATTTACACTGCCAAGCCAAATATGCACACTTACCTTTAGTGTTGTCTGTCTTCACATTAATAGCACTTGCAATGGTTAATTCTTCTTTTATTAGACTCCAGGCTGTGTTTAAAACGTTAACAGTCTCCATATGCCCGTGGCTGTGTGTGCTTACACGCACGCTTCTGCTTGGCTTGCACCCTATCAATCACAGTGGCTGCTGTTTCTGATTGGACAATCTGAAGTGTTTGCCCACACCCACAGTTCGTCATTCCAGTCTGCGCCAAAATCAAATCCCAGCAGCTCGAGTCGTCAGTGTGAACAGATATGACTAATTTTTAAAATAAACTGATTCAGAAGATGTACGTTAAGGAAACAAAGAAGACGTCCCTAAAGCTTATACAATGAATGCAGGGGGAACGTCTTTTGAAAAAGAAAAAGAAATGCAGTAAATGCAAGAAAAAATGAAGATGGTTTCGCATAACTGCACAGATGGATACAGATGGATGGATGTGGTAAGTTAACTTTCACTGAGTAAGTATGTTCTACATTAATTACATATTTCTTTTAGTTTAAATCAGTATTTTTTGTATTATTATATACTTTATTAGACACACCTGGAATGTTGGTATGGTAATACAATTTTATTTATTATTATAGCTCCTTTGATTCACTTGTTTTGTGTGTAAGGGGCAACGGTTATTACATTAGTAGTCTGGTTAATCTGATTATAATAATGGTATATTTGGCAGTTAAGATGTAAGAGTTACAGCCAACATGGCAAGGAGGTATCAGGAGTAATTTTCTGTTACAACAATAACCTTGTCAAGGATACATAAAATACAAAAAGAAAAAATGTATTATATTTACCTATTATTCATATGTTTTTTTCTGCCTTAATTTTTTTTAAATTATTTTTTTAAATTATTTTTTTTAAATAGGAAATGTCATAAGCCATGCAGAAAAGCTGGGAGCATCAGAACTGGCAGCCTTTTTCTAAATCACATGCCACCCTGTTCACATGGATGAAATACATACACAGGTACAACCAGGCCATGTTCACTCTTCCGTATGAATGTTTATATTATGATTAACTAAAACAGTCTATTACAAAACTACAAAACACATTCTGATTATAGTATCCTTATAGAACCTGACGTCCACATGTGGGTCACATTTTGGGTTGCCTAGACCAGAACACTAAATTTTGCTCTACAAGGGCCTGGTGTCCTCTTGTGAGGTCCTTATACTGTCACCTAGTGTTGGCAGAAGAGTTTAACATGTTACAGTTTCGATTTTGTTCAAAAATTTTAATAACCAGTAAATACAGTAAATGTGCACTTTAAAAGAGACATATTGCTCACAGGGGAACAATTGTTGCTTCTCCTTTTTTTTGCACTCAAGCAAAAAATGTTGCTGTGTTCAGGCACAAAATAAATGTTTTGCACATCATTACTAATTGCGATTTCAATGTGTTGTATTGAAATATAAAACTAAATATTTTTTCTCAGACACTACAAAATGTGAAAAGATAATTATTTGTTTTTAAATTATTCAACTGCCCAATTAGTTTTTAGCCCAAATAGCAAAGAGAAATAAAAAAAGTTTGGTGAGATGAATCTGATTTGGTTTTTATGTGCAGTTAGGTTTGCTCAAGGTTTGAGAATGAGACAGGTGGACATGATTGCAGGCAGCACTACCACACTCCCAAAAATGTCCAGGAGACTGCTAAGGTAATGGATTAAAAGCATTTAAAAAATCTCCAGAAAGGGACAAAGGGTTGGTGGTGTAAATGTTGTCATCCACATTGATGAGAGCAAGTTCTGCCACAAAAGAAAGGTAAGTCTATAGGCTGTCTTCAACAGAATTAAAAAAAAAAAAAAAAAAGAAAATAGAGAGACTTTTCTGGATTCTTATGAGATACTATCAGGTGAGCACCAGATACTATCAGGTGAGCTCCTAAAACAATGTGCTGTTGAGAAGCCTACCTACATTTGCCCCCAACATTCTGAAATACAGCGCTTTTTGGTTGAGGGTCACAGTACGCTTACAATGCTAGCGAAGGGGGCATGGGTAATGCTTTGCCCCTATCTCTAGCATTGTAAGCTTGTTGGAAGCCAGTTGTTTGAGCATTCTGAGCGATGCAGGTCAAGTGGGAAATCTCAGTTTGGGCATCATGTGAGACTCAGGCTTAGATCTTGTATGCACTCTAATGTAAACCCACAGCTGTCTAAATCCTTAGTTTTACAGCACTGTTTAGCATAATGTGTAGAGGTAAGAGCAAACAACACAAATCTTTACAGTTTTGACCGCAAATCATTTTAGTATAGTTTGTATATGGTTAAGGCAGTGGTTCTCAAACTTTTTCTATCATTCCCCATCTCAGGGATTTCCGTGCCCACATGTCCCATATCTCCACAACAAAATGTTACTAAAATATACCTGCAAGTTTACAATTTGCATATTTATTGAAGTAACATCACCATCTTTTTCTAAATAAGTGGCTTTACATTATAGCATCAATTTTAAAAATACTATCAATTAAAAAAAAGAAAATTAACCTACTAATTAAATTGTGCTTCAGTTTCTCACTTTTCAATCTGATTAGCAAAAGGCTGGTGAGCAAATGACTATGCCTTATGAGCATCACTGATTACAATGAGCCTGTTTTACACTAAATATCTGAGATCAGCTGAGATCTAAACTTTGTTTTCAGTAAAGCAATAGCTGAAAAGTCACAACGCACCAAAATTCACCCTAACAAACCATGAAAGCACACATCTCCTCTGATTGGTCAAAGCTGCCTGATGTGAGAGCAGGAAAAAAAACATAGCATGTGCTGCGCTCCCTACCATAGGATACTGTATTCTGTGTCAGCCAATAGTAGCCTAGTGCACTATAGGGAGCAGTTTAGAATGCTGCATATTTGCGTAAAGCTGCTTTTATACTGAACATAGAAAATTTGCAGATGTGCATTAAAAAAAAAAAATGGGATGCCTTTGTAGTCACATCAATTGCACAAGCAAAACAGAAAAGCATTAGCAAAGACAGGCAAAAAAAAAGTCTATACCTTGTGTCCCACACTAACGCAGGGTTAGGTAGCAGTCATTATAGAGGAACTGTCAGGTATTGACCCAGGCAGGGAGACGAGGAGACGGACGCAAGTGCAGGTAGGGTGAAATAAATAATAACAAACAAACAAACCAGGAGTAAATAAACAAAGAACAAACGAGGGACTGAATAAATACAAAACTAAACTGGGCAGGGATATATATATACACAAGGAAACCAACAAGAATTTAAACTAGACAGGGAATAACTAAACTAGACAAGAATGAATAAACTAGGTCAAGGAGAAAACAAAGGAAAATAACAGGGATATAACAAGGAACTAAACACTAAGCAGGGAACTGGGGAAACGAGGAAGAAACAAGAAACTAGAAAACTAAACAAGAAATAAACACGGAGCAGAACTAGGGCTATGAAACGCGGAGAAACACAGAGAGACAAAACAACAGAGGGACGAAGGACGAGAGACAAAGGAAGGCTTTATAGCACACAAGGGAAGTGGAAACACCTGGGGCTAGGGAGCGGAGCTACAATAGACACAGGTGGAAAAGTACTGACAGGAGACACAGAGGGGCACAGGTCATGTGGGAATAACACAGAGACATGAGACAAGACCAGGATGTGACAGAAACATTAACTGAACATCACATTGCAGTAGTTACTGTACTTAAAGCGGTCATCAACATTACAAACATCCCAGTAAACAAACATATTTATTAATTATAACATTACAGGATGAACTTTTGATAATTACAATAAAATCAAATATTTTAACTCATTTGACAAAGAGATTAAACTTGTTTCTCCCGTAAAGTAGTATTTAAGTGGTATTTAAGGACTATAGTATATTCTTTTACAGTTTAACTAATTGTTTACAGTGTACTGATATGACATGAAGTGTCTTTTTTTTTTTTTTTTTTTTTTTGGCCCAACCACCACCACCCCTCTTCGGAGGACAATTAATACTTTATTTTTATTTATTTATTTTATTTTTTATTATTAGTAATTTTTTTTTTTTTTTTTTTTTATATATATATATTTTGTGTGGATATAGTTGTGGGAGTTCAGGGTTGGAAGGATCGGAGTGTGAGGTACAGGAGGGGGGTACAAGAAGAAGAAAAAGAAAAGAAGAAGAAAAAAAAAAAAAAAACTAAACAAAAAACAAACAAACAAACAAAAAAATAATAATAATAAAATAAAACAAACATAAAATAAACAAACATACATATATACACATACTCACATATCTAACTATACATATGCTTATACATATACACACATACATAAATATACATACATATTAATACATACACATAAATACATACACACACACGCACAGTTACTTCTATTCTATTGTTTTTTGCAAAAATATGTCATGTGTTACGGATTATGTCATGAAATGCCTACCACAATGGAGGCAAGAAACCGCCACCATGCCCCTGCGATCCAGAGGCAGATAGGGAAGAGCCCAGTGGACCCAGACCATCCACAGCCCATTAGGAGCCCAGAAGACCCGCGGCCACACATCCCGATGGTAACCATGTGTACACCCCAGATGAGGACGGGGGAGACTCCAGACGAAGCCCCCATGGCAAAGAGCAAGAGTCCAGAGAGCCAAAGGAAGCGAGCAGCCCACCCCCCGGCAGGCCAGCACCCCCTGCACGAGCCGAGCATGCGGCCCCCGAGATCCCAAGCACCCGGGAACAGCCCGACACCCGGCAGGCCCCCCCCTCCGACGCCAAGGGGGCCCAAGCCACCCCCAGGCCACGGCCACCAAGGGGGCGGGCCAGAGACCACATTAGGGCATCCGGCCACGCACCCATGGACCCACGGACGCCCACCCCCCCCAGGAACGGCAGTGACGATCGGCGGAGAGCAGCGTGGAGCGGTAGGGAGGGCAAAAACCCGCCCTACGCAACCATGTCCCACAGGTGTCCATGCTCAGTCAGCCCCAAACCCAGGACCAACTGTTCACGCACACATGCACATTCACACACCCGTCACACATACATCCGTCACACATACACCCGTCGCACATGTGCACATTCACTCACAGACCAGTCACACACACCAGTCACGCACACCAGTCACGCACACCAGTCACGCACACCAGTCACACTCACCAGTCACACACACCAGTCACACACACCAGTCACACACACAGAACATACATAGACACCTAATGCGGGCATGCGGGCACCAGTACCGAGCCAGCGGCAACCTAGGGAAGCAGCCAGCCCGGCCCCGAACAACCACCCGACCCACACCCCAGGCAGGGTGCACGAAACCAGGGTGTGAGAAGACCTGACCCCCCTCCTTCCCCCACCCAGCATGTTGCAGTGATATGAATGTGTATAATGAGAAGAATGAATGAAAGCTACAGTGCTATTAAAATTGGAGGGATAGCTGTAATATGAGAACTGAATAACAGCACCCAACCACACTGCCCCCCCAAAGGCCCTCAATGTCTAAAATGCAAAAATAAAATTGAGGAGCAGGGAGCACCTGCCCCCCAAAACCCTATGTGTAATATGATGTGTGTAAGCTGTATGATGAGTTTGTATGTGTAATGCGATGTTAGACTGAGTAGGAGTCGGGGAAGGGCCAGGAAAGGACCGAGGGGCAGAGGACTACCCCCCGGAGGAAGAGAGCCAACTACTGCTGGCTCACTAGGCACCCAGTTCCATACACCCAACCGCAGTACAGGGAAGGCAAGTCCAGGGTGTAGAGCGGCTACGGCCCCAGGACACCGCCGCTCTGCAAGACAGCGCCCCCATCCCCACACTGCAATACAAGACATGAAGTGTCTTTAATAAATTTACAATTATTTTCCTTTTTTTAATCTAGTATGCCAGAGGTCGTATTGTAAACACATGGAGGCAGAAAACATGGGTTTTTGGAATCTTGGAGATCCGTGATGATTCCAGAAGACCGGTTTTGCGACTTGTAAAAAGAAGAAAAAAGCAGACCCTTCTTCCCATCATTAAACGGCATGTAAAACCAAATATTATCGTGCATACTCCACTCTCAGTCAGGCGGGATACGTCCATCATGCGGTAAATCACAGTGTTAACTTTGTTGACCCAGCCACAGGTAACCAGACCCAACATATTGAAAGGGCATGGAGGACTTCGAGGTAACTAAAATAAAAAAATGCCTGAAAAATCATCTAAATTTCATTGAATGGACCTATTGGCTGGGAAGGAAACACAGAAAAGGAGTCATTTGTCTGCTTTTGAAGGATATTCGTGTAGCATAAATGTTCTCGCATGTATTTTCTCTGTGTTAAGGCATATGTTTGTGTATTTGTGTTTGAGTTTTACTCAAAATCCCAATGAACGTGCTTACTTAATTATTTTGTTTAAATTTTGCATAGTGAAATGTGAAAGATAAATGGATTATAATACGTGAGTTTGATGTTGTTTATATAACAAAAATGTAACATTGTTCAGCTGAAGGCTTTCTGTTCTAATTTTAAAGCTCTGAATGTTTTATGTACTGTTTATAAAAAACATGTGAACCTTAACTTGTGTTTAAATAAAGTCTGTTGATAATTTACTTAATTCATTTGTTTTTCATTTTATTTGGAGTGGTCAAGCTAACATCTGTATGCTTATCTGAGAAAATACTGAACATGTTACAGCAACATTATAGTATATCTGTTTCATTTAAATAGAGTATCGACACAACATCTACTAAACATAAGTAATGTATCAATAGAACATCTACTAAACATAAGTAATGTATCAATAGAACATCTACTAAACATAAGTTATGTATCAATAGAACATCTACTAAACATAAGTAATGTATTAACAGAACATCTACTAAACATACGTTATGTATCAACAGAACATCTACTAAACATAAGTTATGTATCAACAGGACATCTACTAAACATAAGTTATGTATCAACAGGACATCTACTAAACATAAGTAATGTATCAACAGAACATCTACTAAACATAAGTAATGTATCAATAGAACATTTACATCATAAGTTACATCATAAGTAATGTATTAACAGAACATCTACTAAACATAAGTAATGTATCAACAGGACATCTACTAAACATAAGTAATGTATCAACAGGACATCTACTAAACATAAGTAATGTATCAAAAGAACATATACTAAACATAAGTAATGTATCAAAAGAACATATACTAAACATAAGTAATGTATCAATAGAACATCTACTAAACATAAGTAATGTATCAAAAGAACATATACTAAATATAAGTAATGTATCAATAGAACATCTACTAAACATAAGTTATGTATCAACAGGACATCTACTAAACATAAGTTATGTATCAACAGGACATCTACTAAACATAAGGAATGTATCAACAGAACATCTACTAAACATAAGTAATGTATCAATAGAACATTTACATCATAAGTTACATCATAAGTAATGTATTAACAGAACATCTACTAAACATAAGTTATGTATCAACAGGACATCTACTAAACATAAGTTATGTATCAATAGAACATTTACATCATAAGTTACATCATAAGTAATGTATTAACAGAACATCTACTAAACATAAGTTATGTATCAACAGGACATCTACTAAACATAAGTAATGTATCAACAGAACATCTACTAAACATAAGTAATGTATCAACAGAACATCTACTAAACATAAGTAATGTATCAACAGGACATCTACTAAACATAATGATGAAATCAATAAAAATATAAATTGTCAGTAATGTCAAAAAAACATCTACTCATTTAAAGTAGTGCTTCAACAACCCATCAGGAAGGTTATGATGACAGTTCATTTGATAGAAAGGATTGCTGTCCATTTACAACATTTAAACAGATAGGCACTTAAATGTTTAGGTATGTCACTAATGCAGGTGTACAGATATGTTGTTGATTTTGTTATTGATAGTCTGTTGACAGTTTATTAATAATCTACAAAGGACCACTCAAAATAAAGTGTTACCTATACATCTACTAAACATAAGGAATGTATCAATAGAACATCTACTAAACATAAGTAATGTATCAATAGAACATATACTAAACATAAGTAATGTATCAATAGAACATCTACTAAACATAAGTTAATCAATATAACATCTACTAAACATAAGTAATGTATCAACAGGACATCTACTAAACATAAGTTATGTATCAACAGGACATCTACTAAACGTAAGAAATGTATTAACAGAACATCTACTAAACATAAGTTATGTATCAACAGGACATCTACTAAACATAAGTAATGTATCAAAAGAACATCTACTAAACATAAGTAATGTATCAAAAGAACATATACTAAACATAAGTAATGTATCAATAGAACATCTACTAAACATAAGTAATGTATCAAAAGAACATATACTAAATATAAGTAATGTATCAATAGAACATCTACTAAACATAAGTTATGTATCAACAGGACATCTACTAAACATAAGTTATGTATCAACAGGACATCTACTAAACATAAGGAATGTATCAACAGAACATCTACTAAACATAAGTAATGTATCAATAGAACATTTACATCATAAGTTACATCATAAGTAATGTATTAACAGAACATCTACTAAACATAAGTTATGTATCAACAGGACATCTACTAAACATAAGTTATGTATCAATAGAACATTTACATCATAAGTTACATCATAAGTAATGTATTAACAGAACATCTACTAAACATAAGTTATGTATCAACAGGACATCTACTAAACATAAGTAATGTATCAACAGAACATCTACTAAACATAAGTAATGTATCAACAGAACATCTACTAAACATAAGTAATGTATCAACAGGACATCTACTAAACATAATGATGAAATCAATAAAAATATAAATTGTCAGTAATGTCAAAAAAACATCTACTCATTTAAAGTAGTGCTTCAACAACCCATCAGGAAGGTTATGATGACAGTTCATTTGATAGAAAGGATTGCTGTCCATTTACAACATTTAAACAGATAGGCACTTAAATGTTTAGGTATGTCACTAATGCAGGTGTACAGATATGTTGTTGATTTTGTTATTGATAGTCTGTTGACAGTTTATTAATAATCTACAAAGGACCACTCAAAATAAAGTGTTACCTATACATCTACTAAACATAAGGAATGTATCAATAGAACATCTACTAAACATAAGTAATGTATCAATAGAACATATACTAAACATAAGTAATGTATCAATAGAACATCTACTAAACATAAGTTAATCAATATAACATCTACTAAACATAAGTAATGTATCAACAGGACATCTACTAAACATAAGTTATGTATCAACAGGACATCTACTAAACGTAAGAAATGTATTAACAGAACATCTACTAAACATAAGTTATGTATCAACAGGACATCTACTAAACATAAGTAATGTATCAACAGGACATCTACTAAACATAAGGAATGTATCAACAGAACATCTACTAAACATGTTCTGTTAATACATCATAAGTAATGTATTAACAGAACATCTACTAAACATAAGTTATGTATCAACAGGACATCTACTAAACATAAGTTATGTATCAACAGGACATCTACTAAACATAAGTTATGTATCAACAGGACATCTACTAAACATAAGTTATGTATCAACAGGACATCTACTAAACGTAAGAAATGTATTAACAGAACATCTACTAAACATAAGTTATGTATCAACAGGACATCTACTAAACATAAGTTATGTATCAACAGGACATCTACTAAACATAAGGAATGTATCAACAGAACATCTACTAAACATGTTCTGTTAATACATCATAAGTAATGTATTAACAGAACATCTACTAAACATAAGTTATGTATCAACAGGACATCTACTAAACATAAGTTATGTATCAACAGGACATCTACTAAACATAAGTTATGTATCAACAGGACATCTACTAAACGTAAGAAATGTATTAACAGAACATCTACTAAACATAAGTTATGTATCAACAGGACATCTACTAAACATAAGTTATGTATCAACAGGACATCTACTAAACATAAGGAATGTATCAACAGAACATCTACTAAACATGTTCTGTTAATACATCATAAGTAATGTATTAACAGAACATCTACTAAACATAAGTTATGTATCAACAGGACATCTACTAAACATAAGTTATGTATCAATAGAACATTTACATCATAAGTTACATCATAAGTAATGTATTAACAGAACATCTACTAAACATAAGTTATGTATCAACAGAACATCTACTAAACATAAGTAATGTATCAATAGAACATTTACATCATAAGTTACATCATAAGTAATGTATTAACAGAACATCTACTAAACATAAGTTATGTATCAACAGGACATCTACTAAACATAAGTTATGTATCAACAGGACATCTACTAAACATAAGTAATGTATCAACAGGACATCTACTAAACATAATGATGAAATCAATAAAAATATAAATTGTCAGTAATGTCAAAAAACATCTACTCATTTAAAGTAGTGCTTCAACAACCCATCAGGAAGGTTATGATGACAGTTCATTTGATAGAAAGGATTGCTGTCCATTTACAACATTTAAACAGATAGGCACTTAAATGTTTAGGTATGTCACTAATGCAGGTGTACAGATATGTTGTTGATTTTGTTATTGATAGTCTGTTGACAGTTTATTAATAATCTACAAAGGACCACTCAAAATAAAGTGTTACCTATACGGGAACATGGGCCACAGAGGTTGAAATTCAAGCTGCTGCAGATCTACTTGAAGTAGATATTTTCACATACACTAACAGTAAATGGTTGAAGTACAGTACACACTATGATTCTGGTGATCAACAGTCTGGAATTTATCTGAAACACTGTAATGAGTCACATTATGAAGTGATAATTTGCATGAAAGTAAGAGACGGTGTGTTTTCTGGACTGTGCTCAGCCTATTGCAGGAACCTACATTCTGAAACTGCATCAAGCAGAGAACATAGAAAGCAGATTTCAATTTCAAAATACAAAGCAGACAGCTCATTTGCCCAGGGTGTAAAAACAGAAACATAGAAAGAAGACAAATAAACAAAAACAAAAGAAAAGAAATTGACTGTAATTACACAGTTCAAAAACAATATAAGCACAGGTCCAGAATATGTGTGTTCGGTTTGTCACAGAGCTCTGTTCAAACACCAAGTCGTACAATATCGAAAACATGAATATTTCAAAAAAGATCCAGCAGTTGCATGTATAGCAGAAAAGTGTATCACTGAAGATTATTTGCATATTTGCAATGAGAGCTGTGATGTACATTGTGACATTAAAACTGGTCCAGCTGGTTCTCTTTGGGTTTGTTATACTTGTCACAGAAAGATTTGTAATGCAAAAATGCCAGAACAGAGTGTTGTGAATAATCTTTCACTGGATCCAGTTCCTCATGAATTGCAAATATTAAATTCATTGGAAACTCATTTGATTTCTATGCATATATCATTCATGAAGATTGTGCCACTTCCAAAAGGATCACAGAGCTCTGTCGTAGTCCCAATAACCAGTGTGTCATCAAATGTAGCTAATGCAGCTGAGCTTTTACCAAGATCAGAAAATGCTGATCTCATGATCTGTGTGAAATTGAAAAGGAAGTTGACATACAAGGGACATTATAAGTATTAATTTGTCCACCCAGAGGAAATTTAAAATGCACTGATCTATCTCAAAAACCATAACAAACGATTGGATTAATCCACTAAGTAACACTGCAGGAGCAGGTGACTGTGATGACCAAAGTGAACAAGCTGGTAATGAGGAAGACACTGACAATACCAATGAGGATGAGAACATTGATGAAACTCTTCTTGACCGACAACAGCATGGCATGTTTATGGATACTTGTTTACAGCCAGTCTGGATCAGCATTTTGATGGAATCATGTCTGTAGCACCTGCAGAAGGAAATAATCCAGTCAGGCTATTAACTGATGACTCAAATGAGCCCAAATGCTTCCCAGTTCAGTTTCCTAAAGGCACAGGTACAGGTAAAAAACTTGGACTTTATCTTTTATGGTCAGTATTTATCAGAACTAAATCAGGTTGTATCAAATGTATCAATAGCATTGAGAAAAGGACATTCCACAGAGAAAACAGAAGTAACTTCAGAAATGTTGACAAACAAAGAATCCCTACAACAGATTTTACATTTTGATGAAGGTTTAAACCCATCAGAGGTACTCCAGTGTTCTGGCAAAGCGTGCAGAAAGATTTGTTAGCAATGGTAAGACAACTAGGAATTCCAACTTGGTTTGCTTCATTTTCCTCCGCTGACCTCCGGTGGCCAGAACTCATGCAAACAATCCTGAAAAAAGAAGGAAAACATGTATCAACTGAGGAGCTTGATTGGTCAGAGAGATGTCACCTGCTGAAACCCTGTGATTGCTGCTAGAATGTTTGACCATCGATTTCACTGTTTCCTAAAAGATGTCATCATGTCTGAAGCCAAACCAATATAACAGTTAACAGATTTTTTCATTAGAGTTGAGTTCCAGAATCGTGATTCACCTTACACTCATTGTCTGTTCTGGGTAAAAGATGCTCCACAGATAGACAGAGATGATGACCTCCGTGTTTGTCAGTTTATTGATCAGTATGTCACATGTGAAATGCCTTTAGATGAGGACAAAGAAATGCATGACATAGTGTCACAAGTTCAGATGCACAGCAAGAGACACTCAAAAACATGCAAAAGAAAGGGAACTACATGCCGATTTAACTTTCCACATCCTCCAAGTAACAGAACATTTATTACACGATGTAAGACTGAGGAACATAGAAATGACAATAATAATGAAAATGAAAAAGCTAGCAAATCCACAAAGACGATGGAAAAAGAATTAGCAAGAAATCTTTGAAGCAGCATATCAAACAATGACCAAGAAAACCAGTGTTGTATTGAAGAGGAAACCATGTAATGTGTGGGTGAATCAGTATAACAGATCTTCTAAAAGCATGGAATGCAAATATGGACATACAGTTTGTAGTTAATGCATATTGTGGGGGTTGGGCTCGCTCTAGTAAGTGAGCCCTCTGAACCAGATAGTAGACAGACCCAAGAGAAAACACAATTGAACACATGTGGAGTTGATTTTAAGAATGGGTTGACAAACAAAAAAAACACGGAGAGCGTGGGAAAAGCACATTGGATAATAAACAAAAGAATGCCAGGGGAGGACTGGCTGCCCCTTATAAACTGGGGTAAGCGTAAATAAAACGTTCCCAAACTAATCTTTGAAGTGTATAGGTGCTTTTAGAAACTTAGGGAGTGATCCCCTTCCTAACATGGAAGTGGGGAAGCTTCTAAGAGTTATGTGAGAGAGAGAGGGAACGCCACTCAAACTCTCAGACAAAGAAAAGGAAAAGAGGAAGCTCGAGAATGAACCTAAGAAAGAGAGTCAGAAGGCTTGGCCACTCTAACTCTTTAGCAGACAGGAAAGTTGAAAAAACAGCTCAGGAAACAGGCATAGATTCACTCTAAAAGTTTCAAAGATCCAGCACTGTGTGACTGAATCCCAGAGCTTAAAAAGCCCTTACACAGGTGCCTTATGTTGAGCTTGATTAGGTGCCGGTGTTGTTTGAGGCCCCCCTCTGGTGGCCGGAGGGGGCCTTGACTGGGTGCCAACCCTTACACATATTCCTGTATTGTTTATATCATCTCATACATGTCAAAAGCAGAGAGAGAAATGGGGCTGTTGTTGTCACATGCACAAAAAGAAGCGTCAGAGCAAGGCAATCTTGATGCTAAACAAGCTATGCGTAAACTTGGCAGTGTGCATAATCGTGAAATTTCAGCTCAAGAAAGTGTGTATCGTCTTACAATATGAAATTGAAACAGGCATCTCGCACAGTACAATTTGTTCCAACTGGTGACACAATCAGAATGAGTCTTCCACTAAATGTCATACAGAGAAAAGCTTAATGCGGCGAGGAAGAAAGTGACAATATTTGGATGTATAGCATTTCTGACAGATATAAAAACAGACCTAAAAGCAAGGAATTTGAAGAAATGTGTTTGGCAAAGTTTGCATCAGAATATAGAATATTGTCAAAATCGGAGCATTCATCAAACTTTTGAAAGGATCAGGATTTGCAAAGAAAATGTCACAAACCGAAGCTGCTGTGAATCTTTATCCCCGTTGCTCACCAACAAAAATCCAGAGAAATATTATGAAAGCATTTTAGAGTTGTTTTGGCCTCACTACCTCAAATCACAACTAAAACCATCCATTTTCCAGACATATCAGGAGTTTTATAAAACTGGGTTTGTGAAATATTCTGACAATGAACTTGTCTCAGTGAAAGTAACTGTGGACACAAATATGGCCATGTTTGAAAAAGAGAGTGACTCCATAGCTCAAGAAGACCTAGATACACATGGTCCAATGGAAGATGCATGGGCACAACTTTGTCCAGAGACTGAACGTGAACGTTTAGAATGCATTGAGCAGAAAGATATGGAAATTCTAGAAATAACTGAAAACAGTGATATAATACCTGACCTTTTTCCCAAGGAAATCTATTAATTACAGGATAATTCTCATAACATGCCAAGGGAAGAAGCTATGGCTTTACTACGTTCAATGAATGAGACACAGTCCCAGATAATTTATAAAATCTGACACTGGTGTTTACAAAAGGCACTCCAGAACCCTTTCATGTGTTTATATCAGGCCCCGGAGGTGTAGGCAAATCTATGCTGATTAAAGCAACACATTATGAAGCACACCGTATCCTATCTCGCTTATCAAATAATCCTGATGACACACGTGTGTTACTGACAGCTCCAACTGGTGTAAGTGCTCATAACATTAATGCTGCAACAATACTATTGGCTATTGGTACAGATGTAAAGCTACCATATCAACCACTGGGAGATGAGAAAATAAATTCTCTGAGAACAAAGTTGGGAAACCTGGGTATATCAATTATTGATGAAATTTCAATGGTTGATCACAAACTCCTTGCATATGTTCATGGCAGACTGAGGCAGATCAAACAAACCGGAGATTATTCACCTTTTGGAAAGGTTTCTATCATCGCAGTTGGAGACTTTTATCAGCTCAATCCAGGTAAGGGTAAAGCTTTATATGCTGATCATGTGGGAATGAATCTGTTAAATCAGATAATGAGACAGAAAGATGTTGAATTTGCACGGTTGCTTAATTGATTAAGGAAACAACAGAAGTCTCATCCATTGTTGGAAAAAGATATAAGTATGCTGAAACAGTGTGAAACTGGTGAAGAACACATGACTTTGACAATTTGCATTTTTATGCAACAAATAATGAAGTTGATGACCACAATAGAGAAATGCTTCACAAGACATTAAAAGATACTATAGTTATTCTAGCACAAGATTATGAGAGAGACCCCAAGACTGGACACTTTCAAAAAGTAAAGGGCCACGACAGTAATGTTTGCAAGACATATCTTTCACGATCACTTCATATTGCAGTTAATGCAAGAGTCATGCTTCTTAAAAACATTGATGTTTCAGTTGGACTTGTGAAGGGTGCTTTTGGTACAGTTAGTGATATACATTTTAATCCTGGAGATGATTTCCCAACAAAAGTATATGTGACATTTGACAATGAAAGAGCTGGTAGAGCCTTATAAGCAAAACAGCCATCCTTAAAATCAGGACTGGAAAAGGCTACTCCAATTGAACCAGAAGAAGAAAGAGTCACAAGAAGTGGTGGCATACGACGACAGTTTCCCCTGAAATTATCTTGGGCTTGCACTATTCACAAAGTACAAGGTCTAACCGTGGATAAAGCTGTTGTGTCACTTAAGTGGAGTTATGTATCATAACTAAATTTTGGGAGTGATCCACGCCCTCACTCCTCCCTCTTCCTTCCCTATTTAAACCGTCACTTCCTCTCTACCTGCTCATTGAACAAACCTCGCATGTGGTGTTAGCTCCTGCTCCTTACCTGGTCCACTATGGTTCTGCACCTGCTGTGCGACCAGCTGCTCCCGTCCACCCTGACTCCTCCACTGCCACTGCCCTGGTAGTGTTTTTTTTTCTTGTCTCGACTGCTGTGGCTGTCGTCTCCTCGACCTGGTCTGGCAACTCCCGTGCGGTCTCCTCGATCTGGTCTGGCAACTCCCGTGCGGTCTCCTCGGGCCTTAAGCGGTCTCTCTGCGTTCTCTCTCTCTCTCTGCCACCTTCCCAGCGCCGCTGCTGCTGCTGCTAATCCTCTCTTGCTTTCATCGCGAGGCCTCCATGCGACCTTGTTGTCAGCGGCGGTCTCTCACTCACTCTCAGCGCTTCCGCTGCCGCTTAAACCGTTCTGCTACCCTTGCGGGCCCTCCTCGCGTCTTCGCCGGACTCCTCTTCACCCCCTTTCACCTGCTTCGCCTGCATCATCGCCTTCGTCATCACCATTGTCTTGAGCGTAATCTCGCTCTCGTCATGGCCCTCTTTATCGCCATCGTCTTCATCACCGCCATCACCTTCATCACCGCCGTAGTCTTCATCACCATTGCCATTGTCTCTGCCTACATCACCGCCTTCATCTCCATCACCGCCATCTTCTCGCCTGCATATTCGTTGCTTTCACCTTCTTCGCTCTCATCAACACCATGCTGAGCTTCATCTCGTCCTCATCACTGCCGCAATCTCTGCCTACATCACCATCATCGCCGCAATCTTCTCGTCTACGTCTTCATCTTCTTCGTCTTCATCGCCCTCGCTATGGCCATCTTCGCCACCATAGTCATCATCGCCACCATCTCTGCCTGCATCACCTTCATCATCCCTGCCACAGTTGTCATGGCCATCCTCATTGTCGCTGTCTCTGTCTATGTCATCGCCATAATCATCGCTGCGATCTTCTCGCCTACGTCTTCATCTTCATCTTCTTCCCCTTAGTCACCATCGTCTTTGGCATCATCTTGCCCTCTCTTTGGCCATCTTCACCACCATCGGCATCATTGCCACCATCTCTGCCTATGTCATCGCCATCATCGCCGCAACTTCATAGCTTTCACTTTCACCGCCCGCATAATCGCCACCATCTGGGACATAATCTCGCCCTTTTCATTCCAATCTTTCATTGCCATCATAACAATCACCCTCACCATACTAACCTTCGTCACCATCGTTGTCACCGCCACCATCGTCTTCGCCTCCTTACCCATCTTCGCTACACCAGTCTGTCTGTCCTCCCTGCCCATCCCCCATCCTCCCAACGCCAGTCCGTCTGTCCTCCCTGCCAATCCTCCTAACATTGGTCCTGAGGCCCACCCTCCCCCTTTTTCCCGTGCAACCTGTGTTTCCACCCAGTCCGCTGGCGGGCTGTGGCTCCGCCTCCTTGCAGTCTCGTTAGGGCATTGCTCGGGCGTGGCCACTCATTTTCTCTCTCCCATTCCTCAGTCTGTCTGTCCTCCCTACTCTTTTCCATCTCCCGTTGCTGCCATCTTCCCACTCCTTCTTCCCACTCCATCTCGCCCCCCCCCACCCCCGATGGCGGGCTGTGGCTCCGCCTCCTTGCAGTCTAGTAGGGCGTTGCTCGGCCGTGGCCACTCATTTTCTCTCTCCCATTCCTCAGTCTGTCTGTCCTCCCTACTCTTTTTCCATCTCCCGTTGTTGCAATCTTCCCACTCCTTCTTCCCACTCCATCGCGTTTCTGTTGGACCATCAGGAGCACCCCTTCTACCTTACGCATGTGGGTCGGTGGCTGCTTTTGGGGCCTTTAAAATACATGTACAACATGTGCATCATTCCACTAACCTTTCCACTTCAACCGATTTCTGCCTTCAAGGACCTCACCCTCCATGCTGTCATTCCAGTACATTCCTATACTCGAATAGGCTGGCAGCACCTTCAAACACCTTACTTAATTATTCCCTACCTTTCTTTCCTTTGACTTCACACTGCCTTCCCCATGCATCGGTTCATTTGGGAAACACTAGCAGAACTGACTAGTTCTTTACTCACGTCGTACGTTAGTTTGTTCCTTATTCACTAAGATTGATCATTTTCAGGAAACCCACTCCTGTTCTCTTTCACCATAAACTAAACTATTGATTTTTGTAGTTAGGACTACATTTTTAGCTACTACTGCTGAAACTCACGATTTCTAGTGACCGATTTATGGATGTGGATTCCAGGTCAACAACTCTTACGTCTCAGTCTGTCTCTGTATCATACATGCCTCAACCATGTGCTGTTGTGCCTTTTTGACAGCACCTGAGCACAAATAGAAATAATAAAAAACATAAATGGTAAACTTAAAGATACCCAAAATAACAGAAATTGCAATAGTTCTGCTGATATCACAACCAAGTTAGTGTAATTTTTGTGCTGAAAATGGTCTATCATCCAAAAAAAAATTAGTTAACATTGTTCCTGTGGTTAGAAACTTACTAGTGATAAATCTGTGAAGGAATGACAGTAATAGTTTACAATATGTAAATATACAGCTGATCTATAATGTAGGGGGACTACAATGTAGGCCTGATCAAAAAGGTGATGTAATTAGGAAGCATTGACAAGTAACCTGATGAAGGTAATAATCATAACTTTGGAAAATTCCCAAAGAACTACAAAGGAATCAACAACATACAATAAACCTAGAGTAATGCAGATGTTTGCAGTATCATTTGATAATTGCCAGGATAACAAGTTTTTATAGGATGGTTAACACAGTATTATAATATTAATTTATAATATATAACCAAGATCTTGGTTTTCTACAGGAGGCAGGATTGCAAGCAATTCTTGGACAAAAATGTCTGTTTTTTCTGCCTATATACCATGTTTTGCTTTGACTTGGTTCTGGTCTTCTGAAAGGATAGGGTCCTCCACTTGTGTGATAGCAAAAATCATACCCATATAGGCGTATGAATTGTTCAGTGGTCTGAATTAATGGGCGGGCAACAGAGTCTGAGCTACATATAAGTGTAAACACCTTGGACCTCTATTCTCTGTTCTGTAGATCTCTCCATGTGATACCATCCTTTTCTAGAGATAAGAGTTATTTTCTCCAAATGCAACATTTGTTCTTTTCTTTTCACACAAATGTTGCTTTTCCTGTCTTTAGGCTGTAGTTTAATAACCTGACACTGAACTGGCCAAATCTCGTACTTAGAGCTTTTAAAAATTGAAATTCAATCAAAGTTCCACAGTAAACTGTGGAACATAGTTGGCCAGTTTCTCTTAATTTTCTGTATACTCTGCTACACACTGTATGTCATTCAAAACCCATTCATTATCTGCTGTCTCGCTAGATAAATGTAAATTGGGATTTTCAAGTATGTCTTTAATCTGGCATGACAAACTCATCATAAAAAAACATAGCAGTTTTTAAGATTTGTATCTGCATCAAATACAAACTGGCGTGCTTTACATTGTGTTGGATAGTCTACCTTGTCCCCAAGTACATAGAACATGAGGAGCATTAAAAATAAGGTTCATAATGACTATACTCTCCATAAGCTTTGTTAAACAGGTACACACTTTCTGGCACCAACCCAGGGACATGTTCGTTACAAATCTTGAGGAGATGTTTCAGAGCTATTCCAGTCAGGTTATGCTGCAGGACATAGAACATCAACAGCATGAGACTCTGCCCTTTTGCCCTTTTAGAGGTGCAACAGGATACAGAAGTTCATCATTAGCATGTGGCATGTAAAATGTATAAACATAATTAATTGGCTTGCTTGTAGGGGAAGAAACACTTGGTGTGAGCTAATTTATATTTTGCAAAGATATATTATAACCTTCCATCTTGGAATTAGACATAAATAATCTTAAAATGAATGTTCATGTGTTGTGATATACCTAAAGAACTTAAATAATACACCTTCTATTTATTTTCACAATATTATAAACACATTTACTTTAAAAGTGCAAGGTCCAACTGTACCTACAGTTCAGCTTCTAAACTATGGTTTCCCATTTACCTAATTAACTGTTACCTCTCATTTATGCATTTTAAATTTGTAATATAATTAATGTTACATTAGGCTTATATTTAGACATAGTTTTTATTTTTGGAATCTTTATTATACAGGATTGATAGTTTTGTAGAGCACAATGCAGAGCTTGACATAAATGTCATAAATATTCACATTCAGTAACTTGTACATGTTGTGAGTTTCTGTTGGCTGTTTCCTTTGCATGAATCCTTACAAGCCTATCTGCCCTCACCTGTTTATTTTTTTAATTCATATTAAACAAAGAATCAGCACTATGAGTTAATTTGAGTTTTTGAAGAAATATGTCTCAGATTTCTCCGAACATCATACATGTCATTTATAGTCCCTGTAAACATGCTTTTATTTTTTTATTTTATTTTTTATCTTTTTTACCGATTCACAAAGATGCTGATCATCAATGGCAGTTCCTCTGTTGTGTTATCGCAATCCTCACTATTTGGAAATTGAGCAGCAAATTTGTATTTAAATATGCAGCATTCCATGTAGAGGACGTGTAAAGATTAGCTAAACTGTTTTTCACGTTTAACATGTTTATTAATTATTGCAAAATTACTCATTTCATATATTTGAAATGGCTGGATGCATGGATGGATGGATGGATGGATGGATGAATCATTCATTTAGCATCTCCTCAAACAACTTGTTCGTGGAACTTGAGTGTCTTGAGTTCTTCTGTGAATTTTTTATACTTCACTTTTTTATTTACTGTCTAAAAAAATAAAACAATATTAATATGTTTATTATATGGTCAAATAATGACCATTATTTATATTCACTGTACATAGTGGGCTGGAATTTTACATGACCTTTTTTTTGTGTTCGCATATGTGATGATGTCAGGGTCTCCACACTATCACGGCATAATTTTACCAGACCTTGGGACAGAGTTATCATCATTCAGCAGGTATGCCTTGTATTGTCTTTTTTTCAGCATCATTAAAACATATCGCTGTGCCTCTGGCTGTGGATTGAACAGGACAGGAGAAACTGCAGGTTTGGCGCATTCCGGTTGAAGGCTTCGTGCTCGCAGTTTAAAATGTAATCAGCCAATTAGAGCGCAGCCTCGGTCTGGGGGAGGCGGAGCAGCTGAAGGATGCGGGGAGCTGCGCTGGATGAGCAGGGCTCTTATTAGTAGGGCGCAGTGGCTGGGTAAGTGCTGGTGAACGGCTTTTGAAAACGTTATCTGATGGTGGACTAGTAAATAAGTAGCACAGAGTTCAGAAGATGTTATCTTAATGCAAATGGCGATAAAATACCATAGGTTAAGCTATGAATGTGAATGTTAGTTAACTAGCTAGCTAAGCACTGCCAATATCAGTTAGCTAGCTAACCAACCACTGCGAACTTTAGTTAGCTAACTAACTAGCTAATGAGATAACCTAGATAGCAAGCTAGCAGAGGCTGTGCAGTGCAGTGCAAAGCTTAATTAGATTAAATTCTCACTTCGTTTTGTTTTAAGTAGTATGTAATGAATATAGCAGTTCCATAGTACAATAAAGTTACATGATTTAAAAGCACTGTTTATGTACAAAAATGGCAAGATATATATATATATATTGTGGTAGGCCCCTGGGGTAGGGGGGCGTGCCCACTGTGACCCGGAAGGAGGAAGCGCACAGAGAACACAGACACGGGGAGTAAATGAACTCAAAAAGTACCTTTATTCGGCTTTTAAACGCCCTCCACCACACCCAAAATAACATAAATAAACATACTCAGCCCAAAGGGGCTCTAGAGTTCAGTAGTCTCTTTTTGTAGTAGTTTTTAAGGTCCGTGCAGCCTCAGCCCTCAGCTCCCCAGTCAATAGTCCCCCTTCAGTGAGCTGAGGCTGAGTTTTATACCTGTCCCAGCCGGCTGCTTAATCAGTCCTGAATGCACACCGGCTGGGACAGACATGGCTGTGAGTTCCGGCGTGGGGCGGACCCACGGTTCCCCCGCCTCCTCACGCCACAATATATATATTTTATGTGTATAAATTGTATACTCCAAAACAAGATATATATTTATACACAGGGCCGTGCAGAGACCTTTGGAGGGGCAGGTGCACAAAGTCAAAAGGGAGCACATCGAAAAATTTGAAACACTGTACAAAAACATACCTCACAATATAACCGGTTGATTTGTGATCTAACTGTGGTGTTACTGTAAACTACAAATTAACAGAAGTCACCTTAGTGCAGTGTTTCTCAACCCTGCATATTCCCACTGTTATGCATATTCTAGAGCTTTCTCTGCTTTAAAGGCACTTAATGATGTAAGTGGTGGTATGATGTGTCTAATGCACTGCTGATTATACATAATGATTGATTTATGATCCATAGGGGGCTTAGGGATTTTAACAGGTAAACTCAATAAAGGATTGTTAATTAGCTGATCAGGAGGAAAATAAACAATTTTAGGGCAGTGACCAGGGTTAAGAAACTGCTTTAAACTACCAACAACTACCCAGTGTCGTAAAAAAATCTAATTATACTCTTCCTCCTAGCTAAATTAATTTTCATTCATTATAGTCCTGCAATCCTAAATTGATGAAAACAATTTGAAAATGAAATAGTTATTGGCTGATCAGGCCAAGTTAAACATTACATTTATGTATTTTTTATATATATATATATCGAATTCCAAGGTTAAGCTACCTGACTAGACACAAGCTGCATTTAATTAAGCACACAGTGGGTTTGAACTGTGTGTTTTGATTCAGACGTGTATTTTTAACCAGCTATCAGAAATAGTGTCGTCACAGTTTACATGGTTAGCCTACCGTTACCTTTCTTTTAGAAAAATCCCCGTATGTCCTAATGTGTTTTAAAGTGGATATGAAACACTTCAAGTATTTAGTATAATTCACAAGATGTATTTTCACTCTATCAAATTTCACTCTATCAAAACTTAAGTTTAACAGTTGTCAGTGAAACTGAATTAGAATAATTAGCAATCTAAATGTCATTTTTTAAATAATCGCAGCGCCATCTTGTCCCAGCGCTGAAAGTGACGTCACAAGGTTGGTTCCCGAACGCCTAACTAACTTTGATAAACTTTGCTAAACTTTGATAAAATAAACTTTGAGCCTACAGTAGTTTCTCAATGGATAATAAACGCCAAATGAAACCAAAAATCGTTGCAAACTTTTGTATTGCCCCTGGGGGTAGTAATACTGGGTGTAGCAAAATTATAAAGGGTGAAGAATGAGAAAAAGATTCACTTTCACTTTTACATCTCGCCTCTTAAGCGGACAGCTGTTGGGGCTTGTAGCGAGCACTTTCTAGACCAGGACTATGTAGAAGAGAAAGTTTTTGAGTCAGGAGCATTAGTCGTTCGCCGGACAAATACGCTGAAGTCCGAGGCTTTTTTAATTTTTCCTCTGAACAGCTGGAATGTACAGACTATCCGACCAGACTGGGGGTACTATGAAAGCAGCAGCTGTGAGCCGCAAGGAACGAGCCAAACGACTCGCCCACCCAGCAGAGCAGCGAGAGGTATCGAAAGCCTAGACAAGCTGACAGTTAAAAGATAACGTAGCTAGCGTTAACTATTTAGCTAGTTAGCTACTTAACTAATTAGTTAGCTAAATAGCTAACGTTTGCCATGTTAAGATAGCTAGCCAATGCTAGCTAACTAGCTAACGCTAACTAACGTTAGATGAAGCTAAGTACCCACTAAGCCGTCTAACTGAACTCATGTACGCTTCATTCAGTCTTAATGAACTCTGGACTTTACATGCTTAATAGATAAATGTATATAAACAAGCTAGTTAATGGGATGGCAATACATGCTCTTGACAGGCGGCAGGGTTTCTGCACGGACCTCACGTAGAGAGAGAATATAGACACCCCCAAAACGTCTCTCTCTCAGAAAAGCATCTGAAAAGTTCTGCTCAGGGTTCAGCAGGGAAAACGCATGGTCCACGTTAGCCTCCTGACAGCAAGCACCAGGTAAAGTGTTAACAACCCTCTCCACCTGTACGGGAACTGCTGGCTTTGCCTCTGTACAAATCGGAGTTTGTACCGTTAATCTGTCTCGTCCCCTCACCGGCTCGAGCGCATAAGCCATTGGGTTTCTAGGAATCCCAAAACCCCGTTTAGCTTCGTCTTTATCCATAATCTCGACAAACAACAAGCTCTTTACCGCTAGCTATGCACCTGGGCTCTTCAATCAACCAACCAACCTCGTGACGTCACCAGTGCTGCATGGGCAAAATGGCAGCGCACTAGCGCAAACGTTTAGAGTAGTAAATACATTATAATTTAGTGTGTAAACATTTTATATAAAAAATTCCCCCTCAATTAAATTCCAAAATATTTAATCCCTTAGAAAACTTGTACAAACTGAAATGTTTCATGTCCACTTTAACGTCAGCTGCTGCTGCTGCTGCTGCTGCTGTAAAACTTTTGCACGCTCTGCAAAACCAGCAAGCTGATTTCTCCTGAAAAGCGGGACTTAAGGGCGTTAAGAGTGTTCTCATTCACACAGCTTAATACTGTTTTTTTTATTTAATATAATACATGAAATGTACGGAAAAATACTTATACGGGAGGATGGCATGAAAGAAGCATACTTCACACATACACTTCCAAAAAAAAGGGGGGCAGGTGCTCCAGAGGCCTCCAACACCCCCCCCTGCATGTGCCTGTGTATACGTTTCCTAAAAAACAGCATACCTTGGTAAAATCATGCACACTTTCCCAATAGTGAAAACTTTGTAATATTGTATTAGTAATATATGTAATAATACAAGTCATAATACATTGTAATAAAATGTATGTCTGTCTTTCAACAGATATTTTTGAACATTAAAAATAAAAGCAGAAAACCCCTCAAAAGGTAAGAAAAGGTTAGTCACATGTTCAGTTTTATTTGTAATGTAGAAAAGAAATGAAAGATGGGTCCACACCCACCCCTCATCCGGGGTACAACTCCCCTACGTGTTCGTTTTGATAGAGTCGCAGACAGGTGGAGTGAAGTTGAAAGCAAACCAAGTATTTATTACTGAATTCAGGAGAACCAATACATACAAGACAGTTAACAGCCGTCCCAGTAAAAGTTCTGACCCCGTCTGATCTGACTCCATGTTTTATACCCCAAATGACGTGAAACCTGCTGATGAGGCGTTGCTAACGATTAGCTCATGTTAATATGCATAATTTCACGTGTTAGTACTCAAGTTTCACGTGTCTGATTTTGCAACCACTAGTGTTTGGCCTTGACTGTGTTCTTCCAGAATGGAACATCGTGGCACTATCTATGTGAGTGTGCGTCACCCCCCTCTTTGAAGCCGCTGCAGGTTCCCCCACACACAGAAGGCCGCTTTGATCTAAAAGCCTCCTCTGTAGAAATGTAGTCTCGTACCGAGTGTACCAGTCGAGTTGATGACCGTTAGTTAGGGTCATGCAGTGAACGAAATGCTTCAAGCATGAGCTACGCAAGTCACACAATAGATTTCATATGTTATATGTTAATGTGTTAGTAACGCGTGGTTAGTCCGCCATACAATAGATCCTATGTGTTAGTAAATGCCTTATGTATCATGTGGGTTAATTTGTCATATAATAGATGTGTTAGTCACATGCCTGATCAAACAATGTTTTACTATATGTGTAAAGAATATATATTGTGGTTATTGGTTAATCTTCTATATAAATGTATATAAAGTACAATGTGAGTATTCATTAATGCATATAAAATACAAGGTTTCACACAATGATTATGTACTTATAGATACTAAGTTAAGTAATCATAACTGAAAGATATTTGTCAATACTCCCAAGGTATAATAAACAGTAATTACTAGTTAAAAGGTACTGTTGTGTACACATGCACAGTTTTGCTGAAGTAGTGCAAAAATTCTGAAGAATTTTAAAAAGGGGTCACAAGATTGTGTGAATGTGACATAACCTGAGCTTTGATACTCTTCAGCTAGCAGTCTAAATGTGTCTGTTGATTGCCATGAGCAGTAAGTGGATGAGCACTTACAGCCAAGTGTCCCAAAGACTGCAACACAAAAAATATATTTTTGCAACCCTATAATTTACCTCATACATTTGTTAATTAATTGTTGAGAATTAAATGCATGTACATTAACTTGCCATGTTTTTTATACACCTTGGACCTTTTAAGTCTAAGTTTTATGTTTAAAGGTTCCTTTTAGAACTCAGATATCACATTCAGAATCAAGCATCACAACTACTGCACGTCGTGTGTCGTTCGTAATCTGACGACTCTTGGCCTCCCTTAAAGGGAAGCCTTGGGCTAGCTTAAAATAGACTCTTAAAAATTATCTAGTCATGCATCGATGTAAAGTTCTAAATTCAAAAGAAAGAAGATAAAAACAGACGAGTGCCTCGAGTTTTAAAGAAAGGAGAAGTCGGGTCATTCTGAAGTTCTAAGTTGATCTTTTTATTGTTCTTTCAGTCAGGAAGCTCCGATCTTCTGAAAACACAGAGGAATACACACACTTTTATACAGTATTTGGGTGAACAAAGGTGGGGGCTTTAAGCACCACCTTTAGACACCTGGTATGACTCAGCATATTTCTTATCTGTCTCCCCCTCAGTTCACAGCAGCCTGGTACAGACTGGGCCTTACTGAGGAAGAGCAGACAGAGTTTTAACTGAACTCAATAAACTCGTTCATATATGGCCAAATTGTACTAATATATGAGTAATATAACATATATTGATCCCTAATATCCTAATTTAGGGTCCCACACGTGTTAACCCAAAGAAAAAAGCAAAGGTTAAGTACAAGTTTTTCAACAAAGCATTATTCATTTAAATTCATAGAAGCCTATTTTTTACTACAACTACATTATTAACAAGAAGATTGTATAATTGTTTTTTATTAAAAGTAGTTTGTGTCAGTTTATATAAGGAAATCAGTATTTATTTAGTTTAGGTGCTTGAAATTCTAAAATCAAGACCTGAACTGAAGGCCTTACAAAAGCAATCACCTACAAGAAGGGTATTTTTTTACACACTTCGTTCACAGACGTTATTTATTATTATAATATTATGTTTGTAATTATATTATGCTATATTATATTATATACTCCCACCTATAATGCAGGTCTGGACAATTTAAACAAAGTGGTGTGGTTTATTTTTGCAGTATATACCTACATTAACTTAGCTTTAGGTTTTTTTAAGTGTTTTATAGGAAATGCAAAATATTCATGATTGCAAATTTTGGAAAACTTCAGAGTGGAGATTGTTTCTTCTTTTCTAATGATTGCCACTTCTAAATGGTGTTAGAAGCTGCCAATACATAGTACTCTCTGGAGTAAATAAATATAAACCTATGAGCACCATGCCTAATGCTAGGTGAGGCCTAGGGAGGGGTATAAAACCCAGCAATGAGCTGTGAAACTGTGGACCTGTGGTCTCTGGAATGATGGAGCTCCATCCAGTACTTTGGGATGAGTTGGTGCTTTGTGGATGAGATGGGGTGGTGATCATTCAACACTTTAACTTTACAAATACTCTTCATGCTGAATGCAATCAAAGCTTTCTATGGAGAGGATGCTAGACTTATTTTAACACACTTTTTCCGTAGAAACAAAAAAATGAGCAGGTGTCCATTTTCCATGTTATGTGTTACATTGAAAAAGCATTAAGACAATGATTAATTGCTTGTTAAACATGTGTGCATATGTTTTTTTCCTATGTTCTATAATTATGAAAAATTAAATACTTTAGAAAATTCCCTTTAGTTCTGTTTTCTTTCTGTATATTTTTAAAATTGAAATTGTAAAACTACGATATACAATACTACAAAACTTATTATACTATTAAAACTTATATACAAGAATACTTCATTTAAAGATAGATTTTATGTGAAGACAAATGTAAGAATGTTTTTTTAATAATACACAGATACATACATACATACATATATACAACATACATATTACATGACAATAATGTACATTTTATGTACATGTGATTCAGGTAATTAACTCATGTAATTTTATGAGTTAATTAACTTGAGGCATGTTTGCTTCAGAATGTGAGTGAAGTCCATTCTATTGTTTAAGTTAAATTAACGCATAATAAAAAAGCAAATCTTTCAATTATTATTATATTTAAAGTAATAACCTAAAAATGCTTTCACATTTAAATATACATTAGTTAAGTATACTTAATATGTGGAGAAAAACAACACAGGAAGTGTATTTTCCAAGTTGTACCATAGCATACTGTGAAAGTTTTTTTTTTTTTGTAAAATATACTTTTTAAATAATATACTTAAAATGGTGTGATATGTAAATACACTTTTGGTTAAATGTGCTTCATGTGTGTTGTACTAAATCACACTTCAAAATGCATGTCTACAAAATATATTTTTCAAATAATACATTTCAGTTGACATAACAATTAATGGTAACACTTTATTTTAAGGAACACAAATCAGGCGCTTATTAATGTCTTATTATTTGCTTAACAAAGCCACAATTAGACATTTATAAATGATTTATTCACTACTTATTTGGCTTCATTCTGTGTAAGTGTTATTGGTGCTTAATTAGTGGTCTGTTATGTAGAAATGATTAATAATGGCTGTATTAGTTCTTAATTAGTTCAGAATAAACGGCTTGTACTCTTGGGAATAATTTGATATATCTTAATAATTCTATATATTTAGGAATAATTTAGAATATTTGGGAATAATTTGATATATTTGGAACAATTTAGTATATTTAGGAATTATTTGGTATATTTGTTTACTTTCTGGTGCTATGTAACTAATATCCCTTATGAAACATAATAAATGGCAATATATTGGAAAATATAGTGCAATATATTAAATAATAAGTTTTCATATATGGAAAAAAGGACATCTATTGTTTAATATATGACAATTTATGCATGGACCATTTATGTCTATATATTGGTAAATATAAAAACATACCACAATAATATGGAGGGTTATTTGTGACAATATTATATAAATAAATGAACAGACAAATAATTTATTAAAACGTTAAATAAATATTTTAAATGCAATTTTATTTATTAAATTGTTAATTTATTTATTAAAATATGAAAACGAAGCATAAATCATTTAATGTAATTAATTTTTCGTTAGTTGATTGTGATATTTATATTTCATTAAATGTTTAAATTAAATAATTTAATTATTTATTTATGTATTTATTTAATTATTTCATGCAGGCGCCGTTGCACAATGAAATAATTAAATCTGTCAACATTAGCCATCAAACTCAGTGGGCGGGCCTAACTCCGATCGATGCAGACCGATTGCTCCGGCCTGCAGTGATTGTTTTCCTCAGTATGGCGGCCCTCATCATGGATCTGCAGGACATTTCTCGGGAGTTGGTTAGAAATATTTTACGGCTAGCTGAGGAAATTGAATCAGGGGCTACAGCAACAGACTTGGTCACTGATCAAATACACGACTTTATAGAGGTGGTAGGGCTACTTTCTGCTCTCTCTAATCAAAATATAGACTACAGGGTAACTGCAAACTTTGAAGAAGTGCTCCAGCGCTTCTCCATCCAATCACAGCAAACTATAGCAGGCCCAGGTCGCCCAGCCTTTCACATCCCCAGCGGAATGCTGGAGCACCATGTTCTCTGTGGAATAACAGCTCCTGAAATCGCAGAGATGTATGGAGTGTCTGAGAGGACCATCAGGAGACACATGGAACGGAATGGAATAAGGTGGGTAACCAATCATTTGTTCAGTTTGAATTTTTCTATTTAAAAATAGAAAATTGGGTGTAAAACTTAATTATTTAATGTTTTCCATTTGATATATTAAATTTGGAGTTTCAAATTATCTTTCTGCTCCTCACGAGCAGATATACATGAAAAAATATATTTTTATTCAGTTTTTTTCAATTTCTGCATTTTGTAATAAACATCTGGTGGTATAATCCAACCTACTCTTTTACAAGATTAAAAAAACTGTACTGATTAAAGTTACCCTGATGTAACTACCTCTGTCAACTTTAATGTACTAAAACAATGAACTAAGAACACCAAACCTGATTATTTTATTACTCTTTATTTGTACTATCTACTGCTGTAAAAATTAACCTGTACAATTGAAAAGCAATATATTTTACATTAAGCATTTAAGATTAGATCTCCCATTCCTACCATATATGACATTGCTCAATGATTTTCTTGGCTGCAGAAAGACAGACCTCTATTCACCGCTCACTAATGAAGAGCTGGACCACATTGTAACTGATGTCACCAGAAGCCACCCAAACACGGGCTACAAGCTAGCGCATGGTCTTCTGAAAGCCAGAGGTGTACGTGTTCCAAGTAAGTGTGTAGAGAAAGATAGCCAAGGCTAAAAAAAAGGACAGCTGTGTAAAGAAGAGAGCACTGCAGTGTTTTTATGTGCTGGCCCAAAGGTCACCCAAAAGCAGTGTAAAATACTGTCCTACTAAAAAATCCAGCTCACGACCAGCTGGTCATCCAGAAAAACATAACCCATGCTAGTAAAGAGCTAGTTAGCAAGCTAGCCAACCAGCATATAGTATGTTTTCATTGTATGTCCAGCTGGTCATATAGCTGGATTTTTTAAGAGGGGTGAGATCATGTCACAAGATGCATAAAAGCTGCGATTTAAAATCAGGGTTACTTAATACACCAAATATTGCTTAGTGAACCTTTACAAAGTTAAAATGAACTTGTTTTCTTTACATTATTTGAGCTCTGAAAGCATTGCATCTTTTTCCTCATTTTTATGTTTCATATGTAATTTAGAGAAAATGCTCTAAATTCCATTTTTTTATTTTGGAGAAATGTTGTCAATAGTGTATAGAATGAGACAGTAATGTTCATTGTACTCACATGCATAACTTGTAATGGTCTCTTAATTTTTTCCTGTGTTGTGTGTGTGTGTTTTTCATCTATATTTCTTTTCAGTCTCAAGGTTGAGAGACTCTTTTCGCAGAATTGATGCAGAGGGTGTGTGCATGAGACGTCTACGGTTGCATACACTAAGACGGCGGCAGTATTCTGTGCCTGGCCCAAATTACTTATGGCACATTGACGGCCACCATAAGCTCATAAGGTATAAAGTATTAATGGCAGAAAGAATAATCTATGTGCAGATAGGGACACAAATTTGTGAGTTAAATGGCCTGTTCAAAATTGTCTCTTTCATACAGATGGAGGTTTGTGGTTCATGGAGGGGTGGATGGATTCAGTCGCTTGGTGGTTTACCTTACTGTGGCTGGCAATAACAGAGCAAGCACAGTCCTGCAGAGCTTTCTCACAGCTGTGGATGAGTATGGATTGCCATCAAGGGTAGATCGGATAAAGGTGGGGAGAATGTAGACGTTGCAGAATTTATGATCAGGAGTAGAGGTACCAACAGAAACTCCCACATCACCGGCAGAAGTGTTCATAATCAACGGTAAATATTAATTTCACTTGTCTTATGTCAGTGTTAATTGATTGTACAAGAGAAGATATATAATCTATGTTATGTCTTTCATACAGAATTGAGAGGTTGTGGAGGGATGTTTATGAGCATGCTCTAGACCTCTTCTACCAGATCTTTGTCTCTCTGGAAGACCATTCAGCACTTCACCCTGACAAAATACTCCATCTATTTGCCTTGCATTGGATCTTCCTACCATACAGAGGCATCTCAAGTCTTTCAGAGATGCTTGGAACTTCCATGGCCTTAGAACTGAAAGGGGTCAGTCACCACAACAAATCTGGAGAAGATACAGAGAGCAAATCCCCACAGAAGACTCAACCGAGGTATCTATTAATGGAAAAGCCAATATTTTAATGTAATGAAACATTGTGTTTGCATGTCAAACATTTGCTTATATTTGTTGCTGGAAAATTACTAGTTCATTAGTCTAATGTATTTCACAGGTTAATGAAGACTATGGGATTGACTGGAATGGGCCTCACACCCTTCTTGACAACACTGTATCTGTTCCAGAGATCCAGATGCTCCGTGAGCTCACTGACGATGAACTTGCTTCTTTGCCAGTTCCAGGGGGGCCTTTGGCTTGCACAATTGGCATGTACTTAGAGACTGTTCAGATTTTGTCAAGAATCATAGGAGACTGAAATAATTTGCTATAATTTATTCTTGTAGCACCTCTAGAACAACATGCATTGCATTTTCAACAACAGTTAATAAAAAGCAAAACGATAAACGTGTTTTAACAGCATGAACTTTGACATAATTCTTTGTTTTCTGGAACTAAAATAAACTACTTTGTTAAACAGCCTGATTGATTCTAAACATGGGTTAATATCTTCCTTTTGCAAGCCTAATCTTGTTGGTCCAGACTAAGGACTTATCAATTTGATCCATTAACCAAGGTCTGGCCCAAATGACCAAAGTTTGGTCCAACCTAAAGAGGTGGTCTAGGGCCAGAACAACTGGACCATGGTTGAATCTGCAGTGTGAAAAAAACAGATGTTTTGTGCTTTTGGACTAATAAGAAGAAGTTGAGACATGATATAATGCATTCAATAACAGCAGTAGAAAAAGAACTGCTGTTCTGTAATCACCCCTCCCTTTTTAGGAACAGAAATAAAAGTAATTAGAGGGGATTCTGCTACCCTCATTCTGCTGCAGGATGGGCCTGCAGTTGGATTTAGTACAACACCTGGAACGGTAACACTGCTTAACTGATAACATTCTACACATCAATCAGTGTTGAGTATAGGGTATAGGAGGACTCTGTTCACCTTGGTGATGATGATAGTGTGCAGTAAAGTTGTTTAGTGCGCTCAGTCACTAACTGCAGTGTGAAACAAAAAGTAACCGGACTAAATACAGTACACAAACAAATAACTGCGGTTTGAACTTCAGACGTACGGGTATATAAAAAAATGCCTAAGGCAGGTGTGTCCAATCTTATTTGAAAAGACTGGTGTGGCTTCAGGCTTTTATTTTAAACAGCCAGCAGCAGACTGGGTTTTATAAATAATCAATAAGTCACACTTCAAACAACTGATCACCTGAGCTTGGGATTGGTTGGAATGAAAATCTGCAGTCACATTGGTGCTTTGCAGTCATGATTCTAAGGGGAAGTTGTGTTAAACTAGTCCAAATCCAGTGTTTGTGCTATTTATGGAAGCCACAATAGCAGCCTCAAAATCTGTGTAGGTCTTAAAATGAACTGGCAGCTTCAAAGTTTCAAAGCATGTGGCGGATGTAGGAAAGGATCCTCTGGACAGCTCCACTTTGAGTTCACATGGCAGCAACTCCCACCCCACCCAGAACTTTAGCAGCTCAGCCAGTTTCCTTGGTGAAGCTAAAAGTCAACAAACAAAATTCACAGATTCATCAGAAACAACTGTAGTCCAAACATTCCATTTGCTCTACATATGCATGCATTTTCTATAAAACTGCATAATGCACCTGTGATAAGCACAACAGACTAGTTAAGGATTAACACAATCATACCTGTTTCGATGAACAGGTGCAGAAAACCAGTAATGCGACATGTGGTCTCAACTCAATCAAATTCATCATCATCATCATCATCATCATCACTGTCCCCAACAGGCCAAATTATTTTCTCAAGGAGCAGCTGAGGAGGAAAACATTCAACAAAGTTAATTGGTTGCATAAATGCAGATCACAGGACATACATAGATTTGCATAATTTTACACAGGAAATTCTCCCAGTTGGTTACAAAACAAAACATTACAAAAGTTTTACAAATGACGAAAAATACTCATGATAATCATAATACAAAACTGAGGAAAAATAAATCACCTGGGGAGTGTAGAGCATTTCACCTGTTCTGGGGAAAAGCAGTGGAACAACGTCAGGTCTAGATATCAGGAAGGGCCATACCATCACGTCTTCCAGACCCTATCTTAGCTGCTTTATTTGGCGCTTGGCCCTTCCAATGACCTATATGACATAGCCAACACAAAATAGAACTTTTCATCAGGAGAGGCATGGATAGAAATGGTCACATTTAACTGCTCACTTATTTAAAGGCCTTACAAATGATGTGGTAACAATTTGGTGTTCATATGTAATAGCTTGCCAATTTCCACCCCTCAACACTGCACGTAAAAACTCAAACAACAGTTTGTTCTGTAGCCATCTCCTATTTGTTTTTGTGACTGCTGGAAGATCCCACGACATGGATAGATTTGAGACAGTGTCCTCCTGCTCCTGAGTAAGTTCTTCAGTTTCAAGCTAAAAAGATTATTATATAAAAGTTATTACACTATAGACACAATAAAAAGTACATTCAATTTGAGAAATATATGATATGCTTAAGTGCTGTGGGCCGGATTCAACCAAACCACACATTGTGTATTTCCAAGGACTGTCCAAGAGTACTGTATTTATATAACATCACACACACTCTTTGAACACAGGTTTTAAATAACATTACATTTAGGCATATGTTTTCACATCTGTCTTGTAAACAAGCCCAGCAAGCTACCCTATAAATGTTTTGTTAAAAACAAAATAACTGCATCAATGATTACTAAGGATATTAATAAAGTAAAACAAAATGATTACTAATAAGCAGAAAGCTCTTTCATGAACCCTTCTTCATTCTGAAGTTGTGCACCATAGGCATACCACTGACCCAAGAAAATACTGACTGATTAAGTGTAAATAGAACCCAATTTGCAGGTCATATTTTAACTACATAAACTTGCATCATGTACCAGCCATAACCAAGTACAGAAACCAAAACCAAAAACCTTTATACTTAACCCTTGTATGGTGTTCATTTTGTATCAAATGAAAAAATATATACATTTAATTATTTTTAAAATCTCAAATTCATTGGCCTTGGCTAATTTTCTATGAAGAACATATACATATCAGAACACATTTTCAATCAACAAACCCACAAACACTAACGTAGTAATAAAAATATCAACACCACACAAGGGTTAAAATATGCAATTTCATGTACCATTTCTATTATGCTCCTGATGTGTAGATCGGGACAGTCTTCTGTGACAATTGTTGCAATTTCTGGGTCCCCATTGAACAACACATGGATTATAGCCGGACTTAATCCTGTCACACATGGGCCATCATGCAAGAAGGAATGAGCCAACATCCTTCCAGCAACCTGGAAGAGATTGCTTTCAATAAGGGCCTCTGATGTGGCTGGAACGAGGTGGTCAGGCTGACCCTCAAATAACAGCGTTCGACCTGTGCCACCTGTTAGTAATACAAAACAGGCATTACAGTGGTATGATTAACTCACTGACATTTATATACACGTTATGCTATTTAACATGTGGTTAATGTACAAACCGAGATTTAGACTGAATCCAAACTGAAGTTTGGATATTATTGTTGTCAGAAAATATTGCACCACTCCCTGTCCAACAGCAGCATCCCCTGCCATAAAACAAAATATTCATTAAGGAATAGAAATAAAACTTGTGCCTAACAGATTTTTGTCTGTAGCTGTCATTTAATTTTAACTCACTATATTACTAACCATCAAGGGCACATTGAAGAGGACATGCCCATTCACGTTGCTGTTTATAGAATGACAGAAGTGCACGCTCTCGGTCTTCCTCAGTGTCCCTCATATCCATCTTTAGTTTAAGTGGCTTTCCAGATGCATGTTCCATAAGTAAGCACTCCTTGAAAACTTTGGAAGCTTGAGCTGGATTTTCAATCAGCCCCCATTCTAGACACACAAAAAACATGTGCACAACACAAGACATACTATAATATCCATAAACATTATACCATGTTGAAAATCATAAACAAAATCAAAACTAGTTTGTTACAGCTTAATGGCTACTGTATCAATACAAACCACAGTCTGATGCTCTGTGCTCAAACTCTTCACTATCAGTCACAACTTCTGCACTTGCAACAGATGTCCCTTCTGACTCCGGCCTTACTGGGAAACTCTCACTGACCACATCCGGTTCCCTAACATAAGCCTCCCCATGACTTTCCTCTCCATCCCTATCTGATTCCTGAACGGATGTCCTTAAAGTAGCAAAACAAGATTTACTTATCATACTAGAAGGTAGAACAAGCCAAAACACAAATCCAAGCACAGAAATTGGTTGTGTAGCTACATACCCTATACAGATGTCCCTGTGCACTTTCATTTCTGAGAAAAGAACTCCCCTCTGACAAGTGAGGCAGGAGATGACTGGACCAGAGGCACGATGAGCACCTTCCTAATAATGTAGTGGGAAGATAAATAAAATAGCATTTTAATTTATTACTATTCATAGAATATAACAATAAAGAACAGCATTCATGTGTAAGAAGTATAAACATTATTTTTACATATGTGTAAAATTATAGCATACGGAGTCCAAAGGCAGGTCTTGTTGAAGTGGGCGTATGTAGATTGTAGCCTGCCCAATCATTGTAGCTGGATCTTTCAGATTGGCAAGTGTGTATCCAGGGTTGGGACACGGGAGCAATGTCAGACTTCGACTGCGAGTAGATCCAGCAATTTTGAGAAGCTCAAAACCACCACCTTCTCGAAGTTTTGGATATACTTCCATCAGTCTGTTTGTTACTACCATAGGATCTGTGTCATTTCCTGATTATATAAAAACACACACACACACAAACTTTTGGTGTGTACTGTGTGTGTGTATATATATATATATATATATATATATATATATAGAAAAGAAAATGAAAGGTGGGCTACCCCCACCTCTCGTCCGGGGTACAACTCCCCTGCGTGTTCGTTTGATAGAGAGAGTCAGACAGGTGGAGTGAAGTTGAAAGCAAACCAAGTATTTATTACAAAGTACTGGATCCAGGAGAACATACAAAACCAATTGTTAGCTGTCTCAGTATAAGTTCTGACCCCCCTCTGATCTGACTCCATGTTTATACCCCAAATGACGTGAAACCTGCTGATGAGGCGTTGCTAAAATCATCTCATGTTAGCATGCGTAATTTCACGTGTTAGTAATCCATTTCACATGTCTGACCGGACCATCAGTGTTTGGCCTTGACTGTATCCAGCCGGACAGTGTGGTATTGTTTCAAGAATTGACTGGGTCCATTCAGACAGTGTGATATTGTTTCAGTAAATTAGACAGTGCCGCCCTCCCTATGTGCGCGCGTCCTCCCGCTTTGGTAGGTGAAGGACTTTGCACGCACAGAGAGAAAGGCCACACTGTTCGTCCTGAAGCCTCCTTTGTATCAATTTTAGTTCATACAGAGTGCACTAGCTGATGATTGATGGTTAGTCAGAGACATGCAGATAAACAAAATGCTTCAAACATGAGCTATATAAGTTTCACAATAGTTCTCATATGTTATATGTTAATATGTTAGTGGCGCGTGGTTAGACCGCCATACAATAGACCCTATGTGTTAGTAAACGCTTTATGTATCGTGTGGGTTAATTTGTTACAATAAAGTCTGTGTTAATCACATGCCTGATCAAACAATGTTTTACTATATGAGTAAGGGATATATTGTGATTATTGGTTAATCTTTTATATAAATGCGTGTAAAATACACTGTGAGTAATAAAAATGATCAAATACAATGTGAGTATTGGTTATGCATATTGAATACAAGGTTTCACACAATGATTATGTAATTATAGATACTAAGTTAAGTAATCATAATTGAAAGATATTTGTCAATAAACCCAACGTATAATAAACAGTTACTCTTTAATTCCCGCTTTTGACGTATCAACCAGATACGTCAACACATCGTAATTCCTCCAAATATGTATATTTACATATGTTCAACACTTGATCAACATGTGAGTGAACATTTTGCTAACGGTGGGAGCGAAAACCTGTTCCGGCAGCCTTCCAACCAATTTATGACAGGAAAAATTCTCCCACAGCCCCTCTGCCGCCAGGCGGCTAATAATTCGAACTCTATCAAAGGAGGAAGTGACATCATTGCCTTAAAGTCATCCCCAAGACTGGTTGGTTTACAGCATTTCCTCCTGCTCTTCCTCACACTCCAGTATAGGTAAAATACATGGTGGTTTACAGTCTTTATTATCATTATACCCATTAGAGTAATGGTTATTATTACCTGGAGCCATATTGGAATAACTGGAGGGAGTGCTGGTTCGTTATAGTGTCCGTACTTTTACCTGTTCCACCCCGTTACCGTACCAAGCCATTATTACACAATAAATGTGTTTTCCCTCTAAGGTTCCCACTATTTAGTAAACTTGTTATCTATAGCCCTATATGTGTAAGTGTTAAGGTTACAATTCCGTTTTCTGAAGAGTCCAAGGCAACCTGTAAAGAAAAAATAATGTGTTCCCCCCCCTAATTTAGCAAATCACAGTTCATAACCCTATATGTGTAAATGTTAAAGTTGCAATGCGTGTTGTTCTTTTCTTCTTTCTTCTTGCTTCGGGGTTCTGAAGGTAGACTACCTCAGCCCCACGTACGAAGAGCTTTATTCTGGCTCTTGATGTCTGCAGTATCAGTGAATGAAAAGTATGAGTTGGTGTGTGATAAGACTATGTGTGTTCTGTAATGAGATGTGTTTAAGAGTCTCTGTATGTAGTGTACTTTGACGCAATCGAAACGTTGCTGAATGAGTTACTCCCTCACTTCCTTTCCTCAGTCACAGCCAGGCTGTGTGCTGCTGCTGCTGCGCTCTGAGAAACTCTTTTCTCCGCTGTGGCCAGGCCAGGCCCGTGCTGCGGGGGCTCTGCTGCCCCTCCTTCCTGCTGCGTGCCTTCGTCTGAGTCAGACGATTCAGCTGCTGCTCTCACCTCTCCTTCTGGCTCTGGGCTTGGTGGCTGCACACTGGCTCCAGTTGCACCATGTCGAACCCTCGCCTTTCAGTTGATCTGCGTACGTTGTTTTCTCAGTCACCTGGAAAGGCTCAATCCAGCCATGCTCGTTCCCCTTTCGTGCGTAATGGCGGAGGAGCCCTGACTTTGTGTCTGGACTGGTCCACCTTTGCACCACGTTCTCCTTCTCCCCCTGTGTAAACAGATCTGAAACGAGACTTTTGTATTCGTTATAATCATGTTTAAGGTTCTCTATTCATTTTGGAAGTCTTTTAATGGGTCCGCCGTGTCTCCTTCCTGCAAGTTAAAATACATGGTTAAAATACATTTATCACACTTAACTTGAGCTCTAATTTCCCCTTGGAAGTTAATTATTTCATATTTAAATTTAGTCTGTGCACAGATTTCAGCCCAATTTTTGTTGTTTTACCTCCTTCAGTTGTCCTGATTTTCAGTTATACTCAATCATGATCTTTACTGTCAAATGTGCGTTTAATCCCTAACATTTAGTAATTTTCAATTGTAAATTGCAACATTTAATTATCATCACCATTAATTACTTGCTTTTACCTTCCTTTTGTTCACATCCCTTACCCTTTTAGTGTAACTGCTTCCCTGTCGCACTAACTAATCTCTTATATCCAAATTAGATCTTACAAACACTTCCAATTTGCACGACCAAGTTTACCACCAGACACACACTATGTCTCATGCAAGCACACACACAAACTCAAACACTTCCACTCTCACACACACTCCCAAAACACACCTCAACTCTGCAGCCTCATTGTACAGACCATATTTTACTGCTTCACAGCACAAAACTGCTGCTTTAAACGCACCTGCTGTTAAACCTACCACTGAATGCTTCATATCTTCTTATATTGTATTGATAATACTACATAGATAATAAATAAGGAACCAACATTTGGAAATATATCTGAATCATGTTTATTATTATTGCTCCATGCAAAGTTTTAATGATCAGCTGCTCTATTCTCCCATTCATTTCCACACTGATTTATACAATATCAGGGCCCAAAGTTTTAAACTCAAACAAACTACACATAATGTGGCTTCTGTCTCAAGAAGGTTCCATATTGATGTACTGGGCTTTCTTGGGTTATTCTTGCTTGGACTTTAGAATCACCGCTTGTGGCTGTATTATTTAACCTGCCACTTTAATTTTCTGCAGTGTGCTATTTATTAAGTAATTATATTTCTGACTTTTTCAATTCCCAAGATTTTATAAAGACTTGATTTCTATATTTAGTTGATTTTATTAAGTGCTTTAAGAATTGGGATAGTGGAAAGTGATTATTTTCTCTGTATCAATCGTTCCATTACAAACAATAATATTATCAATATTAATAAACACAGATGTTATGCTTTGCTTTGTCCACGTTATTATAGCAAGTAAATCCGAACAATGCTTTACATTTACTTTTCAATATTTTCAATATGTATTTATGCATATACAATGCACAGCAGATTGCTTTTCACAGTTATCAACCCTTAAACAATTTATCAAGCCTCACACATTGTTTTTCTTGTTCAAAAAATGGCTCACATGTTGAATAGTGAAAGTTCAATTTTGTGATTTCTAAGTTTCTTATTTCTTCTTTTTAAATTAGGATTGAGTGTGTCTTAAAGTTAAGACTGTTACTATATTGCTGAAAGTAATTGCTCATCTGCATAGTGGTTGTTTTAAAACCATACTTTAAAAAGATAAACAAGCTAAAAGTTTAAAAAATGCTCTATATCTATAAAATAATGATTGGTCAAAAATTTTAGTAATAGTGGTCAGGGATGAAAAAGGTAATAGGTTTAAAAAAGATAAAAAGTATAAAATAATTATTGGGCTAATTAATGGTGGTAATAATGATCATCTATTTACATCTCCCCCTTTTTCTGAAACAGAATTTCTGTTTCAGAGAACTTAACGCAAAATTGCTACACCCTCTTACTGTCCATTGAGCTGGTCTACCCTGCCCAGGCCTCCACTGACACACACCCCATCACTTCATTCATCCACTCACTCTCCCCCTGGGCTGCGCTTCCCTTCCACGATGTTTTCTCCGTTTTCTGTTAAAATGCATGTGGTGGTCAGATCGAGACTGTGCCTGCCTTAGGTTGTCCCTGTGTAATACGTTGGGATCTTACCCGTCTTTGGCTAACCAGCCTAGCCCACTGAACCACACACAGCGTAGCAGCACTGCTTTATCAACATTCAGTGCTGTAGTGTTCCTGCAGGGCACAGTCAGGGAACGCAACCCCAGGTATGTCGTACTTTCATAAATTCACACTCTGATGTGTACCGTGAAAGCCCGTGCAAGGCACCAAGTACCCATGGTTTATTATTTGTTATTATTGTATACAGATTTTCTTTATTACCATCAGTATCACCTTTTCTCTTCCACTGAATTTAGCTTAAATTATTTGCTGTGATGACACTGCTCTGGAATAGACCCAAAAGAGTGCATGCCAATGAATAATTATTCAGATTTGGCATCTGTATCTCACAGATGTACCACAAGGTTACATTTTGGTCCAGTTTTATTTAATATATACATAAATTATAGTGCTGGCTCTGCTTCTCAGATTGCAAACTTTACCATTATGCAGATGAAACAATTTTATATTGCTTAGCTGATTTTGTTCATGCTACAGCCAGAAAATTATGCATTTGTTGTATAGGTGGCATTGTATAAGCATGAAAACTAAATTTATGCTGTTTTCCAGATCTCTTTCTAGTCTAATTTAATACTATACAGAAAGAAAGTAAAGCAAGTTCTTCATTGCAGAAAGTAAAGCATATTGAAAGCAAAATAGAAAGCTCATTTTTTTCAATACATTTGATTATGTCTCCTTATCAGAAAGATACCAAATTCCCTGTAGCTTGAAATAGATGCAACACTGCGTTTCCTAAAAAAAAAAATAATAAAAATAAAAATAAGGTCTTTCCTCACTGGTTTCTGAAATCTACTATCGCTCTTAAGATAATCAAAATATCAGCATAGACGGATATACATGAGATCATAGAGAAATTAGATATTACATCTGTCTTATATAAGTCCCATTCAGCCAGGACTGAACTGAGATCAGTCTGAATAAGAAACGAATAGTAAGATAATTGACTAAATCACCTGATAGAAAAAGCTGTGTTTGGAATGGCTCACTTATTAACTCATTCACTATTCACGATGTAGCATTCTTCTATTTATTGAACTGATTATTTAACAATCAAACAAGAAACCATGTTTATTTGTCCTGCTCTGTGGACATCTGACACAACAGTACTGCATGGCATAGTATATTTTGGGATGTCAAGCATACATCTTCTGTATAATATTATCAGTGTTGGGAAGGTTACTTTTAAAATGTAATCCCTTACAGATTACTGATTACATCACTCAAAATGTAATTTGTAACGTAATCAGTTACATTACTTCAAGTGAGTAACGTAATCTGATTACTTTGGATTACTTTAAATATTGTCATTTTTTAAGCCTGAATGAATGTAGCAACCACATATTGCATATTATTATTTTATTTTTCTTTCCAGTTAACAAATAGATAAACAAATAAAACAGCCTTTTCAATCACTCTATAAAAATACTTATGAAACCATTTCATTAAACAATTTTATGAAACACTTCTATAAATTGATGATAAAACCATTTAAAACCAAACAATGTAACAACAACTGTAAGCTGTCTATTTGCAGGTTTGCCACCAGTGTTAATTTTGACAACAAATTTTGATTTACTCTTAGTTATAGTCTTGTGACGAAAATAGCATTTAGTTTTAGTCACAATTTAGTCATCTGAAATGTTTTTAGTTTTAGTCGACTTAATGTCATAAGAATATAGTCTACTAAAATTACAGTAAATTTAGTCGACTAAAATGTAAAGGGTGTAAATGTAAATGAAGTTTCCTTGAATTCTAACTCTACACGTATACGAAATGAAACGTTTAATAACCACTTGAGTAATATTGTTAATGTTTGAAAGTGAAATATATTTATATATGATTTAATGTATATTATTATTATTATTATTGTAGGTGTGTGACTACACATATGTTACATTTAAAATTTTGCTCTAGAAATCAGGTCATAAAACATCTGAATAGTTAAATTAAAGTTTAAACAGAGCTGTAGATGCAAAAACAACTTTTAAAGGATCTAGTTTTATCTCCAGCACATCTACTGGAGCTACAGTCTATAAATGAGATCAAAACAAACATTCACACACTGTCCTGTAGAGATGCTCTCAGGATGTACTGGGAGACGTCATGAGTTAAAGTGAGAAACTGATGAGAAAGTGCTGTAAGGAACTTTACACAGACTTTTGGGTTCATAGATTCACTTATTTTATTGTTTTATTTTCGTTGTATTATTGAGTTCCTTTCTGACCTGCTGCTGCTTTAACACTAGCTATATCTTTCCCACTGTGAGACTAAACAGATGATCAGGGGTGGGTTTCCCGAAAACGATCAACCTTAGCGAATAACGAACGAACTAACGAATGACGTGAGTAAAGAACGAGACAGTTCTGCGAGTGTTTCCCAAAGAGCTTCGCAACGTGAAAATTAACGAACAAGGTTAAAGAACGTCTTTGTTGACTCCTCCCCCGACACAGAGCGCTCAATCGATCCACAAATATCGATTCAACACTGCCAATATGCAGTATTTATTCACTATTAGACCATAAAAACGTAGAACTGTGTTGTAATCATCAACATTATACATATTCTGAAATTTAAATTACAAAAGGATGTACTTTGGCATTAATAAAATACTCCTAAAGATACATATGACTAAATAAATAATAAAAAATCTAATCTATTTTAAAACATTAAACTTTTCTTACTTTTTTAAAATTATTATAGTTAATATATATTATATTAATAGATATTATACTAATATTATTAATAGTAATATTGATAGTAATATTAATGTATTATTATTATTATTATTATTATTATTATGAATAATTATATAAAAATAATATAAAATATATAAAAAATAAATTATATAAAAATAATATAATAATACTTATACGTATGTACCTGTTTTTTTTAAACCAGCCAAAATATGTTTTATATACACTCTATGAGGCTCCTGCTCATCCTAAATCACTCAGTTGAGTTTAGGTCAGGGGATTGTGAAGGCCATGCACCTTTTTGTTTACTAGACAATTCCATATGCGTCAATTAATCGTTTTCATGGTTTTAATATTAATCGCCAATGTAAAAAAATAAAAAATAAAATAATTAAATGAGACGTGTCCAACTTTTGACTGGTACTTATATATTTGCGAGTTGACACACCCCAGAGTTTGCCCAGATGAACGGCCACAATGTTGGTTAGAATCACCTGAATAAGGAATATTATTAAATATTACCTGCACATTCACCGATACCCTTTACAATACGTATAGGTGGGATTAAAGACACCGCAGGCGTCCCCTGCACCGGACCTACTTTGCAGCTTTGCTTAAACTGTGAGCATCATCTGCAGGAATTCACTGATTGCATTTCTGCATTAATGTCAAGAACTCTAGCATCGCTAATCTGGATTTTAATGATTTATTCGTGGGTTTGATTGGTCAATTCCAATATGCCCAGTTATACTACAAGCCACAGACAGTTGGCATTATAATATAATATAACATAACATAATATAACATAATATAATAATATTGATAATTATATAATAATATAATTGATTATAATTAATAGTAATATAATATAATTGTTCAACCACGGAAATAATATTTTTTCTTCTTCAAAATTGGCGGTCCCTGGTGTTTAAGGTGCTGAACTGCAAGTCGAGATCCCCTAAAGAAGCTCTTTAAGAATAACGACTGGGTCAGAGCACTCGTTAATCTGCGAGCGAGTTTACGTAGTACTTTAGTTACGCATGGGTTTGGGAAACACTCTTTAATTAACGATCAATCTTAAGTACGAGTTAACGAAGTTCTTAGCGTTACGAAGCTTTCGGGAAACCCACCCCTGATCTTAATGAGTGAGTTCTGTATCAGTTCTGTGTTTTAGTGCACTGCCGAGTTAAACACCCCATCAGCTCATGAAATAACATCAGCATTAAAATGCGGATCTCTGCATGGAGATCTGTGTGACTGGTCTGCAGAAGCTGAAAGATTAGTGGTGTTTTTACCGGAGATGGAGTCTCTGTTTACACATTATCTTGTTTTTCGCGACGTCAAAGGAGAAATATATCGACTCTCCCCTCTCTCTCTTCCTGCTGAACACTGTCGAGTTAACTTCCAGTCGAGCTCCGTAACGACAGGTTAATTCCCGGGTTTGTAACTGAGCGCGCGGCGCCTCCGCTAAAGTAGCAGTGATTGGATCTCTTCCTAACTGGTCCCTACCTTTCACAGAACTAAATCAGTCTGATTGGATTTCGTCCCTGCCAAACATTTTCGTCTCGTTTTTATTCGTTGACCAAAATGTCAGTTAATTTCGTCTCGTTGTGTGTGCGTAGCCGCTGTCTGCCCCTCCTCTCTGTGTGTGTGTGTGCAGCGAGACGGGAGGAGGGGCAGACAGTTCCCTGTCATATCAGAGCGATTTCACCCCAAAATGTTATTTGCGTTTTGTCGGTGTTGGATTGGAAGAGCAAAAATAGGAAAGTACCGCAATGTAACCCTTTTATTTTAGCAGAGTAACTGTAATCTGATTACGTAACGCCGTTACATGTAATTCGTTACTTCCCAACAGTGAATATTATTATATATATACATATTATATACATATAATGTAATTAATAGTGAAACTATATGGGGGAAAAAGTGTACTGCTGAGTTTCGACAAAGCATTGTAAAAATGGCCAATCCAAATTGCTTAGTATTTCTGCAATAGGAAACGATTCCGACACAGCCACACACCTTCATTATTTTCATTATTAGATTTGCTTATAGAATATAGAGTTAGACATATGTCACTATTTGATTGGGGCCCCCAAGATAAAGTCCAATACCCAAAATTAAGCTAATTATTTTCCTCAATTCTGACTCCCCCTTTTCTTTTTTTTTTTTCTTTTTTATTCGTTTTGCTAACCAACCCCATAATCCCTTTATTAAATTCTGTAAATTCTCTAATTATCTATCCAGCCACACACCTCTCTGACATTATTCAACATCTTAATTATTTATATTAACACTTCCCCAACCTTGCTTACATTAAAGTACACTGTACTCATGATTGGGTATTCACATTGTCATATTTTCATTTTAGAACTGTCTTATAACGTAAGCATATGTATATCATATTATATTTCTATTTCACATTAGTCACTGTCATAATAGATGTCATTGCACTTTACTCTGTTAATTATTTAATTATTTATGACCATTAGTAACATCTACTGCACTGCTCCATTCACAGATAGATCCTTACCTAGTATAGTTAGGTTTTTTATATCCTTATATTTTCTTATATATATATATATATATATATATATATATATATATATATATATATCTACCCATATAAAAGCCTTTTCCCCCTGTTCACCTCTGTCCCCCATTTTCACTGTGTATTACTCTATTTCCCTACTGAACTTATGTTCTATTTTCTATGATGTCTCACAAGCGTTAATTCAGTCTAAAACCAATAGGCTGGACCAACTCCACCTACTTCACCTTGGACTCCTCCCCTGCAGTGGGACTCATCCATTCCTATTTTGTTGTCACTCACGACTTCGTACACTCAACCAATCACACCGCTCACAGGAGCCCCGCTCACACACAGTTTCACACACACTCCAACACATACGCACACACTTCTGTTTCACGCACACTGTCTAATTCGCTGTCATACACTTTCTCACTCACTGCCACACACACATTCTTTCTCTCCGCCACACAAGAAACAAATTTTCTGTTTCTCTCACAGGAAAACTGGACATGCACACTTTCACACTCACAGGCACACTTTTAATCCCTGTAACAGACACTCGTAGACCCTTTTCTTTTTCTCTCTGTCAGTCGCACATACACAATCACAAAGTCAGACACACTCAGTCCCTGGAATAAGCACACATACACACGCATACTCTCTCACACTTATTGGCCACAGACTCACTTCCCTCAAACTTATAGTTTATACTGCTATGTATACCCCTTTTCATTTGTTTTCTTTTACTTTTAAGCTACTCATTTATTTTAAACTAACACTCACACGCTAATGAAGGCTTTCCATATGGTCCCAGTCACGCTTCTTAAAGCCCGCAACTTTCAACATGAAACGCCCAATATATTAACCCGATCTTTTGTCAATTATTTCTATCTGTATTAATACGTAGTAGGTACAGCGTCTACTATTTTTTTACCACATTTCTTGAGCAGGAACAGCATCTGCTTCCTTTTTAACAAACTAGAAACAGTTGAGTAGGAACAGCATCTACTCCTTTTTAACCAAATTATAAAAGACTTTGAGTAGGAACAGCATCTACTCTTTTTTAACAAAATTATAAAAGACTTTGGGTAGGAACAGCATCTACTCTTTTTTAACAAAATTATATAACACTTGAGTAGGAACAGCATCTACTCTTTTTTAACAAAATTATAAAAGACTTTGAGTAGGAACAGCATCTACTCTTTTTTAACAAAATTATAAAAGACTTGAGTAGGAACAGCATCTACTCTTTCGAATTAAAAATAGAGAAGTAGGGACAGCGACTACCCGAGCAGGTACAGCATCTGCTCTTTTTAACCGAATTAAAATAGAGGTGAGTAGGTACAGCGTCTACTCTTGCAGGTACAGCATCTGCGCTTTTGTTTACGAGCGGATCAATCTCGAGGTGAGCCTTACACCTGGCCTTTATCCGAACTTCTCGTCAGAAGCCGGGGGGACACGCCAGCTTCCAATCCTTAAAACCAGTAGGTACAGCGTCTACCGTTTAACACCCTGGAATAGGAATAGCTTCTATTCTCATTTAAAACCCTGGAGTAGGTATAGCTTCTACTCTCATTTAAATAGCTTGGTATGCTCCCTGCTCCCCTCCGGACAGCAGCCAGACCGCCACTCCACTCAAATTTGAAATAGCCAATATGCAGACTTTGATTAAACCGGCTCTGCTTACCTGATTTTTTAAGTTCGGCCGTGAGTGGATCAGTGCCCGATGCTGTCCTTCGTCAGACTCGTTCAGAGGTCGGGGTCACCAAATTGTTGTAGAAAAGAAAATGAAAGGTGGGCTACCCCACCTCTCGTCCGGGGTACAACTCCCCTGCGTGTTCGTTTGATAGAGAGAGTCAGACAGGTGGAGTGAAGTTGAAAGCAAACCAAGTATTTATTACAAAGTACTGGATCCAGGAGAACATACAAAACCAATTGTTAGCTGTCTCAGTATAAGTTCTGACCCCCCTCTGATCTGACTCCATGTTTATACCCCAAATGACGTGAAACCTGCTGATGAGGCGTTGCTAAAATCATCTCATGTTAGCATGCGTAATTTCACGTGTTAGTAATCCATTTCACATGTCTGACCGGACCATCAGTGTTTGGCCTTGACTGTATCCAGCCGGACAGTGTGGTATTGTTTCAAGAATTGACTGGGTCCATTCAGACAGTGTGATATTGTTTCAGTAAATTAGACAGTGCCGCCCTCCCTATGTGCGCGCGTCCTCCCGCTTTGGTAGGTGAAGGACTTTGCACGCACAGAGAGAAAGGCCACACTGTTCGTCCTGAAGCCTCCTTTGTATCAATTTTAGTTCATACAGAGTGCACTAGCTGATGATTGATGGTTAGTCAGAGACATGCAGATAAACAAAATGCTTCAAACATGAGCTATATAAGTTTCACAATAGTTCTCATATGTTATATGTTAATATGTTAGTGGCGCGTGGTTAGACCGCCATACAATAGACCCTATGTGTTTGTAAACGCTTTATGTATCGTGTGGGTTAATTTGTTACAATAAAGTCTGTGTTAGTCACATGCCTGATCAAACAATGTTTTACTATATGTGTAAGGGATATATTGTGTTTATTGGTTAATCTTTTATATAAATGCGTGTAAAATACACTGTGAGTAATAAAAATGATCAAATACAATGTGAGTATTGGTTATGCATATAGAATACAAGGTTTCACACAATGATTATGTAATTATAGATACTAAGTTAAGTAATCATAATTGAAAGATATTTGTCAAAAAACCCAACGTATACTAAACAGTTACTCTTTAATATATATATATATATATATATATATATATATATATATATATATATATATATATATATATATATATATATTGTAGATTCTTACTGAAGCATCAAAACTATGAATGAACACATGTGGAGTTTTGTACTTAACAAAAAAGGTGAAATAACTAAAAAAAAAATAAATATATATATATATATATATATATATATATATATATATATATATATATATATATATATATATATTTTCTAGTTTTTTCAAAATAGCCACCCTTTGCTCTGATTACTGCTTTGCACACTCTTGGCATCATTCTCTCAATGAGCTTCAAGAGGTGCTCACCTGAAATGGTCTTGAAGGAGTTCCCAGAAGTGTTTAGCACTTGTTGCTCCTTTGCCTTCACTCTATGCCCAAACCATCTCAATTGGGTTCAGGTCCAGTGACTGTGGAGGTCAGGTCATCTGCCGAAGCACTCCATCACTCTCCTTCTTGGTCAAATAGCCCTTACACAGCTGGTTCAGTGTACCTTCAATTTTGATCTAAGCTGCTCAGATTAACTTGTCCTGAGAAGCAGAGGTGACTCTTGGGCTTCCTTTCCTGGGTCGGTTCTCATGTGTGCCAGTTTTGATTTAGCACTTGATGGTTTTTGTGACTCCACTTGGGGACACTTTTAAAGTTTTTGCAATTTTCTGGTCTGACTGACCTTCATTTCTTAAAGTAATGATGGCCACTTGTTTTTCTTTAGTTAGCTGTTTGGTTCTTGCCATAATGTGAATTTTAACAGTTGTCCAATAGGACTGTCAGCTGTGTAGTAACCTGACTTCTGCACAACACAACTGATGGTCCCAACCCCATTGATAAAGCAAGAAATTCCACTAATTAACCCAGATAAGGCACAACTGAAAACAATTTCAGGTGACTACCTCTTGAAGCTCATTGAGAGAATGCCAAGAGTGTGCAAAGCAGTAATCAGAGCAAAGGGTGGCTATTTTGAAGAAACTATTTTCAGTTATTTCACCTTTTTTTGTTAAGCACAAAACTCCACGTGTTCATTCATAGTTTTGATGCCTTCATTGAGAATCTACAATATATATATATATATATATATATATATATATATATATATATATATATATATATATATATATATATATATATTATGGCAAGCCAAACAGGAAATATATAATAAAAGCTGATATATATATAATGAAAGTCGATATATATATAATGAACTCTGATATATATATAATGAAAGCCGATATATATATAATGAAAGCGATATATATAATGAAAGCCGATATATATATAATGAAAGCAATATATATGTAATGAAAGCGATATATATATAATGAAAGTGATATATATATAATGAAAGTGATATATATATATAATGAACTCTGATATATATATAATGAACGCTGATATATATATAATAAAAGCGATATATATATAATGAACTCTGATATATATATAATGAAAGTGATATATATATAATGAAAGTGATATATATATATATATAATGAAAGCTGATATATATATAATAAAAGCTGATATATATATAATGAAAGCTGTTAAGACCCTTTAAGAGGTAAACGGGTGGTCCGCACAGTCAGCCTGAGAGACTGAAGGTGGCGTTGTGGTTCAGCCGGCCGCAGCTCCTCGCGCAGGGGAGGCCGACCACCGGCAGGCAGCGCGGCTCATTCTTTCCACGGAGGTGCAGCGCGACCGGCCTCGGACTGGCTTTAAAGTGTCAGGGGGCGAAGGTGGCAAAAAAGCTCCGGCCCGCGAGCTGCTTTACCAGCGTTCATTATATATATATCAGCTTTCATCATATATATATCAGCTTTCATTATATATATATATCAGAGTTCATTATATATATATCACTTTCATTATATATATATATATATCACTTTCATTATATATAAATCACTTTCATTATATATATATATATATCAGAGTTCATTATATATATATCGCTTTCATTATATATATATCACTTTCATTATATATATATATCAGAGTTTATTATATATATATATATATATATATATATCAGAGTTTATTATATATCAGCGTTCATTACATATATATCAGCTTTCAATATATATATATAAATATATATATAAATATATATATATATATATATATATATCAGAGTTCATTATATATATATCAGAGTTCATTATATATATATCGCTTTCATTATATATATATCACTTTCATTATATATATATATCAGAGTTTATTATATATATATATATATATATATATCAGAGTTTATTATATATCAGCGTTCATTACATATATATCAGCTTTCAATATATATATATATATAAATATATATATAAATATATATATATATATATATATATATCAGAGTTCATTATATATATATCAGCTTTCATTATATATATATCAGAGTTCATTATATATATATATATATATATATATATATATATATATATCAGTGTTATCCTTACTTCCTTTTCCTGATGATTTAATTTCCTGTTCCTATTTTTCCCCCCAAGCAAGCTGCTGCTGTTAAAAAAACGTATGGAGTGTTATTTGTAACATTATCATATAAATAAATGAATAAAGAAATAATTGCTTAAAATGTTAAATAAATATGTAAAATGAGAAGGTAATAGGGAAATAGGGAAATATAGGGATTTGGGAAACTAATTATTAATTATTTTTTCCGTATATATATATAGGGAAATATAGGGATTTGGGAAACTAATTATTAATTATTTTTTCCGTATATATATATATATATATATATATATATATATATATATATATATATATATATATATATAGGGAAATATAGGGATTTGGGAAACTAATTATTAATTATTTTTTCCGTATATATATAGGGAAAATATAGGGATTTGGGAAACTAATTATTAATTATTTTTTAATTAATTAAATCTCATTTTAAATATTTATTTAACATTTTAAGCAATTATTTCTTTATTCATTTATTTATATGATATTGTAACAAATAACACTCCATAAGTTTTTTTAACAACAGCTAGCTTGGGGGGAAAAATAGGAACAGGAAATTAAATCATCAGGAAAAGGAAGTAAGGATAACACTGATATATATATAATGAACTCTGATATATATATATAATAAACTCTGATATATATATATATAATGAAAGCTGATATATATATAATGAACGCTGATATATATATAATAAACTCTGATATATATATAATAAACTCTGATATATATATATAATGAAAGTGATATATATATATATATATATATATATATATATATATATATATATATATATATATATAATGAAAGTGATATAATGAAAGCGATATATATATATAATGAACTCTGATATATATATAATGAAAGCTGATATATATATAATGAATGCTGGTAGACTGTCCCCGGCTCGGGGAAAGCAGCTCGCGGGCCGGAGCTTTTTTGCCACCTTCGCCTCCTGACACTTTAAAGCCAGTCCGAGGCCGGTCGCGCTGCACCTCCGTGGAAAGAATGAGCCGCGCTGCCTGCCGGTGGTCGGCCTCCCCTACGCGAGGAGCTGCGGCCGGCTGAACCACAACGCCACCTTCAGTCTCTCAGGCTGACTGTGCGGACCACCCGTTTACCTCTTAAAGGGTCTTAACAGCTTTCATTATATATATATCAGCTTTTATTATATATATATATATATATATATATATATATATATATATATATATATATATATATATCAGCTTTCATTATATATATATCAGCTTTCATTATATATATATATATATATATATATATATCAGCTTTCATTATATATATATCAGCTTTTATTATATATATATATCAGCTTTCATTATATATATATCAGAGTTCATTATATATATATCGGCTTTCATTATATATATCGCTTTTATTATATATATATCAGAGTTCATTATATATATATATATACATCGCTTTCATTATATATATATCGCTTTCATTATATATATATCACTTTCATTATATATATATCGCTTTCATTATATATATATCACCTTTCATTATATATATATCAGAGTTCATTATATATATATCAGAGTTCACTATATATATATCGGCTTTCATTATATATATATCAGCTTTCATTATATATATATCAGAGTTCATTATATATATATCGGCTTTCATTATATATATATCGCTTTCATTATATATATATATCGGCTTTTATTATATATATATCGGCTTTCCTTATATATATATCGCTTTCATTATATATATATCGGCTTTCATTATATACATATCGCTTTCATTATATATATATATATATATCGGCTTTCATTGTATATATATCGGCTTTCATTATATATATATATCGGCTTTCATTATATATATATCGCTTTCATTATATATATATATCAGAGTTTATTATATATATATCGACTTTCATTATATATATATATCAGCTTTTATTATATATTTCCTGTTTGGCTTGCCATAATATATATATATATATATATATATATATATATATATATATATATATATATATATATATATATATATATATACATTCATTTGAGAGTTGGGTTATGCAAATACATTAATATTGAGAGACTGGCACAGAAACGTTGATAAATTTACAGGTTGGCAAGTTATTTCGAGAACAGTTGCTGAAACACAAGTGAACAAAAGCAAATTACAACTGATGTGATTAAACTAACCTGAGAATGATATTTTTTTCTCTCCAAGTCCTGAGGCTGCAACTTGGAACTGTATCAGCCTTGTAACCATCTAAGCAACAGAAGGTGTGCGTGTAGTAACTGCATCGAATTGCAGCGCTCTGCAATTGACGTCTAACATATCTTCTAGGTGTAGTGTTATTGCTGTATGGAGCAAAGAGCCTCGCCACCTCGGCTGTAATAGAGAGAAACAAAAATGTCTGAACACAAAGAAAAAACTGAAAATGTTGTCTTGTAGCAAGGCAACAAAGCCGCAGTTTCTTATTTTCATGCTACTGCTTCTGAAAATTATCAGAAAATAAGGTGTTAAAAAAAAAAGTGTCCACCTTAACATCCCATTACAAGACACACAGGTCCAGTATCTAAAATAGCTCTAACCAGTATAGTAACTGGTATACTAATAACTATAGCGACATGTTTGTCTGTCCTACCCAGCTACAGACCTGAAACAGGTTGTCTGTGTGATGAGGTGGAAGTGGAGGTTGAAGGCTGCTCCTGGGTGTTAAGAGCTTCAGGAGTGTTTCTTAACGCTTCTTCAATTAAACCTGCAGCTTCTCTTAACAGCTCTGGGCAGCTTTTTGCCATTTTTATCTCTGAATCAGCGAACACATCACAAACTCCGGGATCAGAAAAGGTTGAAGCCGAGTTAGAGCGGTTCGCCAGCATCTGCTATCGCTCCATCATGACTTACTGTGCAATCTAACCAATCGGTCTGCATCGACCGGAGTTAGGCCCGCCCACTGAGTTTGATGGCTAATGTTGACAGATTTAATTATTTCATTGTGCACCGGCGCCTGCATGAAATAATTTAATAAATACATAAATAAATAATTAAATTATTTAATTTAAACATTTAATGAAATATAAATATCACAATCAACTAACGAAAAATTAATTACATTAAATCATTTATGCTTCGTTTTCATATTTTAATAAATAAATTAACAATTTAATAAATTAAATTGCATTTAAAATATTTATTTAACGTTTTAATCAATTATTTGTCTGTTCATTTATTTATATAATATTGTCACAAATAACCCTCCATAAGACCTAGCCCAAAATCTTATATTTAGGTGTATTACACTTATACAGTCTATTAATTTTACTTTGTGATTTATCATTAATTTTGTGTATAAGGGCATACAAATATTATTATATTATATTTTTATTATATTGCTAATAATGTATTACATTTTTAAAATCATTTTAAATAATTGCAAGAAAAAAAGCATTAGCTATGGTCAGTGTGAGTGAATCACCACATACAACAGTTCCTGTAAATGTGCTGTGTCTCAGTTGTAACCTGCTGAAAATTCCCTCCCTCTCCTTAAATCATAATTGTTACATTTTCAGTTTGAAGATTGAGCAAAAATGTACCGGTGGTTTTCAGACAAGCCAAATTTGGCAGGATAACCGCGAACCTGGCAACTCTGGGGAAAAGCGTTCTATCAGCAGTTACAGCGCGATAGGGCGGGACTATGCTTTGGATGATGTTCGGAGAAAAGACGCTAAAATTGGCTCTCAGATTGAATGAACTGAATGAATATACAGTTTCTTGGACGGAGGGACCAATGCAGTGAGCACTGTGTCAACCAGCTGGATAACTGACTCTGACCCAACAGAAACCTCCCCGCAGTCCTTCTAAAGTTATCTGGCAAGGTGAGATCTTAATTTAAACAGTAGCTCATCATAACACAGTTTTTAAAGCAGTTTAAAAATTATAGTGAGGTGTACATTCTTGCTAAACTGCTTAGTCAACACAATTTAAATTATGAGTTATAAATAGCTACCTTAGCTATAGTTTAACTAGCTAACCTAGCTTTAAGTTAACTAGCTACTTTATCTTTAGTTTAACTGGCCAACCTAGCTACCAGCTAACCTAGCTTTAAGTTAACTAGTTACCTTTGCTTTAATTTAACTAGTCAGCCTAGCTTTAATGTAACTAGCTAGCTTAGCTTTATTTTAACTAGCTAAACTAACTTTAACTTAACTAGCTAACCTAGCTTTAATTTAACTAGCTAAGCAAGCTTTAATTAAACAAGCTTACCAATCTTTAATTTAACTAGCTAACCTAACTTTAATTTAACTAGCTACCTTTGCTTTAATTGAACTAGCTAACCTAGATTTAAGTTATAATTTATAGCTAGCTAACCTAGCATTCATTTATAAGTTATAATTAGCTAACCTATCTTTAATTTATGTTATAACTAGTTAACCTATGTTTAATTTTGGATTTATTACTAGCTAAACTAGCATTCATTTCTAAGTTATAATTAGCTAACCTATCTTTAATTTATGTTATAACTAGTTAACCTATCTTTAATTTTGGATTTATTACTAGCTAACATAGCTTTAATTTATAAGTTATAACTAGCTAACTTAGCTTTATTTTAACTAGCTACTTTATCTTTAGTTTAACTAGCCAACCTAGCTACCAGCTAACCTAGCTTTAAGTTAACTAGCTACCTTTGCTTTAATTTAACTAGCCAGCCTAGCTTTAATGTAACTGGCTAGCTTAGCTTTAAGTTAACTAGCTACCTTTGCTTTAATTTAACTAGCCAGCCTAGCTTTAATGTAACTGGCTAGCTTAGCTTTAAGTTAACTAGCTACCTTTGCTTTAATTTAACTAGCCAGCCTAGCTTTAAAGTAACTGGCTAGCTTAGCTTTAAGTTAACTAGCTACCTTTGCTTTAATTTAACTAGCCAGCCTAGCTTTAATGTAACTAGCTAGCTTAGCTTTATTTTAACTAGCCAGCCTAGCTTTAATGTAACTAGCTAGCTTAGCTTTATTTTAACTAACCAGCCTAGCTTTACTTTAACTAGCTAGCTTAGCTTTATTTTAACTAGCCAGCCTAGCTTTAATTTAACTAGCTAGCTTAGCTTTATTTTAAGTAACCAGCCTAGCTTTAATTTAACTAGCTAGCTTAGCATTATTTTAACTAACCAGCCTAGCTTTAATTTAACTAGCTAACTTAGCTTTATTTGAACCAGCCAGCCTAGCTTTAATGTAACTAGCTAGCTTGGCTTTATTTTAACTAGCCAGCCTAACTAACTAACCAAGCTTTATTTTAACTAACTAACCAAGCTTTAATTTAACTAGCTAACCTAGCTTTAATTTAACTAGCTAACCTAACTTTAATTGAACTAGCTAACCTAACTTTAATTTAACTAGCTACCTTTGCTTTAATTGAACTAGCTAACCTAGTTTTAAGTTATAATTTATAGCTAGTGAAGAGTAACTGTATATTTTACCTTGAGTGTATTGACAAATATCTTTCAATTATGATTACTTATCTTAGTATCTATATTTACATAATCATTGTGTGAAACCTTGTATTCTATATGCATAACCAATACTCACATTGTATTTGATCATTTGTATTACTCACAGTGTATTTTACACGCATTTATATAGAAGATTAACCAATACTCACAATATATATTATTTACACATATAGATAAACATTATATGACAAATTAACCCACATGATACATTTACTAACACATAGGATTTATTATATGGCGGACTAACCAAGCGTTACTAACACATTAACATATAACATATGAGATGTAGCTCAGGCTTGAAGTATTTTGTTTACTGCATGACCCTAACTAACGGTCATCAACTCGACAGAGAAGGCTTTTAGATCAAAGCGGCCTTCTGTGTGTGGGGGAACCTGCAGCGGCTTCAAAGCGGGGGGTGACGCACACACACAGATAGTGCCACGATGTTCCATTCTGGAAGAACACAGTCAAGGCCAAACACTAGTGGTCCAGTCAGACACGTGAAACTTGAGTACTAACACGTGAAATTATGCATGCTAACATGAGATGATTTTAGCAACGCCTCATCAACAGGTTTCACGTCATTTGGGGTATAAAACATGGAGTCAGATCAGAGGAGGGTCAGAACTTATGCTGGGACGGCTGTTAGACGGTCTTTTCATGTGTGGGTTCTCCTGAATATTCAGCACTTTGTAATAAATACTTGGTTTGCTTTCAACTTCACTCCACCTGTCTGACTCTCTCTATCAAACGAACACGCAGGGGAGTTGTACCCCGGACGAGAGGTGGGGGTAGCCCACCTTTCATTTTCTTTTCTACAACAATTTGGTGACCCCGACCTCTGAACGAGTCTGACGAAGGACAGCATCCGGCACTGATCCACTCACGGCCGAACTTAAAAAATCAGGTAAGCAGAGCCGGTTTAATCAAAGTCTGCATATTGGCTGTTTCAAATTTGAGTGGAGCGGCTGTCGGGCTGCTGTCCGGAGGGGAGCTGGCAGCATACCAAGCTATTTAATTGAGAGTAGAAGTTGTCCCTACTCCAGAGTTGTAAATGAGAATAGAAGCTGTTCCTATTCCAGGGTGTTAAACGGTAGACGCTGTACCTACTGATTTTAAGGATTGGACGCTGGCGTGTCCCCCCGGCTTCTGACGAGAAGTTCGGATAAAGGCCAGGTGTAAGGCTCACCTCGACATTGATCCGCTCGTAAAAAGCCAGAGTAGACGCTGTACCTACTCACCTCTATTTTAATTCGGTTAAAAGAGCAGAAGTTGTGCCTGCTCGGGTAGACGTTGTCCCTACCTCTCTATTTTAATTCAGAAGAGTAGACGCTGTACCTACTCACCTCTATTTTAATTCGGTTAAAAAGAGCAGAAGTTGTGCCTGCTCGGGTAGACGCTGTCCCTACTTCTCTATTTTAATTCGGAAGAGTAGACGCTGTTCCTACTCAGGTCTTTTATAATTTTGTTAAAAAGAGTAGATGCTGTTCCTACTCAAGTGTTATATAATTTTGTTAAAAAGAGTAGATGCTGTTCCTACTCAAAGTCTTTTATAATTTTGTTAAAAAAGAGTAGATGCTGTTCCTGCTCAAGTGTTATATAATTTTGTTAAAAAAGAGTAGATGCTGTTCCTACTCAAGTGTTATATAATTTTGTTAAAAAGGGTAGATGCTGTTCCTACTCAAAGTCTTTTATAATTTTGTTAAAAAAGAGTAGATGCTGTTCCTACTCAAGTGTTATATAATTTTGTTAAAAAAGAGTAGATGCTGTTCCTACTCAAGTGTTATATAATTTTGTTAAAAAGGGTAGATGCTGTTCCTACTCAAAGTCTTTTATAATTTTGTTAAAAAGGAAGCAGATGCTGTTCCTGCTCAAGAAATTTGGTGAAAAATTAGTAGACGCTGTACCTACTACGTATTAATACAGATAGAAATAATTGACAAAAGATCGGGTTAATATATTGAGCGTTTCATGTTGAAAGTTGCGGGCTTTAAGAAGCGTGACTGGGACCATATGGAAAGCCTTCATTAGCGCGCGAGTGTTAGTTTAAAATAAATGAGTAGCTTAAAAGTGTGAACGGGGGTCCTTAGGTATAATCGAAGGCGGACCGGGAGCGGTATCTCGCGGGTGGGCGGCGACCCACTGCTTGTGTGCATGGCTTATTCGTGTCTTATCTGGGGTAAAAGAAAACAAATAAAAAGGGGTATACATGGCAGTATAAATTATAAGTTTGAGGGAAGTGAGTCTGTGGCCAATAAGTGTGAGAGAGTATGCGTGTGTATGTGTGCTTCTTCCAGGGACTGAGTGTGTCTGACTTTGTGATTGTGTATGTGCGACTGACAGAGAGAAAAAGAAAAGGGTCTACGAGTGTCTGTTACAGGGATTAAAAGTGTACCTGTGAGTGTGAAAGTGTGCGTGTCCAGTTTTCCTGTGAGAGAAACAGAAAATGTGTATCTTGTGTGGCGGAGAGAAAGAATGTGTGTGTGGCAGTGAGTGAGAAAGTGTATGACAGCGAATTAGAGAGTGTGTGTAAGACAGAGTGCGTGAAACAGAAGTGTGTGCGTATGTGTTGGAGTGTTTGTGAAACTGTGTGTGAGCGGGGCTCCTGTGAGCAGTGTGATTGGTTGAGTGTACGAAATCTTGTGTGACAACGAAATAGGAATGGATGAGTCCCACTGCAGGGGAGGAGTCCAAGGTGAAGTAGGTGGAGTTGGTCCAGCCTATTGGTTTTAGACTGAGAGGTTGTTAACGCTTGTGAGACATCATAGAAAATAGAACATAAGTTCAGTAGGGAAATAGAGTAATACACAGTTAAAATGGGGGACAGAGGTGAACAGGGGGAAAAGGCTTTTGTATGGGTAGATAGATAGATATATATATAAGACAATATAAGGATATAAAAGACCTAACTATACAAGGTAAAGATCTATCTGTAAACGGAGCAGTGTAGATATTACTAAAGGTCATAAATAATTAAATAAATAAAAGTGTAAAGTGCGATGACATCGATTACGAAAGTGACTGATGTGACATATAACTATAATATAATATAATATATGCATACGTTAGAAGACAGTTCTAAAAATAAATGTGAAAATGTGAATACCCAATCATGAGTAAAGTATACTTTAATGTAAGCAAGGTTGGGGAAGTGTTAATATAAATAATTAAGTTGTTGAATAATGTCAGAGAAGGTGTGTGACTGGATAGATAATTAGAGAATTTAGAGAGTTTAATACAGGGATTATGGAGACAGAATTGAGGAAAATAATTAGCTTAATTTTGGGTATTGGACTATATCTTGGGGGCCCTAACCTAACAGGGACATATGTCTAACTTTATATTCTATAAGCACATCTAATAATAATAATAATAATAAAATGACTGTGTGTGGCTGTTTCAGAATCGTTTCCTATTGCAGAAATACTAAGCAATTTGGATTGGCCATTTTTGCAGTGCTTTGTAAAAACGGAGCAGTACATTTTTCCCCATATAGTTCACTATTAATTACATTATATTATAATAATATTGTACAGAAGATGTATGCTAGAAATTCCAAAATATACTATACCATGCAGTACTGTTGTGTCAGATGTCCTCAGAGCAGGACAAATAAACATGGTTTCTTGTTTGATTGTTAAATAATCAGTTCAATAAATAGGAAAATGCTACATAGTGAATAGTGAATGAGTTAATGAGTGAGCCATTCCAAACACAGCTTTTTCTATCAGGTGATTTAGTTAATTATCTTACTATTCGTTTCTTATTCAGACTGATCTCAGTTCAGTCCTGGCTGAATGAGATCTATATAAGATAGATGTAATATCTAATTTCTCTAAGTTTTATGCATCTCCGTCTATGCTGATATTTTGATCCTCTTAAGAGCAAGAGTAGATTTCAGAAACCAGTGAGGAAAGACCTTATTTTTATTTTTATTATTATTTTTTTAAAGGAAACGCAGTGTTGCATCTATTTCAAGCTACAGGGAATTGGGTATCTTTCTGATAAGGGGACATAATCAAATGTATTAAACAAAAAAAATTGAGCTTTCTATTTTGCTTTCAATATGCTTTACTTTCTGCAATGAAGAACTTGCTTTACTTTCTTTCTGTATAGTATTAAATTAGACTAGAAAGAGATCTGGAAAACAGCATAAATTTAGTTTTCATGCTTATACAATGCCACCTATACAACAAATGCATAATTTTCTGGCTGTAGCATGAACAAAATCAGCTAAGCAATATAAAATTGTTTCATCTGCATAATGGTAAAGTTTGCATAATGGTAAAGTTTGCAATCTGAGAAGCAGAGCCAGCAATATAATTTAGTATATATTAAATAACACTGGACCAAAATGTAACCTTGTGGTACATCTGTGAGATACAGATGCCAAATCTGAATAATTATTCATTGACATGCACTCTTTTGGGTCTGTTCCAGAGCAGTGGCATCAAAGCAAATACTTTAAGCTAAATTCAGTGGGAGAGAAGAGGTGATACTGATGGTAATAAAGAAAACCTGTATACAATAATAACAAATAATAAACCATGAGTACTTGGTGCCTTGCACGGGCTTTCATGGTACACATCAGAGTGTGAATTTCTGACAGTATGACATACCTGGGTTTGCGCTCCCTAACTGTACCCTGCAGGAACACTACAGCACTGAATGTTGATAAAACAGTGCTGCTACGCTGTGTGTGGTTCAGTGGGCTAGGCTGGTTAGCCAAAGACGGGTAAGATCCCAACGTATTACACAGGGACAACCTAAGGCAGGCACAGTCTCGATCTGACCACCACATGCATTTTAACAGAAAACGGAGAAAACATCGTGGAAGGGAAGCGCAGCCCAGGGGGAGAGTGAGTGGATGAATGAAGTGATGGGGTGTGTGTCAGTGGAGGCCTGGGCAGGGTAGACCAGCCCAATGGACAGTAAGAGGGTGAAGCAATTTTGCATTAAGTTCTCTGAAACAGAAATTCTGTTTCAGAAAAAGGGGGAGATGTAAATAGATGATCATTATTACCACCATTATTTGCCCAAGAATTATTTTATACTTTTATCTTTTTTTTTTAAACCTATTACCTTTTTCATCCCTCACCACTATTACTAAAATTTTTTGACCAATCATTATTTTATAGATATAGAGCATTTTTAAACTTATAGCTTGTTTATCTTTTTAAAGTATGGTTTTAAAACAAACACTATGCGGATGAGCAATTACTTTCAGCAATATAGTAACAGTCTTAACTTTAAGACACACTCAATCCTAATTTAAAAAGAAGAAATAAGAAACTTAGAAATCACAAAATTGAACTTTCACTATTCAACATGTGAGCCACTTTTTCAGCAAGGGAAACAGTAAGTGAGATTTGATAAATTGTTTAAGGAAATAGATGTATTGTTGATAACTGTGAAAAGCAATCTGCTGTGCATTGCATATGCATAAATACATATTGAACATATTGATCAGTAAATGTAAAGCATTGTTCGGATTTACTTGCTATAATAACGTGGACAAAGCAAAGCATAACATCTGTGTTTATTAATATTGATAATATTATTGGTTGTAATGTAACGATTGATACAGAGAAAAATAATCACGTTCCACTTATCCCAATTCTTAAAGCACTAAATAAAATCAACTAAATCTAGAAATCAAGGCTTTATAAAAATCTTGGGAACTGAATAAAGTCAGAAATATAATTACTTAATAAATAGCACACCGCGGAAAACAATGTAGCCACAAGCGGTGATTCTAAAGTCCAAGCAAAAGTAACCCAAGAAAGCCCAGTACATCAATATGGAACCATTCCTGAGACAGAAGCCACATTATGTGTAGTTTGTGCAGAATTTAAAACTTTGGGCCCTGATATTCTATCAATCAGTGTGGATATGGAGGGGAAAATAGAGCAGCTGATCATTACGATCTATATAAAAAACATGATTTAGATGTATTTCCAAATGTTGGTTCCTTATTTATTATCTATGTAGTATTATCAATTAGGGCTGCCACAAACGATTATTTTTATAGTCGACTAATCACCGATTATTTTTTATGATTAGTCGACTAATCGGATCATACGTTAATTGAATATAAAACACAGTTTATCACAATAGAATGCAGCTGCTATTATACAACCAACATTAGATTTCAGCTATATGCTAACTAAAAATAAAAACAATTAAAATCGTAGTTCATTAAACCTTTAATGAAATATGCAGCTTGTTGTAACAGACAATTATTTTACTGTTTAGCATAAAGTGTAAACAACTGTGTAAAATAAGGATAAGGCACTGGCATTTATGAAACATCTCAACCGTGAGGTTGTTTGAACTATTATGAAAAAAAAGTATATTAATAAAAAATGCCTCTCTGTCCAGATATTGTGTACATTACCGTACACAGGGCAGCGGTCTGCACAGATCTGATTGGCAGAGGAGAGCGTTTGGTGATTTTACACCACACATGACTGATCTGTGAGTTTACTGCACCGAAAAGCACTGAAAACAGAAGCCACTGTCAGAATGAAATCCTTCTCTGTAGTTTATCGGTTTGGGACGGCATTTGTGACAACGTCTGGGTCCGGATCCGGATCGCGGTCCGCCTATTAGTGACCTCTGTTTTAAAGCTATCAAGAAGAGTAAGTTAAGTACTAAGTTAACGCTCTGTTTACGCTAATTTTAGCAGCTAAATAGCAATTTAGCTTCTTCGTCATTTAATCAGCCACAACATGCCTCCTTTTCAGGTGCTCGTGCATCGCGGTTGTGCTGCCGAGGAAGGCAAGTTCTTCATTGCAGATATTGCATTGCACGCGTTTCACTTTTATTTTCTTGGTGATCCCACACTTTTGAGTTCTGTAGCGGGGTAGCCATGAAACCAGACCCTGTCTGTATAATGTCCTGAGATGTCGTCCACTACCTACCCCGGTTTCCACTACTGCGCATGTGCGTCCAGGACAGAAAGGCAGTCGCAGCAGTTTGGAGAGAAAAACAAAGAAAAAAAAAAACGACTAATCGACTATTAAATTAGTCGTCGACTATTTTAATAGTCGACATAATCGTGACTAGTCGACTAATCATAAGAAGATATGAAGCATTCAGTGGGAGGTTTAACAGCAGGTGCGTTTAAAGCAGCAGTTTTGTGCTGTGAAGCAGTAAAATATGATCTGTACAATGATGCTGCAGAGTTGAGGTGTGTGATCTTTAGCTTGGTTAGTGTGTGTGCATGCATGAGACATAGTGTGTGTGTGGTGGTAAACTTGGTCGTGCAAATTGGAAGTGTTTGTAAGATCTAATTTGGATATAAGAGATTAGTTAGAGCGACAGGGAAGCAGTTACACTAAAAGGGAAAGGGATGTGAACAAAAGTAAGGTAAAAGCAAGTAATTAATGGTGATGATAATTAAATGTTGCAATTTAAAATTGAAAATTCCTAAAAGTTAGGGATTTAAAGAAATTACTAAATGTTACGGATTGAACGCACATTTGACAGTAAAGATCATGATTGAGTATAACTGAAAATCAGGACAACTGAAGAAGGTACGATAACAAAAATTGGGCTAAAATCTGTGCACAGACAAAATTTAAATATGAAATAATTAACTTCCAAGGGGAAATTAGAGCTCAAGTTAAGTGTGATAAATGTATTTTAACCATGTATTTTAACTTGCAGGAAGGAGACACGGAGGACCCCTTAAAAAGGCTTCCAAAATGAATTGAGAACCTTAAACATGATTATAACGAATACAAAAGTCTCGTTTCAGATCTGTTTACACGGGGAGAAGGAGAACGTGGTGCAAAGGTGGACCAGTCCAGACACAGAGTGAGGGTTACTCCGCCATTAGGCACGAAAGGGGAACGAGTCTGGCTGGATTGGGCCTTTCCAGGTGACTGAGAGAACAACGTACGCAGATCAACTGATAGGCGAGGGTTCTACAGCTGTGCAAGCCCAGAGATCGCTCCCAGAGCCAGAAGGAGAGGTGAGAACAGCAGCTGAATCGTCTGACCCAGATGCAGGCCCGCAGCAGGAAGGAGGGGCAGCAGAACCCCCGCAGCACGGGCCTGGCCTGGCCACAGCAGAGAAAAGAGTTTCTCAGAGCGCAGCAGCAGCAGCACACAGCCTGACTGTGACTGAGGAGCGGAAGTGAGGGAGTGACTCATTCAGCAACGTTTCGATTGCGTCAAAGTACACTACATACAGAGACTCTTAAACACATCTCATTAAAGAACACACATAGTCTTATCACACACCAACTCATACTTTTCATTCACTGATACTGCAGACATCAAGAGCCAGAATAAAGCTCTTCGTACGTGGGGCTGAGGTAGTCTACCTTCAGAATCCTGAAGCAAGAAGAAAGAAGAAGAGAACTACACGCATTGCAACTTTAACATTTACACATATAGTGGTATAAACTGTGATTTGCTAAATTAGGGGGGGGAACACATTATTTTTCCCTTACCGGTTGTCCTGAACATTGCTTTCCCTTGCAGGTTGCCTTGGACTCTTGAAAAAACGAAATTGTAAAAAAAAAAAAAAAAAAAATTTACACTCTGTAACCTTAACACTTACACATATAGGGCTATAGGTAACAAGTTTACTAAATAGTGGCAAACTTAGAGGGAAAACACATTTATGGTTTAATAATGGCTTGGTACGGAAAAAGGCGGTGGGACAGGTCAAAGCACGGACACCATAACGAACCAGCACTTCCTCCAGTTATTCCAATATGGCTCCAGGTATTAATAACCATTGCCCTCATGGGTATAATGATAATAACACTGGCCATTGTCTCAAAGCAAGAACAACTAACAACGGTAGAGGGAACAATTATGAACACTTCGGCGACCATGCACCCGACAAATGCAACAGCTAAAGACCAGCCCACACAACTTAATAGAACCAAATGATCAACCATCGCCCAGTCCAACTCAAAATGCATTAGGCGCTGGGGAGGTATAGAACTAGACTATTATTGGGGCGGAAACGACCGCATGGACAGTGAACTTATGCGACGTAGTGACTTGTGGTAAGCTGGGGTCCAAGGGGGAAGCGGTGTACTTGTGTTGGTCTCGTGATGATAATCTTAAGTGTAACCATAACACCGACCAAGCAGCTTATAAGGCCAGACCTTGTAACAAGTGGGAACACGTAATTAGGTCAACGCATGTCAATTGGGATCCGAGCGAACGTTGGGCGACTCGTGAGCGGGAAAAATGGCACAAACTTAACATACAAAGAGATAACGATCCGATAAACAATCTAATAACCATTGCATTAGAGTGGCAATCCGATCCTAATGGGGAAAAATCTTCGGCATTTTTCATAGGGGTCGGGGTGGATGTAAGTGGTAATGACCCTGTGGGATGGATCAAAGTTAGAGCTACAGATAAACCGACCATTGACACCGACAAGGCCACAAAAAACGCAATAGACAACAATGGGGGGGATCGGTCTATACTGGGAGCAGATTATTCTACATGGACAACTGAACAGATCGTAAAGCTAAGCACAGGGTTCGAAGGGAGCAACTTATGGATAAAATGGATAAATGCACAAGCCAGAGAAGCTAACATGGACGGGTGTGTAGCATGTGCCGCTGCTAGGCCGGCATTATTTTTAGGCCCAGCACCATTGTTTCCAATAGAAGACCCGATAGGGTTCCAGTGTATGATTAATTTAACACGTATGGCTAACCCTGCCAATTGTACTGTCCTGTCAAATATTTTTCCAGTCATAGCAAATACCACCGGCTCAGGACCATTTCAGATTCCCGATTCAGGTAACTTTACTTGTTTTAACCATACAGCAGGGGACGAGACGAAGAACCCAAAACACTTAGGCAACATAAACCCTAATTGGTGCCGCACTATATTTAATGGCGATTCCGGTAACTCTATAGGCCCATGGGCTAGGGCGGGACTGTATTATTATTGTGGAGGATCAAACTTACTGTTAAGACTGCCCACGCGTAGTCAAGGCCTCTGCGCTATGGTAAGACTAATTTCCCCAATCACTATGTACGGCGCACACAAAACTATTTCTAATTTGAATAGGCCTAGGAGATCGGATGACTATGATTTTGACTTAACCAAAAATACACCTACGTACATCGACGCAATAGGCGTACCTCGGGGCGTGCCAGACGAGCATAAATTAGTGGATCAGATAGCCGCCGGATGGGAAAGTATCTTAATTTGGATCACACCAAATAAGAATGTCGATCGAATTAATTACGTAAATTACCAAGTAATGAGACTGGCTAACATTACCGGGGCAGCAATAACAGGCTTATCAGAACAGCTATTAGCAACCTCACTAATGACCATACAAAACCGTATTGCCTTGGATATGGTACTCGCTAATCAGGGTGGCGTCTGTCATATGTTTGGAGATGTATGTTGTACCGTAATCCCTAATAACACGGCCCCAGATGGGAAGGTAACTAAAGCATTAATTGCCCTACAAGCCCTGTCTATGGAGTCAAATTGGGGTCTTTAATGCTGACGAGAAAATAAAACTGTCACGAAAAAAATGTCCACGAATTGCAAAAAAAAAATCTAATTTTGCAAACAAAGAAGAGAACATAAGTTACCTTTTTCAATTGTAATATTTTTTTTAGAATTAATCTTTTGCAAAAACACTTTTTCTTTGCGTTTTGCACTTTGCGTTCCTTTTTTCTCTTTGCAATACTTTCGCTCCTTTGCGTTCCTCCGTTTTGTTTGCGAGTCTATTTTGACCCCTTTTTGACGTGGGGGCGTGGGGAGAGGAGAGGGGCGTGGCTATGGAGGAACGCGTCATCAGCTGGAGCCTCTGCTCAGCCTAGACGCTAACCAGGCTGAACAACAGCTATTTAACAGTTATAATTCATAAGTTAATTCTAATCATTTATTTTACATATACCTAACTACTGAATTATATAATATTGTTGTTTTCAGTTAAATTAAGCAAAACGCTGAATTTTAGCTTCTTTTTTATCCAGCGTTCTTGCTGCAGTTACACGCGGCCGCCTGTAGATGGTGGATTTTAACAGTGAAAAACGCCATTAAAACACAACGCTGCAAAAACGATCTAAATAAAAAGGAAAACACAGAACGTTTAATTTGGACTTCAAATTAATATAGATAAAATAAGATAATAAAACCGAACATAGAATAAAAAATAATGTATTAATCTCCCTGTGGAAATTAGTCTGTTCCAGGAACTTTTATACAGATACACACAAACACATGACAGAAAAATAAAAAAGAGGAGACTGTGAGATAAGGTTAGACACACATGTGCAGTGTGCCCATATGAAGTTATCCTAAAAGCAAAAATATATTAATTATTAAAATAATAATAGAAAACAGGAAAACATTTAAATGTCAGATGTAAGATACAGTACCTCACACTAAAGAGCAAATATTACTTTTGATATTTTGTATAATCACACTGGAAATTGAACATTAATATTCTTTTTTGTTATGTTCTGTTTTATTATTTTATTTTATCTATATTACATTGAAGTTTAAATAAACTTGGAGGTCTTTCTGTGTTTTACCTTTTTATTCTGAGTGTTTACAGAGTATATGGTTCCATCAAGAAAATAGTAAGTTTCCCAGCCGTGGTACAAATTAAACGTTCTGTGTTTTTCCTTTTTATTTAGATCGTTTTTGCAGCGTTGTGTTTTAATGGCGTTTTTCACTGTTAAAACCCACCATCTACAGGCGGCCGCGTGTAACTGCAGCAAGAACGCTGGATAAAAAAGAAGCTAAAATTCAGCGTTTTGCTTAATTTAACTGAAAACAACAATACAGTATTATATAATTCAGTAGTTAGGTATATGTAAAATAAATGATTAGAATTAACTTATGAATTATAACTGTTAAATAGCTGTTGTTCAGCCTGGTTAGCGTCTAGGCTGAGTAGAGGCTCCAGCTGATGATGCGTTCCTCCATAGCCACGCCCCTCTCCTCTCCCCACGCCCCCACGTCAAAAAGGGGTCAAAATAGACTCGCAAACAAAACGGAGGAACGCAAAGGAGGGAAAGTATTGCAAAGAGAAAAAAGGAACGCAAAACGCAAAGAAAAAGTGTTTTTGCAAAAGATTAATTCTAAAAAATATATTACAATTGAAAAAAGGTAACTTATGTTCTCTTCTTTGTTTGCAAAATTAGATTTTTTTTGCAATTCGTGGAGATTTTTTTTGTGACCGTTTTATTTTCTCGTCAGCATTAAAGACCCCAATTTGACTCCATACCTGTCCAGAGAAATAGCAGAAAACACGGGGGTAGATAATCCAATTACTCAATGGCTGGAGAGAACCTTCGGTAAATGGAAGGGGGTATTTGTATCTATGGCTTCGGCAATCGCTGTATTCGCTGCCATTTTAATTACATGCGGATGCTGCTGTGGGCCGTGTATTAGATCCCTGATAGAAAGAACAATAACACGAATGATGGAGGGCAAGGACGATAAACCGACCTATACTGGAGTGTGAGGAAGAGCTGGAGGAAATGCTGTAAACCAACCAGTCTTGGGGATGACTTTAAGGTAATGATGTCACTTCCTCCTTGATCTTTGATCATTTGTATTACTCACAGTGTATTTTACACGCATTTATATAGAAGATTAACCAATACTCACAATATATATTATTTACACATATAGATAAACATTATATGACAAATTAACCCACATGATACATTTACTAACACATAGGATTTATTATATGGCGGACTAACCCGTGAAATTACGCATGCTAACATGAGATGATTTTAGCAACGCCTCATCAACAGGTTTCACGTCATTTGGGGTATAAAACATGGAGTCAGATCAGAGGGGGGTCAGAACTTATGCTGGGACGGCTGTTAGACGGTCTTTTCATGTGTGGGTTCTCCTGAATATTCAGTACTTTGTAATAAATACTTGGTTTGCTTTCAACTTCACTCCACCTGTCTGACTCTCTCTATCAAACGAACACGCAGGGGAGTTGTACCCCGGACGAGAGGTGGGGGTAGCCCACCTTTCATTTTCTTTTCTACAACACTAGCTAACCTAGCATTCATTTATAAGTTATAATTAGCTAACCTATCTTTAATTTATGTTATAACTAGTTAACCTATCTTTAATTTTGGATTTATTACTAGCTAACCTAGCTTTAATTTATAAGTTATAACTAGCTAACTTAGCTTTATTTTAACTAGCTAAACTAACTTTAATTTAACTAGCTAACCTAGCTTTAATTTAACTAGCTAAGCAAGCTTTAATTAAACTAGCTAACCTAGCTTTAATTTAACTAGCTAACCTAACTTTAATTTAACTAGCTAACCAAGCTTTAATTTAACTAACTAACATAGCTTTAATTTAACTAGCTAACCTAACTTTAATTTAACTAGCTAACCTAGCTTTAATTTAACTATCTAGTCTAGCTTTAATTTAACTAACTAACCTAACCTAACTAGCTACCTTTGCTTTAATTGAACTAGATAACCTAGCTTTAAGTTATAATTTATAGCTAGCTAACCTAGCATTCATTTCTAAGTTATAATTAGCTAACCTATCTTTAATTTATGTTATAACTAGTTCACCTATCTTTAATTTTGGATTTATTACTAGCTAACCTAGGTTTAATTTATAAGTTATAACTAGCTAACTTAGCTTTAAGTTAACTAGTTAGCTAGCTAAATTAGCTTTGAGATATGTTTTAATTAGCTAACCTAGCTATCTCACTTTATCCCATGAAATAGCTATGCTAATTTATTTTGTATTAAGGATTTAGCTGTACATTATTAAACTATCACAGTTTACCTTTAAATTAGGCTTGTTAGCGGTGGGTTCCAAATACTGAAACTTGTTTTTAATCTAAGAGTATTTGGACCCACTTGTAACTAAGTAGCATTGTGTTGCTGGTGGTCATTGTTTGTTTATTTCTCATTTTCTTCCTTTGTTATAAGGTGAAACTGGGGAAGGAAGGCACCATCACTGTCTCAGCCCATTGTTGGAAGAATGCAAAAGCACAAGCTACAGCCAGTGGGACGGCACGAGTGCTACTGATGGAACTCTTTAATGTTGATGTTTTTCTGAACTTTAAGCATACCTTTATCTGTTTTTGTATTATACATATAGTAGTATATGGTAGTATATATTCTTGAATTTATAGTGAAGTGTATTGTTAAATATATAATAATATAAATTGTGATGTGTGGTAATAGATGGTATGTGTATTATTGATAGTAATATATTAAAATATATTCTTGAATACATAGTGAAGTGTATTGTTCAAAATATAAAGTACAATATATAGTACACTGCAAAATATGTGGTAATAAATGGTACATAATAATTGATAAGTCATGTTCATATGTTGCCATTGCTGTTACAGTTACCATTTTAGCTATATTGGTATCTGCACATTCGACCAGTCATTCAATCTACATTTAAATTTAACAGTTGAGAGTCTTAAACCAATAGAAAATAAAACTGCTTGAATTCAAAAGAGAATAAATGTGCTAAAATGTGTTTTCTGTTGTTTCATTAGGACAACTGCATTTTTGACATTCAACTTATGTAAATGGGAAGTCAAACACACAGTTCTTTTTAGTGTCTAATTAGTGATGAACAGAACCTCACTTTAGAATATGGTACACTTCTGGGTGTACCATATTCTATTAAGCACTTATTAGCTAAATTGTGATGGAGATTGACTTATTAAATGTTTATTTTGCGCTTTTTAGTGTGTAATTGTAATTAGTGTCTGATGAACAGAACCTTACTTTAGAATATGGTCTATTAGTGACTTATTAAACCCTTATTAAGTACATCGTGAGGGGGATTGATTGATAAAATATTTATTCAGTTCTTTTTAGTGTCTAATTAGTGATGAACAGAACCTCACTTTAGAATATGGTACACTTCTTGGTCTATTAGTGACTAATTAAACCCTTATTAAGTACATCGTGAGGGGGATTGGTTGATGAAATATTTAGTCAGTTCTTTTTAGGGTGTAATTAGTGATGAACAGAACCTCACTTTAGAATATGGTACACTTCTTGGTCTATTAGTGACTTATTAAACCCTGATTAACTCAGTAAACTCCAGCACAGCTATAACCGTACCAAACTCACATAGATCAGATTGCGACCAATTATACACGAATAACGTGTATGATTTGGCTAATAGTTAATGCTTAATAACCTGCTTAACTGGGTGCTAACATAACTGTTTATAGTGCACTATAAGAACTAATACAGCCATTATTAATCATTTCCACATAACAGACCACTAATTAAGCACCAATATCCCTTACACAGAATAAAGACCAATAAGTAGTGAATAAATCATTTATAAATGTCTAATTAAGGCTTTATTAAGCAAATAATAAGACATTAATAAGTGCCTAATTTGTGTTCCTTAAAATAAAGTGTTACCCAATTAAGTATACTCTTCTTATCGAAGGTTTAATAACATGACGAAATACCTTATTTTACATATACTTCCTAAGTTGCACTGAAGTGCACGTTAAAATACATTTCTTTACAGTACACAGTACAGTACGTTACTTTTTAATTAATACATTTTAGTTGACATAACCATTTAGTACACTTTTGATTAAATATGCTTCAGAATGATTGAATTTAAATGTAATCCCTATCAATACATTAAAGTATAATTAAAAATGTATTACTTTAAAATACATTTTATACAAATACAGAAAAAAGAATATTTTATGTGTACTTTTTTTTTTACAAAAATCGGAAATGGAAAAAGGAAATGGAAAATATACATTTAATATTCTTGACCTATTTTAAATATACTTTTAGTGCTCTTAAATATAATTTGTTTTCACAAGGGATCTCTCTAAGGAGTAAGTGCACTATCCACAAAAAACTATCCAAAAAAAAATCTCATCCTAACATGTCCAAGAACAGTGTTTACTGCATTCAACACACAAACAAACCCAAACACTTAAGAAACATTGTAAACAAGATGTCAGTGCATTTTCCACAGTTATATTTTGTTTTAGGTCTTGAAAAATATTTTCTGCGTGAAAGAGAAGTTTTCAGTTAAAAACAACAATTGAAGCCGTTCATCTTTCTAAGGAGTGAGATAGGAGATCAGCACTATGCGCAAAATGCTTCTCTCAGCCTGAAACATCAAAAAACAGCCATTACTGCATTTAACACACAAATCAACCCAAACACTTGCTGAAATATTGAAAACAAGATGCATTTTCCACAGTTACAATATGTTTTAGGTCAAAAGTCATTTCAAATCAAATCCAATAAAATGTATTTATATAGCGCCTTTTACAGTTAATGTTGTCATAGTAACTCAGAGGAAGGCAGAGAGATGGAATTAGTTTTGACTGGATTTTTGTAAAACAAAAAATATAAAACATTATCAGAGTGTGGCCAATGACTTCAGCAGATCTGAGGAGCTCAAAACTATGCTGCAGTGTGTGACAGTCATGTCAGTTTCATGTCAGTTTGTTATTGATCTTGGTTCCATGTGTACGTGTAAATATGTTTTCACACTGGTTCGTAAAAATAGCTTGTTGCTCCATGAAGGAATGCAACTTTGCCAGCTTAACTGAGCTGAGGATGGTCTCCACTTAAGGGATGCTGTGACAGGGCCACTATGGTGCTCTTAGATAATGTATTGGTACAAAGTATACATTCATATTTGGTAAGAAAAGTTGATCTTCCATGAAGTGGCCCCTGGCCTGGACCTGTATAAATATGACAGGAAATTTGCATATATTAATATCACTATACAGTAGAAAGTACTGTTAGGAGAACTGTTACCCTGTTACCCTAAGGTATCTTCCATGCAGTGGCCCCTGGCCTGGGCCTGTATAAATATGACAGGCAATGTGCAGGCAATGAGAGACAGAAGATGTGGGTCATCAAATCTGAACTCTCTTCCCAGGCTAACCGGGACTTTCTGTTGTAATTGTTTAATAAATGTTTCATTTGCAACAAGACAGGGTCACGTAATGATGTCTACGTGAGTGGTACTTTTCGCTAGGCTTGCACGTCCACTGGGCATAAATTTAAGAAATCTGATCACCAAAGCTTTCACTGTGATCATTATATCATTCATATTTGGTAAGAAAAGTTGATCTTCCATGCAGTGGCCCCTGGCCTGGACCTGTATTAAAATAATAAGCAATGTGCAGGCCATGAGAAAGAGAGGGCTTGGGACGTCAAATCTCTCCCCAGGCTAACTGTGAACCCTGGGTTTCTGATATTGTCTTGCTGTTGTAATTGTTTAATAAATGTTTAATTTGCAACAAGACATATCTGCAGAGCCTCCCTTCTTCTGCACCCTCACTCCATCTGTACCAATCTGATGTGACTGAGGGCACTCTTTACCTGCTCCAAGCAGTATACCCCAGTTTAAGCCGGCTGAAAAGGTGAGCAGTTTCACACACTTGAGCATCGGTTTATTTTTTGGAGCTGGTAAGGTCTGCTTAGTTGGTTGTAATGTTTAAAGAATTAATTGGGGGTATTTATGGTGCTGTGGGGTTGAGTTGAAGAAACACTGCACGTTAAATTGGAGTATAAATTTAGGTATAAAAAAAGAAAAGGTAGTGTTAATACAGAGTAGCTGTATAACTGATCAGTGTTGCTGCTGGTCTATGAGACCGTAAGTCACACACCGGTTACTTCCCTACGCAAAAGCATTAGCATGCTAAGAAAAAGAGAATTTAGGCATGCTAAGGAACAAAGAAAATAAACATGCTAAGGAAAGAGCATAAGCATGCTAAGGAAAAACAGGAAAGCATGCTATGAAAGAAGTGCATGAATGATAGTAAAAGTAAAAAAAAAAAAACTAAGCAAATAATTAGGATATTAAAACAAAAACAGTAAAGAGTAACTAGGAGTTTAAAATTAAAGTGTTGAAGACAGAGCTATATCCCAGCCAAAGCTGAAAGAATGGAGATAAAACAAGGATAAAATCGGATTAAAAAAATAAGCGGTCACCTGAGAGTGAAGACGAAGATTGGAACAACAATGGTCTATCTTTGAGAGGCTTCCTTCTAGAGAGGCGCACTAGAATAGAAGAGGACAGACTGAAGACATTAAGAGAAGTGGAAAAAAACATTGACCAGTGCCTTTCATACCTGGAGGAAGCATCTAGCTTCCTTTCCAGGAAGGAAAAAAGCATTGGAAAAACAATTAAAAGAGTTGCAGATACAGAACACGGAACTAAAGAACAATTGGTAAACCCTTATTGGGGCCCAGAACCGTTAGCATCAAGACCGGAAGAGAGGCCAACAATAGAGGCAAAATTAAATACGCGAACATTGGAGGTTTTGGTGGAGAGTGGAACTGCTTTCACTGCTTACACAAAATGGAAAAAAGCAATGCCATCTGAAGCAGTGTCAATCAACAGTTTATCAAAATATTGGTCAATGCTCAAGGACAAGAACAACTACCCAGTGACGCAGCCTTAATAAAATAAGACATGCTGCAAAGACTGCCAGACTGTCACTGGTCTCGACATAGTAAAAGTAGAACTTTAACCAGGAATGAAGCCTCCATAAAGGAATCAGTATTCACTGAAAAAAGAATCAGTTCAAGCAATAAAACCACAAATTGAAAGTCTTCTAAAAGCAAATGTCCTGAAAATAACACAGAATCCTCACCTGCTTGGTACATGATTTATGAGCAATAAATGCCACAAAGATACATAATTCGCATTTTTTCAACAAAGTGTTAAAAAATATTTTGACAGGGGTAGGTCAGAAACAAAGAGGCACGGTCCATTTCAATGTTGCTGTTATTATGTTCTGTAAAATAAATACACACTTATGATTAGATCAAGGGGCCACCCAAGATGCTACAGGTCTTTAGAAAAAACATGAGGGGATAGTTGCACCTTTTGACCTTTTGGGGTTTACTGATTCATGAAGCACATGAGTTAGATTATGTTGCAAGGGTGAAAGTTAGGAGACAAAAAACACAGGAGTATGTTTTTTAGGCCCCATATCATTAGTAGATGCAGAAATCATTGAAAAAAGGTTACATTAGTTGTAATTGATGTACTTTTCTGGTGGCCAGAGGCCTGTCCAATCAAGCGAAAGGATGCACATTCTTTTGGCAAATTTTTGTAAAAAGGTCATAAGCAGGTGATGACTTTCAGATCATATATCCTTAATTAATGGAAAAGAGTTTGTGTAAAACACAGTGAAATATGGATTTGCCAGCACAAAGGCCTAAGTTGTATAACAGCACTTGGTGTGTCGCTTAAGTGAGTTGCCTCATCTACATCTTCTGAGGTTTTTTATTTTAGACAAATGCCAGCGCCTTGTTTGCATACAAGAGGAAAGGTTCCAAGATGAAATGCGAGCATATGTTAGAAATCTGGCAAGACAGCATAAGTATTCAACTCCTTTATTGCTTTTGTTCTTTTGTGAGTTTTCAGCATAAAGTAGACGACCTAAAGGGGCATGGAAAAAGGAATCTATAATAGTAATTAGATAAACAGATAATCAATACTAATGTTAGGGGTTTTGTACACAACAGTGGTTGGTTCTCTGTTTTACTTTCATCCTAGCTTACCACTATAAGGAGGATCTGTTGTAGTGCTGTTGTGGACATGCAACCATGGACATTAAAGAATGAACTTAAGGACTTCTTACTCAGAAGTCTTCAAAGCAACAATATACCAAGACTCGAAATCCAAACAAGGACAATGCAACAATATGCCAAGACTCCACACACTGTCTGCACTACATAAGAAACAATGTTGATGAAAAATTAAATTCTGATATATCTTAATGCAGTATTCCTGAAAACTTCAGGAGTTTTCATATGTGTTTGCTTTGGCTTTACATTTTCTCCTTTGTATAAAGGTACTGCGTTGGCTGAGTGACCATGAGACAATTTTTACTGCCTTAATTGTTTTGAAAGATATTTTAAGAAACATAGCTGGTAGGAGGACTTTTGCTCTCAAACATTCCATTAAAATTGCTATATTAATATCACTATACAGTAGAAAGTACTGTTAGGAGAACTGTTACCCTGTTACCCTAAGGTATCTTCCATGCAGTGGCCCCTGGCCTGGGCCTGTATAAATAAGACAGGCAATGTGCAGGCAATGAGAGACAGAAGGTGTGGGACATCAAATCTGAACTCTCTCCCCAGGCTAACCAGGATTTGCTGTTGTAACTGTTTAATAAATATTTCATGGACATTGCCCTTTTAGGTGTGAGTGAATATGTCTGTGTGTCTCTCTGTGTCTGCGATCGATTGGCGGCCTGTCCAGGGTGTATACTGCCTTCCGCCCGATGCCAGCTGGGATAGGCTCCAGCCCCCCGCGAACCTTAACGGATAAAGCGGTTGACGATGAGTGAGTGTATGAGTGAGTGACATTAAGGTAGTCAGTCTTATTGCAAAGGGCATTAATCATTCCATTAAACGGCTTCCTAAAAAATGATCAAGAAACAAGAAACCCACTTTGCGAAGAAGCTGGGTAGGCTGTGTTTTCTCTTTATAAAATTATAATTATATTATTCTTCTACACAGAAATTTTCCTTTTACTCTAGACAAAGTGATCAAGGATGATGAGGGATGGTATGTCATGGTCTCAGGATGTTTATACGGGGGAAGAGATACTGATTGTCTGTATTTATGCCTCCACAGTATTTTTTCGCAAAGCTGCTAGCAGATGTTTCTACAATCTCATGCCCTCTTACATTATTAGGTGATCATTTTATTTGTTTAATTAAAAAAAAGTATTGACCAACTTCCCCCTAGATGTAACATTTCACATAAAACTACATTAACACTTTAAACTGATTTAAAATTTTGCAAAGATTTGGAATTATTTCATGTTTGGAGAACATTAAATGTCAGACAAAGGGATTATACCTTTTTCTCACAATGGCATATGACATCCTCATGTATTGATTTTTTTTTTTTTGAATCACTTAATATTTTGCGTACAAGTAAATATTGCCGCATAGGCAGTAGATCATTGTCGGATCACTCACCTATTAGTACTACTATCTGCTCAACCTACAGAGACCCCTCTGGTAGACACTGGCCCTTAAATCCAGTGTTTCTGAGCAACCCTCAACTTATTCATTCATTTACTGAATAATGGAAAATTTTTTGAAGTTTTTTTGGGTCAAACTTTTTTTGGGCCCAAAATTTTTCAAAGTTATTTTGGGTCCCAACATTTTTCGAAGATATTTTGAGGTCAAAATTATTTTAGGTCAAAATTTTTTTGGGTCCCAAAATTTTTCGAAGATTTTTTTGGGATCCGAAATTTTTCGATGTTTTTTTGTGTCAAAATTTTTTCTGGTCTAAAAATTTTTCGAACTAATTTTGTGTCAAAATTGTTTTGGGTCCAAAAATTTTCCAAGTTTTTTTGAGTCAAATTTGTTTTGGGCCCAAAATTTTTCAAAGTTATTTTGGGTTCCAAAATTTTTCGAAGATATTTTGAGGTCAAAATTATTTTAGGTCAAAATTTTTTCGAACTAATTTTGTGTCAAAATTTTTTTGGGTCCAAAAATTTTCCAAGTTTTTTTGGGTCAAATTTTTTTTGGGCCTCAACATTTTTTTGGTCTTAAAATTTTTCCAAGATTATTTTGGGCCCAACATTTTTCAAAGTTTTTTTGGGTCCCAAAATTTTTCTAATTTTTTTTGGGTCTTAACATTTTTTTGGTCTTAAAATTTTTAAAAGTTTTTTTGGGTACCAAAATTTTTCAAAGTTTTTTTGGGTCCCAAAATTTTTTGAAGATTTTTCTGGGATCCGAAATTTTTAGATATTTTTTTGTGTCAAAATATTTTCGGGTCTAAAAATTTTTCGAACTAATTTTGTGTCAACATTTTTTGGGTCTAAAAATTTTCCAAGTTTTTTTGAGTCAAATTTTTTTTGGGCATCAACATTTTATTGGTCTTAAAATTTTTCGAAGATTTTTTTGGGTCCCAAATTTTTTTCGATGATTTTTTTCGGTCCCAAAATATTTCGATGTCTTTTTGGGTCAAAATGTTTTGGGTACAAATTTTTTTTAAGTTTTTTTGGGTCAAAATTTTTTTAAGCTGAGAGAAGCTGAGAGAAGAGATCTTTGATATCATTGTTTGCATTCTTTATGCACTTTTCTCCCCTTTTATATAGACTTTTCAATGTCTTTACAATCTGAACAGGCACATGTGTAGTTCCATTGAAGTACTTCACAAGAGTGCCATTTAATAACTCAGAAGAAAAGGTGGAAGTTGCCCACAAAGGACCCCATTTCCTAAGGCTAACTGCAATGTGTGTCAGCAGGTGTACATTAAAAGACACTTTTGCAGTGTCATACAGCACCTCAAACTGGATGACAAATTTCCTAAAAGCCATTTCCGCTGCATTAACATTACATAGATTCACATTTTCTTAAATTTTTTTTTTCTGTCTATATACCACTTTTTGCTGTGATTTGGTGAACCCAGCCATATAATCACCGACTTTCGAGTCACATCAAGACAAACACTATGTTGGTACTCTGGAAAAAAGCCATCAATCATCTAAAACGTTTTTAATCTCATCAATACAGATTGGCCTTTTACACCCATGACTGGCTGTTCTGGAGTAGCTGGTGGTCATACTGTTTTGTCTTAGATGCCTCAGATTTTGCCTGAGAACAAGTTCTGGTCTTCTGAAAGGATAGGGTTCATCACCTGTGTGATAGCAAAAATCACACCCATACAGCCCATTGAAATGTTCAGTTTTCGGGTATTATTGATATTAGTGCAAACACCTCTGTTGTCTATTCTGAGTTTTTTTGTCAAAATTTTTTGGTCTAAAAATTTTTCTAAATTTTTTTGGGCCCAAAATTTTTTGAAGTTATTTTGGGTCAAACTTTTTTTGGGCCCAAACTTTTTCAAAGTTATTTTGGGTCCCAAAATTTTTCTAAATTTTTCGGGTCTCAACATTTTTTTGGTCTTAACATTTTTCAAAGTTTTTTTGGGTCCCAAAATTTTTTGAAGTTTTTTTGGGTCAAACTTTTTTTGGGCCCAAAATTTTTCAAAGTTATTTTGGGTCCCAAAATTTTTCGAAGATTTTTTGGGGATCTGAAATTTTTCGATGTTTTTTTTGTGTCAAAATTTTTTTCGGGTCTAAAAATTTTTCGAACTAATTTTGTGTCAACATTTTTTTTGGGTAAAATTTGTTTTGGGCCTCAACATTTTTTTGGTCTTAAAATTTTTCGAAGATTTTTTTGGGTCCCAAAATTTTTTGAAGTTTTTTTGGGTCAAACTTTTTTTGGGCCCAAAATTTTTCAAAGTTATTTTGGGTCCCAAAATTTTTCGAAGATATTTTGAGGTCAAAATTATTTTAGGTCAAAATTTTTTTGGGTCCCAAAATTTTTCGAAGATATTTTTGGGTCCCGAAATTTTTCAATGTTGTTTTGGGTAAAAAAAATTTTTGGGCCTAAAATTTTTCAAAGTTTTTTTGTGTCAAAATGTTTCAATTGCTGTTCTAAAGCTGAGAGAAGAGCTCTTTGATATCATTGTTTGCATTGTTTATGCACTTTTCTCCCCTTTTAGATTGACTTTTCCACCTAAGAATGTCTTTACAATCTGGACAGGCACATGTGTAGTTCCATTGAAGTACTTCACAAGAGTGCCATTTAATGACTCAGAAGAAAAAAAAGATGCTTTTAGTTCCTAACAACACTTGAAGCAGTTTATCGCTGTAAGAAGTAAAATGGGAGCTCAAAACTGTACGCAAACGGCTTCTCTCTGCTTAAACAGTCTTAAAACACACTTTACTACATTCAACACAAGGGTGAACCAAAACACTTCACAAACGTTTTTTACACGATGTTAGTGAATTTTACACAGCTAAAACGTGTTTGCCTTCATAAAATCTCATTTCTGATCGAAAAAGATGTTTTCAGTTCAAAACAACACTTGAAGCAGTTTATCACTGTTAGGAGTGAGAGAGGAGCTCAAAACTATACGCAAACGACTTTTCTCAACTTAAACCGTCTGAAAACACACTTTACTACATTCAGCACACAGGTGAACCAAAACGACTAAGAAAAGATTATTACACGATGTTAGTGCATTTTACACAGCTAAAATGGGTTTTCCTTCGTAAAAACTCATTTCTGATCAAAAAAGATGCTTTTAGTTCAAAACAACACTTGAAGCAGTTTATCGGTGTAAGAAGTAAAATGGGAGCTCAAAACTGTACGCAAACGGCTTCTCTCTGCTTAAACCGTCTGAAAACACACTTTACTACATTCAACACAAGGGTGAACCAAAACACTTCACAAACGTTTTTTACACGATGTTAGTGCATTTTACACAGCTAAAACGTGTTTGCCTTCATAAAATCTCATTTCTGATCGAAAAAGATGTTTTCAGTTCAAAACAACACTTGAAGCAGTTTTGCTATAATGAACCCCGCCTACACCATGCGGGGAGGGGAACTGTGATGATGATACTTGGGGTACAGTTCAGAACAGCTTGGGACGGTTCTCAAGCCAAATCCCCCCCCGCAGCTAGGTAAGAGATTAAGATGAGGGTGGTGATGGGGTGGAGGCGGGTGCGAGGTCGAAAGTCACGTAGGTGAGGAGCACCTGGGAGGTATATATATAGGACCAGGGGGAGGAGCTAGGGAACTTGAGGCGTGGTTCATATCCCAAAACTTTGTTAATTCTTAACAACACTTTGCTATAATGAACCCCGCCTACACCATGCGGGGAGGGGAACTGTGATGATGATACTTGGGGTACAGTTCAGAACAGCTTGGGACGGTTCTCAAGCCAAATCCCCCCAAAAAAGACGAAGTGTGAGGACCGGCAGCCGAATCTGAACTGAAAGTGAGGTAAGCGAAAGTGAGAGTCTGGGGTCTTCAGCAGAACTTCATAAGATCTTGAACGGCGTTTCGGGTGGTTTGAGTGAAAAGTCATAATAGTAGATGGCATGCAGAGTTAGCATCGTCCTCGTGATACGATTTGAAAACCAGTATAATGTTTGACTGAATGGGGAGTTTGACAGGTTTGTGGCCGGGTGAGTTATCTTCTCTTGACAAGGGAATGTGACAACCATGAAAATCTAAATCAACGTCTAGGGTATGACACTTGCTCCCAACTGGGTTGAAGGCCAATCGGCTGAGAATAGGGGTTGAACTCATGAAGTTTAAGGTGGACTGATTGTCCCTTTTTGGCCTGAAGTCTGTTCTTTACTTTGTCAGGTCCGTTCGCCCCTTCTGGGGCATACGCCCTCAACAAGATTTCGCCAGGCATCCCGATCCTGGGCCTTTGTCCTACTTGACTCCAGGTGTACCACATCCGCTTAAGTCCGCATCCAGATCCCTACGCGACATGTTTCTGGGCCTTCCTCTACTTCTTTCTCCCTGGGTTCCAGGTCAGTGCTTGCTTAGTGATGTTGGAGGCAGGCTTCCGAAGACTGAGTCCGATCCATCTCCAATACCTTTCTGGAACTCTTCTTCTTGTAGGAAGTTGGTTTGTTTCTACCACAGATCCTGATTGCTGATGATGTTTGGCCAGTGGATCTGGTTGGTTGGTTGGTTGGTTGGTTGAGTTTAACGCCACATCAGCTCATCAGCTATTTCGTGGCAGGATAGGTATTGTTTATTCACAAGGTTCTATGATCTCGTCCTTAGATGTGGACTCTCAGTTTGGTAATAGTTAAAAAGTTCAGTACTTTGTTTGCATTGTCTTTGTTGAAAATGTCCATTAGTGTATCTGACAGGCAGATTTTTTGTTTTGTAGGTAAGTATTTTGGGCATTCGGTTAATATATGTTTTACAGTAATAGTTCGTTGGCACACATCACAATGTGGGGGTCTTTCGCCCTTCAGTAAAAAGGAGTGCGTCAGTCTGGTGTGGCCAATGCGGCATCTTGAGTAAATGACTTGATCCCATCTATTGTCTATATACGCGTTGGTAAAATGATCTATTTTGGGGTTGAGCTCGTACAGTTTGCTGTTTGTTTGGGTGTTCCATTCGTCTTGCCACTTCTCTTTGATGTATTTGTGAATTAGGGGCATAATATCTGTTGGTGGGAGTTTGCAGTTCGCTGTTTCGGCCTTTGATGTTCTTCTTGCTACCTGGTCTGCTTTTTCATTTCCAGTGAAGCCACTATGTCCTGGTATCCAGCAGAATTTTATATTAATATTTTCATTTGAAAGGTTGTGTAATCTATTCAGAATGGTGTTGATTAGGGGGTGACCTGTGTTGAGGTTGTCCAGTGCTTGTAAACAGGATTTGGAGTCGGAGCAGATCATGGATTTCTGCTGTCTTGTGGTGGTGACGTGGTCAACTGCCATTAAGAGAGCGTAGGCTTCGGCTGTGAAGATTGAGCAGTGTTGCAGTAAGTCTACTCGTAGTTCCTGTTCTCCAGCTACCACTGCTGCTGATACCTTGTTTTCAGTCTTTGAACCATCTGTGTAAATGAAAAGGTGGGATGGGAATTTTCCTTTAATGTCCATGAACTGTTGAAGATAGAAGTTTGGATGGGTGTCTGATTTCTTTCCACTGGCGAGGTCTAGAAGTACACTGGGTTTTTTGAGGGTCCATGGTGGAATGGAGTTGTAAGGCATCTGTGCTATATCCTTGAGGTCTACTGCAAGTTCCCTTAGTTGCTGTCGAATACGTAGTCCAAGCGGTTGTATATGGGTTGGTTTGGCATCATATAGTGCAGTGTATGATGGGCTGAATGTAGATGCATATGCCGAGTTTCGTTGGTTGGCTTTTAGCTTGAAAACATATTGGAGGACTAATCTCAATCTTCTGTGTTCCAAACATGGTTCACGGGCTTCTACGTACAGGCTTTGAATGGGGGAGGTTCGATATGCGCCCAGGGCTAGCCTGATGCCTTGGTGATGTACTGTGTTTAGGCTGTTAAGATAGGACTTTCTGGCAGCCCCATAGATAATACTTCCATAGTCGAGTTTTGTTCTGACAATGGTCCTGTACATTTGTATAAGGGGGTGGAATTCTGCTCCCCATTTGGTTCTGGTCAGAACTTTTATTATGGTTAATCTCTTCATGCATTCCTTTTTAATATTTCTTATGTGCGGGATGAAGGTTAGTTTACTATCCAGGGTTAATCCTAAGAATTTTGTTTCCTTCTCAACCTTGATGGGATCCCCTTGAAGGTGGAGTTCTGGCTTGGGGTGGGCTGACCGTAACTTGCAGAAGTGTACACATGTTGTTTTGCTCTTGGAGAACTTGAAGCCATTAGCAACTGACCACTGGTGAACTTTGTTTATGCCCAGCTGAAGTTGCCGTTCTACTGTGTGCATGTGTCTTCCTCTGTAACCAATGCTAAGGTCATCTACATATAAACTACAGAATATACCTGGTGGTATTACTTTAGTTACGCTGTTAATTTTCAGGTTGAATAGGGTGACTGAAAGAATACTTCCCTGTGGTACTCCCATTTCTTGGATGTGCCTTTCTGAAAAAGTGTTATTAACTTTTACCTTGAAATGTCTGTTTGTTAAAAAGTCCGCTATAAATATTGGGAGCCTTCCTCTAAGGCCTGCCTGGTGCAAATCTTTTAGGATGCCAAATCTCCAGGTGGTGTCGTACGCTTTTTCAAGGTCAAAGAAGACAACCACGGCGTGTTCCTTTCTTATGAATGCGTCTCTAATAAAGGTGTCCAGTCTGACCAGGTTGTCTGTAGTACTTCTGCCTTTGCGGAAGCCACTTTGCATTTCACTTATAATATGGTTCTTTTCTAGCTGCCATACAAGACGGTTGTTGACCATCCTTTCCATGGTTTTACAAATACAGCTTGTTAGCGCTATGGGCCTGTAGTTATTTGGGTCACTATGGTCTTTCCCTGGTTTAGGTAAGGGGATAATTGTCGCCTCCTTCCATGTTGACGGTATTTTTCCTGATGTCCAAATCTGGTTGAAAACTTCCAGTAACAGTATCAGTGAGCTCGTGGGAAGGTGTTTCAGCATTTGGTAGTGAATGTCATCTGGTCCAGTTGCTGTGTCATGTGATTGTTTTAGTGAAGTTATTAGTTCTTCTAGATTGAAGTCTTGATTATATGGTTCTGTGTTATGTAGATGAAAGTTGATCTCCTTACGTTCTTCTCGACTCCGAATAATTTGGAAAGCTGGTGTGGAGTTGCTTCCTGTGGAGTTTCTCTCAAAGGCTTTTGCCAGCTGTTCAGCAATGTCCTTTTCCTTGGTGGCCATTCTATCTTCATGTTTGATGTAGTGAATATTTGGTTGGTCTCCTCTGCCTTTCATTTTCCGCAAAAGGTCCCAGACTTTTGTGATTGGGGTATTCTTTGTTATTTTGCTTGTGTAGTTTCTCCAACTTTGCTTTTTTGCAGTGTTAATTACTCTTCGTGCTCTGGCACGGTTGAGCTTCAAATTGATCAGGTTTTCCCACGTTGGATGTTTGTAAAAAATTCTTTCTGTCCGTTTTCGAGCATTGATAGCCTGTTTGCATTCTTCATTATACCATGGGTTGCGATGCTTTCTTGGTTTTATTTGATTTTGGGATAGTCTCCTCTGCTATTACTCGAAGGGTGTTTGTGAACCATTCGTTAAGGTCTGTGCTTTGCGTTGGTGCTGTACTTAGCCTTTCTCTGCAATGCAATTGAAAAGAGGGCCAGTCGGCTTTGGATAGTTTCCAGTATTGAGTCTTTTCAGACCAATGTGGTCTCTCTGGTGTGATGATGATTGGGAAGTGGTCACTACCACATAGGTCATCCCAGACTTTCCATGAGAACTCTAGAAGTAACTCTGGTTCACACAGCGTCAAATCTATAGTTGTATAGGTGCCATGTCCTGAGTGAAGATGAGTGTATGCTGGGGTGTTTAGCAGGCAGAGGTCATTAGAGTTGATAAAGTTTTCTAGGATCTTTCCTTTGGTGTTTGTGTACTGGCTCCCCCATATTGGGTTATGGCTATTAAAATCTCCAAGGAGCATATAAGGGGTTGGGAGTTGTTCTGCCAGACTGTCCAGGTCTTGGAGTGTCAAGTTGAACTCTGGTGGTACATATATTGCACATATTGTGATGGTTCTTGAGATGATATTAGATACTTGTACTGCTGTCACTTGTAGTCGTGTATTAATGATGACTTGGCTGTGTGGGATGTTGTGTCTCACCAGAATGGAGGTCCCTCCAGATGGCCTGTGTACATTCGGTCCATAGTTGCTGTAGGTAACAAAGCCCTTCAGTGATGTCTTAGTACCTGGTGCTAAATGGGTTTCTTGAAGGCATGTAACAACAGGGTTGAGGGATGCAGTTAGATGTTGGAGTTCAGCATGGTTGGCTCTAAATCCTCGACAGTTCCATTGTATAATAGGATTTGATGTCATTTTGTTCGTGACGACCGTATGTGCGATCTGCTTCTTCCTTTAGGTGATGCGCTCCGGCTTCGGGACGACGCACCTTCTTCCATTTCGATATCTTTTAATTGTTCAGATTGTCCAGTGTTGAGGTCTGTACTTGCTTTTGGTTGTTGTCGTGAGTGTTCCAACTTTTTCCTGGTTATGCCCCCACTATGACTTGCAATATTTTGGTTTTGTTTATGATGTGGTAGTGTCTGGGCAGTCATGGGCGGACTTTGGGAATATGAACTTTTTACTTTAGGAGGAGTGGGTTCTTTTGGATTGGTGACCAGTTGTGGTTTGTCACTGGTCAGCCATGTGATTTCGGTTTGACAGCTGTTTGTCCGCGTTGCTTTAACCACTGCTGAAAATGGTTTTACGAATTTGAAGTTAGGGGAGTCGTTAACCAGTTTCCTTGCTTCCTCGTGGCTGACTTTCTTGGAGCATCTAATCTTTTGAATTTCTTTTTCCTTGATCCAGTTTGGGCATGTTTTGTCTGAGGCAGGGTGTGGGCCCCCACAGTTTCTGCATTTGGGTGGGTTTAGGCACGGCACAGCATGATCCTCTTCTCCACAATTGTGACAGATTGCGGGGCTCTTGCAGACGACTGATCCATGTCCATATTTCTGACATTTGTAACATCGTATAGGGTTGGGAATATACAACTCTACATTTACTTTAAGGTATCCCACTGAGATCTTATCTGGGAGGGTTGGTTTATCAAACGTAAGAATATATGTATTTGTTTTTATGGTCTTATCTTGTTTTCTAATTGTTATACGTTTGGCATGGGTTACACCTTGAGGAGCTAGTTCTGTGACAATTTCTTCTTCAGATATATCATCCAGCTCTCTACATCTGATAACGCCTTTGCAGCTGTTTAGCACTGGGTGGGGGAAGGTCTTAATGCTGACACCTACAAATGTTTTAATACCTAGAAGGTTGTCTGCTTGTATTTTTCTGGTACACTCCACCAGTATCTGACCAGATCTGAGTTTCTTAACATCTTTTACCGTCCCTGCGATACCCAATATACCCTTGTGTATTGCAAAAGGGGAGAGCTTACTTAAAGGTGTTTCAGTTGATGTGGATTCCAACAATATAAACTTTGGCCAATTTACGTTCGTAGACCCAGTATTTGGGTCGGGGTCATCCTCAGTCAGTCTTCTTTTAGGGGTAGGTTCAGCCATATTTGCAGAATTAGGGATTCTTCACTCTTACTCCCCACCCACCTCGGAGTCCAACAAGGGGGTGCACAGAGCCGCGGCACTCCAGCGGATGTGCACCAGGGCTATAAGAGTGATATACTCGAACAACATGATAGAATTAGTGCTCGATTGACCCTGAGCCGGCGCCTCCTAGGGATCTCAGAAGAGATACAACCTAGGGCACGTCCCGACCAGCCGGTTGATTGGAGCGGGCCTCTCCAACCTCCTGTCTATGCGAAATAGGAGCCAAAGCACTGTGTTGGGTCGATGGCAGCCGCAGCATACCATTCCCCTCAAGTACCAGGACCTCTTCTTCCGCAGACACAGGTCGCACCTCACGGCAAACAAGGCGCCCCATATGTTCGCCTCTTACGAACAGCAAGGGGGTGCTGGGAACCTATTCTACCCCGGGTCCCCACGGGGGGCCAGTGGATCTGGAGAATATTGTGCAGACATGAATTAATGAATGTCTGCACTCTCTTCATTGTTGGCACTGTTGTCCTTCAAATTTCTGCTCCTTACAGCAGTACTGATTTGACAGAGTTAAACAGTCTGATCTTGTTTGAAGAGTTAGTTCCCTGGATTTCCACACTTCCACAGTTCATTACGTGGGAACCAATAATGGGCCTGCAACTGATGATGGGTCCTGCATGATGTCGCGTGCAGCTTGGAAGACAGGATTGTTCTGAAATCAAAGAAGAGAAGCCTGAAGTAGAGAGAGTCCAGCTTAGTCCCCAAAAGAGCAACAGGCAGGACCGAAGGTCATCACAGCAGACAGGGGCGCCTGGACGAAGAACGCGGACACTAGAGGGACTTCAACCAGCAGGCGGAGAGAAGTGACGACTGAAGAATTCAGCGCGTTAGTATGGCCGGGCGCAGGGGTCCGCCTCGCTTGCAGGGATTGAGGGAACTGAAAAAGAACTGAGGAAACAACAGAATCGAGGAATTAGAAAGGAGCCGTCGCGGAATGGATCAAGGGAACAGGGGAACAGATCGAGGGAACAGGGGAACTGGGGAACTCGGGAACGGAAACTGGGGAACTCGGAAACTGGGGAACTCGGAAACTGGGGAACTCGGAAACTGGGGAACGTAACGAGGGAACGAGGGAACAGGGGAACGAGGGAACAGGGGAACGTAACAAACAGGGGAACGCAACAAACAGGGGAACGTAACAAACAGGGGAACGTAACAAACAGGGGAACGTAACGAGGGAACAGGGGAACGTAACGAGGGAATGAGGGAACGTAACGAGGGAACAGGGGAACGTAACGAGGGAACAGGGGAACTAGGGAACAGGGGAACTAGGGAACAGGGGAACGAGGGAACAGGGGAACGAGGGAACAGGGGAACGAGGGAACAGGGGAACAGGGGAACGAGGGAACAGGGGAACGAGGGAACAGGGGAACGAGGGAACAGGGGAACGTAACGAGGGAACTAGGGAACGTAACGAGGGAACTAGGGAACGTAACGAGGGAACTAGGGAAGAGGGGAACAAGGGAACAGGGGAATAAGGGAACTAGGGAACCAAGGAACAAGGGGAACGAGGGAACCAGGGAACAGGGGAACGAAGGAACAGGGGAATGAGGGAACAGGGGAACCAGGGGACAAGGGGAACCAGGGAACGAGGGAACTAGAACGGGGAAACGGAACGAAGGAACAGTGAAATAGACCAAGGGAAATGGTGAAATGGATCGAGGGAACAATGAATAGAGTGAAATGATTAATTAAATAGAGGAAACAAATTGAATCGAACTGTAAAATAGATCGAGGGAATGATTAATAAATTGAGGGAACGGTGAATAAATAGAGGGAACACAATTAAACTAGCAGGGAAATGGATTGAGGGAATGATTAATAAATCGAGGGGACAATGAAGAGGGAACAATAAATAAAATCCAGTGATGAAATAGATTGAGGGAATGATAAATAAATCGAGGAAACGATTAATAAATTGAGGGAACGATGAGTAAATAGAGGGAACAACAACTTAAATCTAGCTGAGAAGCAGATCGAGGGAATGATTAATAAATCGAGGGAACGATGAATAGAGGGAACAATAACTTAAATCTAGCGGTGAAACAGATCGAGGGAAAAGGTCAATAAATCGAGGGAACGATGAATAAATAGAGGGAACAATAACTTAAATCTAGCGGTGAAACAGATCGAGGAAAAGGTCAATAAATCGAGGGAGTGATGAATAAAAAGAGGGAACAATAACTTAAATCTAACAGTGAAATAGATCTAGGGAATGGTGAAATGGATTGAGGGAACAATTAAATAAATAGAGGGAACAGTAAATTACATAGAGGGAATAATACATAATGCTGAACAGGCAAACAGTTTGACGGAATGCTAGAGAGAACAATAATTAAATAGAGGGAACAATAAATTGATTGAACGAAGGAACAGTGAATTAATTATAGGGAACATTGAATGAATTAAGGGAACAATGAATAGAGTAAATAATAAAATAGAGGAAACCGATATAAATAGAGGGAACAATCGAGTAAATCAAGAACAATAGATCAAACTGAGGGAACCATGTATTAATTCGAGATAATAGATCGGCCTCACCGGCAGGGAGGGAGGGAGGGTGGTCGCGCTGTCTGGGAACTGATTCGCTGTGTCGAGCAGAATAGCTGGCGCTGGTGCTGAGGCGTAGAATCAGCGAGTCAGGCAGGTTACGTTCTGGGCCGGGCATCAGACGAGCTGGATCGAGTAGTTTAGCTTGCGCTGAATCAAAAGATCCGGTGCTCCGAGCCGGGAACCGACTCGCTGGGTCGAGTAGCTTTAGCTTGCGCTGAATCAAAAGATCCGATGCCCCGAACCGGGAACCGACTCGCTGGGTCGAGTAGCTTTAGCTTGCACTGAATCGAAAGATCCGATGCTCCGAACCGGGAACCGACTCGCTGGGTCGAGTAGCTTTAGCTTGCGCTGAATCGAAAGATCCGATTCTCCGAACCGGGAACCGACTCGCTGCGTCGAGTAGCTTTAGCTTGCGCTGAATCGAAAGATCCGATGCTCCGAACCGGGAACTGACTCGTAGCTTTAGTTAGCGCCGGTGCTGAGGCGTGGAATCAGCGTGTCGAGTTGGGCAGGTAACGTGCTGGGCCGGGCGTCTGACGAGCTGGATCGAGTAGCTTTAGCTTGCGCTGAATCAAAAGATCCGATGCTCCGAACCGGGAACTGACTCGTAGCTTTAGCTTGCGCCAGTGCTGAGGCGTGGAATCAGCGTGACGAGTCGGGCAGGTAACGTGCTGGGCAGGGTATCAGGTGAGCCGAGTCGAGGAGACCACGGAGCGCAGCCTGGAGTGAGAAGAGAGCGGCAGAGGATGAGCGGTCAGAGAACAGCTCGAAATCCGAGGCAACCAGATCAAGGCCCAGGGCGGCAAGATCAGCAGGTGCTGTCGTGCGAGGTCGAAAGTCACGTGCGAGGTCGAAAGTCACGTAGGTGAGGAGCACCTGGGAGGTATATATATAGGACCAGGGGGAGGAGCTAGGGAACTTGAGGCGTGGTTCATATCCCAAAACTTTGTTAATTCTTAACAACACTTATCGCTGTAAGGAGTGAGAGAGAAGCTCAAAACTATACGCAAACGGCTTTTCTCAGCTTAAACCGTCTGAAAACACACTTTACTATATTTTACACACGGGTGAACCTAATTTTGGGACCCAAAAAAACCTTTGAAAAAATTTTGGCCCAAAAAAATTTTGACCCAAAAACACTTCGAAAAACTTTGTGACCCAAAACAATCTTTGAAAAAAATTCTGACCCAAAAAAAACTGTGAATCACTACCAAATCTGAATATCTGAGTGGGTAAGGGTCTTTGGCACTGCTTCTAAACAGAGTGCGATATGCACAACCTAGCCACTGAAAGCCTTTAATGATGGTCCAGGAACAAAGTGCGAGCATTACAGTTGTTTCCTGTATATTACCACTCGGATGCAACAACAGGTTGCAAAAGAGAAAAAAGTCTATTGTAGATATATAAGATATATGTGCCTGTCCAGATTGTTAAGACATTCTTAGGTGGACAAGTCTATCTAAACGTGGAGAAAAGTGCATAAAGAATGCAAACAATGATATCAAAGTT